>NW_028270150.1:75461333-75765738 GCF_037043375.1 Chiloscyllium plagiosum | reverse complement strand
ATGATCATAATGAATGATGGTGCTGGTTCGAAGGGCCAAATGGCCTGCTCCTGCACCAATTGTCTGTTGTCCATTGTCTATTGAAGAGCATTTTTGTTAAGAAGGCATGAAACTTCTTAAAAGGATTTTGTAAAACTGGAGTCCACTCCCCCTTCTATTCACATAACAGCTAATACTTGTGATCTAGACTAAGACCTCGTGAATAGCTATTTCAGCCTAAATCTTTTGGTGCTGCCAAGCCTGTGACATTGTATCCATTGTGAGTCACCACCTTCCAGAGAAAAGGGCGAGAGGGAAAATAAATGTCTCATGGTAATAAAATAATTGAGTTGTACATCTAAAATTTGACATGAAAGATAGTTGTGATCATATGTCAGGTGCACAATTACCATTTCATCCTTGCTTTCATTAATCTTGCTTTGATTAAAGTATCTGTTTGAATGATAGTTTGAGGATTTGTATTTGTACTGACAAGAAATTAATCCTCAGAGATCAGAGGTATATCTCAGTGTTCACCAGGAATCTCTGTAATCTGCCAAAGAAACATCTTGGCTGGACAACATTGATGTCTTTCATCAGCCAGGTAGAATTGTGGATGTAAGAACTGGAAATGGTTGAAATGTCTGTGGAATGCAAGGTGGAATTCCGTCTTTCTCCACTATATGCAACCGACTGTATCACAATGGGAATCATCAATAGGCATTTACAACCAGCATTCCAGGAAAATGGAATATCAAACCAATCAGTATCAGTTTAATTTGAGAGGTCATAAATTATTTCTAAACATCTTTGCTTTTCCAGCTGGGAACAGATTTCCCAACAGATTAGTCAGCAATCAATGGAAGAGAGACACAGAGTTAAGGTTTCTGGTCAATAACTTTTCATCAAAATCCTATATGCAATTCTACATGTGTTTAAATTGGTTTTGTTGTGAAACAAACTTGTGGACATAGAATCCCTACAGTGTGAAAACAGGCCATTTGGCCCAACAACTCCACACTGGCCCGCTGAACAGTATCCCACCCAGACTCAATCCCCTACCCTATTAATCTACATTTGCCCCTGACTAATACACTTAATCTACACATCCCTGAACACTATGGGCAATTTAGCATGGCCAATTCACCTAACCTGCACATCTTTAAACCGTGGGAGGAAACCAGAGCACCAAGAAGAAATCCACGCAGACATGGGGAGAACATGCAAACTCCACACAGACAGTAACCCGAGGCTGGAATCAAACCCAGGTTCCTGGTGCCGTGAGGCAGCAGTGCTAACTACTGAGCCTCTATATACAGGGGGATTAGTTATATGTAAGAGATAGGATATAACATTAGCCACAGAAGGAGACATTCCTACAAATGAAAAGAATTAAAACTGCTTTTTTTTATTTGAGGTCTTTCATTTGAACCAGTTGGTTAGTACCCATTTCAGGCAGAGAGTTATGCTAGCATTAGCACTCTGATTCTACATTAGCTGGCATGTAAACATAATAACATTCAGTTAACCTCATCAAGTGGAACGTAAACGTCAGCAGTAGCACATAACAGACACTGACTCAATATGGTCACCTCTGCAATGTCCTGATGGCAACATAATACACTGGAAATGTCACTATTTCTTTCTGCACATTGGGTGACTGAACAACTGAGCCTGGTGAGACCATATTTCCAAGTATTTCCTTGATTCACTCACTATTTCCTTGATTCATCAAGAAAGTTCCTGGCCATCTCACTGTTCCAATTTTTTGGGTGGCATAGTGGCTCAGTGGTTAGCACTGCTGCCTCATAGCGCCAGAGACCCGGATTCAATTCCACCCTCTGGGCAGCTGTCTTTGCGGAGTTTGTGCATTCTTCCCATTTCCATATGGGTTTCTTCCAGATACTTCAGTTTCCTCCCAGTTACATTCGGGGGTTTGGTGTTGACTTGGACCAAATGGCCTGTTTCCTCACTGTGGGAATTCTGTGAACTAAAATAACATCTTGATATGAGATCTTAACTTTCATATCAATTTCCCACCTTCTTGTTGTCACAGAATTTTCATTGGAGCAGGAGTAGGCAATTCAGCATTTCACGACTGCTTCGCCATTTAACATGATCATGGCTGATCTTGTCCTGCTCTCAACTCCACTTTGCTGCCTACTCCGCATTGCCCTTTATCCCAGTTTTCATCAGAAACCTAGCTCTTTCTTTCTTGATCAATTCTGCCTCAACTGCAGTATGGGGCTGTAAGTTCCACAGATTCACAACCCTCTGAGAAAAGTAGTTTCTCCTCATTGCAGTTTTGAACCTGGTTCTTCTCACTCTAAATCTATGTTCTCTTGTTCAAGACTGTCCCACAAAGTGGAGCATCTGTTCAGCATCCACCTTATCAACCCCTTTTAACACTTTATACACCTCAATCAGATCCACCAATCCCCCCCAATTCTTCTCAACTCCAGCACATACAAGCCCAAATTACTTAACCTTCGACATGCCTTCCATCCCTGAACTCCCTGGTGTATCTCCTCTGAACTGCTTCCTGTGCCATCACAAGCTTCCTCAAGTTAGGACAGCAAAACTGGACACAGTATTCCAGCTGTCACCTCACCAATGCCATGTATAATTGTAACAACACTACTTTTATAATCCACTCCTCATGCAATAAATGCCAGAATTCCATTTGCCTTTCTTATTATATGCTGCACCAGCATACCCACTTTCTGCGATTCGTGCACTGCTCCATCATCAGGATGGTTGTCATCAGGCAGATGATTTTTAACCACCTGATGAAGGAGCAGTGCTCCAAAAGCTAGTGCTTCCAAATGAACCTATTGGACTATAACCTGGTGTTGTGTGATTTTTTAACTTTGCACACCCCAGTCCAACACCGGCACCTCCACATCATCCATTTTATAGTCAGTTGCTTCAGTAAATCAGACTCCTTTGCAGGGGACTAAATGCCTAATGTGGATCAGAATGATCCCTACAACACTGGGTTGAATCTCCTCCCTGTTTGGGATGGATTCTGCATTCTTGCCTTACTTATGGTGGAAGTCTTGAGTTGTAGACATAGATGTCTTCAGACAGAGCACTCAAGAAAAATAAATATTCTAAGATTTTCAAAGGACCAATTAATCATGAGACTCCTACATTTTTTCCCAACAGGTGGCTGAGCAGACTTGGCTTAGCAACAGTGGGATATGCAGAAAAGGAGCAAAGACTCAAACAAGACCAAGGTACTGATGTCATCATGCTAAGTAATTATACAGTAAATCTCAATGAATCTTCCGACATCGATTATTATTACCACTACAATGTCATGTGTAAAACCTAACAGTTTGCCTGTCACCCCTGCACTCACTGACCATTATCAGCCCCCAGTCATGCAGCATCTCGGTTTTAGAACTCCCCACATCCTTGTTTACAAATCCCCCTGTTGCCTCACCATTCTCTATCTTTGTAACCTTCTGCGGTTCTACTCTCTCTGAGATCTCAGTGCTCTTGTATTCCTGGTATCTTGCTTATCCCCAATTTTATGTGCTCTCCCTTTGTTGGTTATGCTATCAGCTGTTAAATGAATTCCTGCCCTGCATCTCTCTCCCTTTTTTTTCCTCCTTTGGGACCCTTCTTCAGACCAACCTTATTGAATCTAAGCTATTGGTCATCCATCCTAATATCTCTTCATGTTTCTTAAGACTAAATTTTGTTTGATAACACTCTATGAAGCACCTTGGGATACTTCACTCCATTAAAGGAGCCGTATCGATGCAGATTTTTGTTCCAAGAATATTGATGCGATCGGATTGCTTATTTGTTTTGCACTCTGTTCCAGCTTAATTTTTAACTTTTGGAGGTAAAATTGGGCAGTTTAAGTTTTCCCTCATTAGTTTTTTTTGTCAGATGGTTTGGATTAAACGTATCCTTTTATATCTTTACCCAAGTATTTTGGAATTACATTCCAGTGCAAGTTGAATGTCTAATTTTTTGGATTAAAAAAGGTGAACTCTAACTTGGAATGATGAAAATATGGTTGGAGAGGAAGGTAACTATGAGAATGATGCATGACTTCTGAGAAATGCTAAAACAACTGAAAACTAAGGTTCGCTTCAAAAGCTTGTTCTGAAAGAAACCCTAATATTTCCAAAATATGTGTGCACGTTTTTAGAAAAAGTTTTAAAGCTCAATTTATTGTTCAAAAGAGTGGTTTATGCTATTTCCAACTTTTGCATAATTCATGAAAACTGCACAGAGCACTAGACTTCTTAAGACCAATTGATTTTCTGCATTTGTGTAAATGTAACTTTAATACATATATAAGTAAAAATATATTCAAAGTTTCAATTATGTTGATTTAATTTAATGAATTGGAGATGCCAGTGTTGGACTGGGGTGTACAAAGTTCGAAATCACACAACACCAGGTTATAGTCCAACAGGTTTAATTGGAAGCACACTAGCTTTCGGAGCGACGCTCCTTCATCAGGTGGTAGTCACCTGACTATCACCTGATGAAGGAGCGTCACTCCGAAAGCTAGTGTGCTTCCAATTAAACCTGTTGGACTATAACCTGGTGTTGTGTGATTTCTAGTTTAATGAAATCAGCAAAGACAGCTCAGAGTCAATTTAGCTATTTACATGCTGCATCCACATGCGCCAATGTCTTTATGGGAGAATGTGGATTTTTTTGCACACCACTATTGTTCTGTGTGTTGACATAAAGATATTCTGTACCAAAAACACTGTTGGAAAATGGTCTGGGGAAGATGGTGACGGGAGAAGAATCAATCCTTTTTTTGATCTGTATTCGCCGAAAGATATTGGCACTGAAATAATATTTAAACCCAAGGACCATTTCAAAGTAGTATGACTTTGATGTATATAATTCACCTTCTTATATGGTTCTATTTGTTTTAATCTAAACTTATAGCCGTGATTTTAACGGGGCAGGTTTGGTAATCAGGGAAGTCAGTAGGGTTAAGTGTTTTCAATGGGAAGCCACAAGTCCGGGTTACCACATATAGCTATGGACTTTTCCTTCATACTGTGAAACATTGTTTTCACAGAATTCCAGTCCAGCGGTCAGCCTGATTGACAGGTTTGGCTTCCAGTGGGGCAGGCATTGCTCCAGAGTTGGTTACCCATATCTGCTTAGCCCAGAAATAAATGGGTCAGGGTGAACTTGACATTTTGAACTTTTTCACATTCCATTTAAACGCTGCCCACCCATTTCCAGGGACTTAAAATTCCCCTCTAAGTTTTCAAGCACTAGACCAAGCAGAGTGCTTTTGGAATTCTTCAACAGTACGTGGACTGTGATAAGGGCCGAAGATAAAACTAAACATCAAAATTGCCATGCGTTCCTATAGTTGTGAGGCTACTTCAGGAGTTTGGGAGGGGCAGAAACATGGATTCAAAAGGGTATTATGGGAGTCATGGGCTTACATATTGGAAGTCAAAACAAGTTTAAGAAGTTTGGAGTGAAAAGGGAGTTTGGATATGTGATGGTAGTTAACAGCTGAGAGAATTCCTAAAAATCTTGTGTTACGTTATAAAGAAAATGGTGAAATAAGTAAATTCATGATTTGCATTGGACGTGAGGAGTACCAAACTCAATACATTGGTAGCACAATGTCTGGCCACACAATTTCAGCTGCCATGCACAGCATATGATAGAGCCCATCTGCAGCTGAGTTAATGCCAGCTGTGGTGTGATGAGATCCTCATGTGACCACTTAAGGGTTTCAATTGGTGGCAGTTCCGGAAGGTTAAACGTGGATCTTCCTGTCAGGACTTAACTTTGCTGGAGGTGGGGAAAAAGCGTGGGGTTCAGGTCTGCCATCATCCCGCCTAAAGGAATGACCTTCCAACCAACCACTCCCCCTCAATATTACCACCATCAGGCGCAAAAGATTCTGCCCAGAAAGCTTGGCAATTTTGGGGAAAGTAAAACCTAGTTCGCGTTTTAGATAAGCAACCATTATGCAGAACTGATAAAAGCAGAACTTATACACTTAATGGTAAGGTCCTCGAGAGTGTTGCTGAGCAAAGAGACCTTGGAGTGTAGGTTCATAGCTCCTTGAAAGTAGAGTCACAGGTCGATAGGATAGTGAAGGCGGCGTTTGGTATGCTTTCCTTTATTGGTCAGAGTATTGAGTACAGGAGTTGGGAGGTCATGTTGCAGCTGTACAGGACATTGGTTAGGCCACTTTTGGAATATTGCATGCAATTCTGGTCTCTTTCCTATCGGAAGGATGTTGTGAAACTTAGAAGGGTTCAGAAAAGATTTACAAGGATGTTGCCAGTGTTGGAGGATTTGAGCTACAGGGAGAGGCTGAACAGGCTGGGGCTGTTTTCCCTGGAGCGTCGGAGGTTGAGGGGTGACCTTACAGAGGTTTATAAAATCATGAGGTGCATGGATAGGAAAAATAGACAAAGTCTTTTTCCTGGGGTCAGGGAGTCCAGAACTAGAGGGCATAAGTTTAGGGTGAGAGGGGAAAGATATAAAAGAGATCTAAGGGGCAACGTTTTCACGCAGAGAGTAGTACATAAGTGGAATGAGCTGCCAAAGGAAGTGGTGGAGGCTGATACATTTACAGCATTTAAAAGGCATCCGAATAGTTATATGAATGGGAAGGGTTTGGAGGGATATGAGCCGGGTGCTGGCAAGTGAGATTAGATTGAGTTGTGATGTCTGGTCAGCTGTACAGCTCTATGACTCTATGTCATAGATATTTGAGAAAGGGCCAAAGGGGTTAGGTGAAAAAGAGAGCAAAAAGGAAGGTCTGCGATAGGGTGCAAGCCAGGTGATATTAAAAGACAAAGAGTGGTGCAGGGATAAAGAGAACGGTCAGGAGTAAAAGAAAAACACATGGGTCCGTAAGATGTGAATGACAAACCTTTGAGCAGCTGCCATTGAAAAGTAAGTAAAAAAAAACTAATGAGGATTTGGCCATTTTACTCTCCTGTGACCACAGCAAGAGCATTTAAGCCTGCAAATAACACCAGCCAGTTGAATTGAAAATATTGTGAATAACTTAAACCTATTTTATGGCGACATAATTGCATATTGATGATAATTATTTAGGAGCAGCCTTAAGTGTCATATTCACTACAGATTCTTTAGATCTGAATTATGATAAATAAACTGGCACAGATCTTCCGGTTTTCAGATCGGGTCAGAGACCAAATGAACCGCCAAACATGAACATCAGAACTGCTAGAAAGTCCCAACATACTGTCATTGTGGAAATTGCCCAGTTTCAATACCTGATGGGCAATTTCCAACTCCTCAAACCCAACATTAATGTCTTTGCCTCTGATTTCGGGACATGGCAGTATCTGACTCAATTACCTATTCATGACTAGTGGATAGCTACACAAATAAAACCTGCTCCCTACTGTTTCCCTACTGACACGCACGCCTGACCCTCCAGCACCTTGGTCCTCCTCTTATTTTCCAACTCTCTCCCTGATCCTCCAAATTCTTGATCCACTGCCTCCTCTCCTGACCCTCAAACCCTATGATAACCATTTTCTATCCATCCCTCCAACATCGCTGTCCTCTGGATGTCCCCTGGACTCTTTCTCTCAACCTCCTCCCTCACACCCCTCTACCCCACATCACAACACCTCCCTGACTCAACCACATCATCCAAGTATCCCACTAACTTTCCACCCTATCCTCCCTCTCACCATATTCACCTCACACCCTACCCACTCTGCCATGCAGCCCACTTACTACAGTCTTTCATTGACATATTGAAAGGCTATTTCAATTTTCCAGAGTTTTTGAATGTAGACCAGCCAGAATACAGCAGTGTAAAAAGATTGTGGGGACTGATGTGGTTTGACAGGCCTGCAAGACAAAAAGTGGCATGGACAAGTTGGACTGAAGGGTCTGTTTCCATGTTGTATGACTCTGATGGAAGACTGCTGTGCATTTCTGAAGAGGCAGCATTCGGGTGTGCTGGCCAGAATCATAGAGCTCATTCGTTTAGTGTGGAATGGCCATGTGACAGCAAATCCCACTCCTTGGAACGTTCAGCCCATTCACTTATACGATATTGAACAACTTTCTTGTGAAATGTATGTGTAAAACATTTGAGCTGTGCTATCATAACAATACAAGAAATCCTATTAGGTGTATGGTAAATTCTAAATGTCAATGTGTTTTACTCACTAATACTTTATCATGATAGATTATTGGAGTGAAAGTGATCAAGAGGATGCAGATACCCCATCAACCCCCAAGCAAGAGAGTCCACCACCTCCTTATGATACCTACCCCCGAGCACCTGCAGTGAGTTTACTTTTGCATCTTTGTTACACCTGGAACATCCTGTTTGGTAATAACAGTCAGTTTCAATGGGGCAGCACGGTGGCTCAGAGTTTAGCACTGCTGCCTCACAGCACCAGGTCCCAGGTTCGATTCCAGCCTCGGGTGACTGTCTGTGTGGAGTTGCACATTCTTCCTGTGTCTGTGTAGGTTTCCTCTGGATGCTCTGGTTTCCTCCCATAGTCCAAAGATGTGCAGGTTAGGTGAATTGGCCATGCTAAATTGCCCATAGTGTTAGGTATATTAGTCAGAGGGAAGTGGGTCTGGGTGGGTTACTCTTCGGAGGGTTGGTGTGGACTGGTTGGGCTGAAGTGCATGCTTTCACACTGTGGGGAATCTAATCTAATTTTCAAATCTCTGCACAGGCAGCAGAGATATCAAAGAAACTGGATGATGTCACAAAAAATAGAAAATACAAATAAGCTTGAAAAAACATGTTAAATTGCTATCTATTTGCAATCTCACTGTCTGCAATACCCTTAAAAGTAATTTTGTCTTTCATTAGGGGGCATCAGTGATTAGTGTTAATGTCACTGGACTTTAATCCAGAGCCCAGGGTAATACTCTGTGGAAGGGTTACCGGATCCAAAACTCTGACTTCTCTTCACAGATGCTGCCAGACCCACTGAGCTTTTCCAGGAACTTCTATTTTTGTTTCTAATACTCAGGGGCATGTGTTCACATCCCACTAAGGCAGATAGCAATATTTGAATTCAATAAAAATCTGGAATTAATGAAGTCAATGATGTAATCATTGTTGATTGTCATTAAAAAAGTCGTTCAATTTTTTAATGTCGTTTTTAAGGAATTCTGACTACCTTACTTGGCCTAAGCTTCATATGACCCCAGACCACACAGACATTTAACTGCTCTCTGCATTGGCCCTGAAAACTAATCAGTTGAAGAACAGTTCGGGATATGCAACAAATGCTGGCCTTGTCAGCAATTTCCACATCCCACCTTAGAAGAAAATATACAGTTAGCAAGTGGCTTCAAGTAGACTATGCACATTTTGGCAATTCAAGTTAATGAACTATTATAAGCAAATACAACCATACATTTTAGGAATATTGCAGTCAAACTCTTACTTCATAATCACTTACAAAGATTAGTAAATCCTTGTGTTTTGTATATCATTTTGCTCATTAATCTGCTGAAAGATCCAAAAGAACATTCTCCCTCCCTTATACCAAATAAATTTATAAATTTTCACTCTGAGCAGCTTGATGCTGAAGCAAACCAATAAGGTTATGATCATTGGTTCAATTATTGGTATACTCAAATTTATGGGATATTTTTAATATTGTAATATTAACCTTCAACTGCAGTATAGATTAAATATTTTAAGACATGTAAATGTTTTCATTTATATATAATCCAACTCAGGCATGGGATGTTGCTGGCTAGGTCAACATTTATTGCCCAACCTAATTACACTTGAAGTTATGAACATTGCTCATTCTGATCACGTTTCCTTCTATTTTTAGGTGTATTTTATCTACAGTTTTATGCATTGATCTAAAAATTGGACCCAATGAGTATAAATTGTATTTCACATATTCCCTATTTATTTCCTTTCCTCCTAAGTTTTAAATGTTCAAATTCTGATTTATGTTTTGCAATTGTCCATTTTGCAGAAGGGGTCAGCGACGTAATTTCCTGTTTTACTGAAAAGGTGTTCCACGATCAAATAATTAAGTGGTGATGAACCAAACAGTAGCATGTTCAAACAATTGATAGGTTATTAATATTAAACTGAAAAATGAAAGCAGTTTTCAAGAAGTGAGCGGTGTCCTTATCCTGAACATTTTAATGCACCATTAATATTTGATATTGATCATTTTGTCATTATTTTAAGGTGAACTGTGCTAGTCCATACCTCGAACCTAAGCATAATAGACTGTCGTCTACGGAAACCTCTCATTCTCATTCATCCCATGAAGAATTCCGACCAGAACCTGCAGGAGGTACTGAGTCCCCCCTTCGTAAACCAGGGGCTTGGGAACGGCGTTCATGGCAGGATCTAATAGAAACTCCACTGACCAGTTCAGGGCTGCACTATCTCCAGACTCTTCCTCTTGAGGATTCTGTGTTTTGTGAAGCAGGCTTACCAACACCAGAACATCGGAGGCAGTCAACTTTGCCAGCTCAAAGGTGCCAGATCCAGGATCACTATGGACCCTTCCCATTGGCAGAGGGAGAACGATGGCCTGGAATAAGTGGTGGTGGGGGTAAACCACGCAGTTTCACTCTACCTCGAGATGGTGGATTCAGTCATCCCTGTCAAAACTCCACAATCTGTGTCCCCGGAGTTCAGCCCGAATTGGCTCAGAAACAAGAAATCACGGAAGAAAAGCAAGAGGAAAATGGTAAGGAGCATGTACATTCTTTAACAGTTCACATTAAAAAGAAACACAATTCTTTGAATCGCAACTTCTGTTCTAATTTTAAACAGTGTAGGGTTTTAAATTATGGAAATTTCAGCTAAAGTGTAGTCTTTAAAGTAAGAAAGATTAAGTTGGACGCTCAATCAGCAAAGAAGCTGACAGGTGAAATTTAGGATAGCAATTTCATTGCATTGAGTGACAAAATCAGATGAAGTAGTTTGCTTCCTCCACTCACACTGACATATTTTGAAGAAAAAGCATTGAAAACCCCTTCTAGCAATTTTACAATTCAGCTACACGCAATCATTACAAAGCATTCTTTTATGAGACCTTCAATAGAGCCTGATGGCTAATATGGAGTAATTCAGACAATAATAGGCACATGGTGGCTAATATGGGGTAATTCAGACAATAATAGACACATTAATTTAATTATGTCTTCAAAACATTGAGGATAAATCAGCATAATTCAAAATGTATAGCCATAGTCCATGTGGTGAGGCTTGAGATTGAAAGTATTGTCCACTCGTGTATTTATATGATTTCTGTGTTTTGTACATGCCTCTATCAACATGAGCACTCTAGAAAAACTGGCAAACATGGAGGACTCTCTAAAGTACAGTGCTGTGAAGGCATATGTTCGCTGAAGCATATAATTATTGTGACTCTACTTCTTAATGGTAAGGCTCTGAAATTGCTGTAATGAGCTGTAACAGATGCCTTCACAAGTGAAGTCGAGTCAATAACTTGTAAGCATCAAGTGTGGAAGTATTTACGTTGTCTTGGTTTTACCCATCCTTTACAGAGTCATACAGCATAGTAACAGGCCTTTCAGCCCACCATGTCTATGCTGAAGGACAAACAGCAAATCAAACTAATCCCATTTACCTGCTTTTGGTCCATTGCCTACTATACCCTGGCATTTTAAGAACTCATTCAAATGCTTCTTAAATGTTGCGAAATAAGGAATCTGCCTCTGCCACCCTCTCAGGCAACACATTCCTTATTTCTACCACATTCTGGGTGAAAAAATTCTTTCTCACATCTCATCTTAACCACTCACTCCTCACCTGAAGCTCATGCCCTCTAGTCTTAGACATGTTTGAGATGGGGAAAAGATTCTAATAATCTCTTCTGTAAATACCTCTCATAATTGTATTTACCTTATTAAGACTTTCCCTCCCCCACCCCCCAAGCCCCCTCTGCTACGATGTAAACAAACCTAGCCTATCCAGTCTCTTCTCATAACTGAGACTTTTCATTGCATGTCACGTCCTAGTCAACCTCCTTTGCATCTTCTCCAGTGCAATCACTTCCCTCTGATAGTGTGGCGACCAGGATCACACACAACTGAGCCGATGTTTGATAAAGTTGTAACAAGACTTCCTTGCTCCTATATTCTATGCCTGGGTAATGAAGGCAAACATCTCATATGCCTTCTTCACCATTCTGTCCCCCTGTGCTGACACCTTAAGGGATTTATGGACTTGTACACAAAATTCCCTCAGTATTCCTTAGGGACCTACCATTCATTGTGTATGTGTTTTCCTTATTAGACCTTTCAAAATGCATCACCTTGTACTTAACAGGATTAAATTCCATCTGTCCAATTTACCAACTGATCATTCAGACTGAGCTTATCCAGCCCAGTATTAATGACACCACAGTTTTTGTATCATCTGCAAACTTACGAATTAAACCTTCTGCATTCACATTCAAGCCATTAATATAAATAAGAAACAGCAAGGATCCCAGCACTGATCCCTCTAGTACACCACTGGTTACAGGATTCCAATTACACAAGCCACCCTCCACCATTATCTTTTGCCTCCTATTTGCAAGCCAATTTTAGATCCAATTTGCCAACTTCCCTTGGATCCCGTGGGGATCTGGATTAGCATTCTATGTGGAACCTTGTCAAAGGCTTTACTGAAGTCCATGTAAACCACATCAACTGCTCTACCCTCATCAATATATTTAGTCACCTTTTAAAATACTCCATTAAAGTAGTCAGACAGGATCTCCAGCTACAAAATCCTTGCTGACTATCCCTGATAAATCCCAAACTTTACAAGCATTGGCTAATCCTAGCCTTCAAAATGTTTTTCCAAAGTTTCCCTATCACTAAACAACAGACCAACTGTACAATAAAACCGAAAGAACTATGGATGCTGGAAATCAGAGACAAAACCAAAAACAGAAATTGCTAGAAAAGCTCAGCAGGTCTGGCAGCACCTGTGAAGAGAAAGATCTGCAGTCCTCACTTTTTCCCTGAGGAGAGAAATCAGAGTGAACGTTTCAACCTGTGTTTTTCCAGCAATTTCTGTCTTTGTTTGTATATCAGACTAACTAGTCTGTTATGACCTGGCCTAATGTGGTTCCAGAACACAGCAACCACATTAGCTATCTTTCAGTCATATGGCATTTCACCTGTAACCAGTGAGGTATGAAATATCTCGAGGCAGGCTCCAGTAATCTCCTCCCTTGCCTTCTATAGCAGCTTGCGATACATCTCATCATGCCTTGGGGATTTCTGCACCTACTAAAACATCTAATACCTCCTCCTCATTAATCTTAACACATTCTAGCACCTCACCATCCCAACTGAAATGTTTTTCTCTTCTGTGATGAGAAGTATTCACTGAAGACCTCACTCACATCGACTGGTTCCATGCCATTTACGTGCCACTCATTAATAAACAATCCTTTTTCCAGCAAAAAAAATGGATGTTTGATGAATAAAGTGAAAGCAAGTCCTGAGATCCTGATTTCTTTGTTTTGGCATATTTAGGAATCAATCAGATTTTACTGTACAGTTGTAGTAAGATCAGTGAAACTCTGCTTTTTTATGGTCTGTCTGTGGTCTTTACTGCAGTCAGAGTGGCCAGTCAGGAGAATGTTTCCAACAATTCTGCACCGTTCTGAGACATCCCTGTGAGTGTGGCTTTATACTTTCTGAATTTATGACATGCCATCTTGAGAGGCACCTTAAATGAAGTGTACAAGTTGCAATCATCAAACATGAGATCCACAATATCCACACTGGATCTTACTTCAGTCCGATGTACTCAAAGTCAAAAATCACACGCCATCAGGTTATACTTCAACCACAAGCTGTCGGAGCCCCTGCTCCTTCCTCAGGCAGCTAGAGAGAGAGATTACATTGGATACAGAATTTATAGTAAAAGATCAAAGCATCATACAACTTATGCAAATGTACTGAACACATCCAGATGGCTCTTCAGTCTTTAATCAGTAAGTATGGAGATGCAGGTTTTGATTGATTAATGTGTAAATCCCAGAATTTCTTTCAAGTCACTGCCCCAAGATAACTTAAGGTTTTATCAGAAGAAAAGTGACATTGCAGGTCAGATAATGCACTTTAGGTGTGAGGTCTTGTTTCGAGTCTGTTTGTGTCTCAATCTGGATTCAGACTGGTTTTACTTCCAAAGTAGGAATTCATAAAATGCCACATTAACTGACTGTATACAGATCGTGTGCTTTTTGAAGAAAATAATGTATCTGCAAATACAAATCTGCAAATGCAAATTTACCTCATAGATTTATATGTGCATGAGATAATGAGAGTCCAGAGACAATATATTCCTGTTAGGGTGAAGGGCAAAGTTGGTAGGTGTAGGGAATGCTGGATGATGAGAGAAATTGAGGTTTTGGTCAAAAATAAGAAGGAAGCATATGTCAGGTATAGACAGCTGGGATCGACTGAATCCCTAGAAGAGTATAAAGGCAGTAGGACTATGCTTAAGAGGGAAATCAGAAGGGTGAAAAGGGGACATGTGATAGCTTTGACAAATAGAGTTAAGGAGAATCCAAAGGGATTCTACAAGTGCATTAAGGACAAAAGGATAACTAGGGAGAGAATAGGGTAGGGCCCGTCAAAGATCAGCAAAGCGATCTTTGTGTGGAGCCACAGGAGATGGGGAGATACTAAATGAGTATTTTGCATCAGTGTTTTCTGTGGAAAAGGAAGGATGTGGGAAAATAAATAATGACATCTTGAAAAATGTCCATATTACAGAGGAGGAGGTGTTCGATGTCTTAAAATACCATAAATATTTAAATTTGTGTTGTAAGTGGATAGTTTGATTTATTCTAATTTATCATAATTTCTTCAGTTAATAAACTTCTATTGTATTGTTAAAGCAAAACCTGCAGCCTTAGGTTTCAGCAAGAACCAATGTTAAAGCTAAAACAAACCATTATATGATCTGTCAAGCCAGGTTTCAATCTGGGATCTAACTTGTCCAGTAATAACATTAGTTGTGATCATAACACAACTCATTGAAAAGCAAAGGTTAAAGTTGAAAGATACCTCCAAGTTTTAGCAACAGCAATGCTCAATATGTCTAATTGATGCTGATCTGCAGTCATCAAATCCAGCAAAAGCAGTTGAGTATGTGTCAAACAAAGTCATGACAAACTGTACAGATAGTTTCTCATCAACCAGCTCAGAGATGTTATTAAACACATCTGGAGTAGGTGGGTCTTAAATCTGGGCGTCCTGGCTCAGAGGTAGGGTCACGATCCCTGTGTCACAAGACCTCCTTCAAACTTCATAGGCTGAGCAAGCACTGGAGGCAGTGTGAAAAAAGGAGGACAATTTCTCTTGTTAATGGCCCGACCGATAAAAGGAAATAAATTGACTTGCATCATCTCATTTCTCAGGGCCTCTAGCACTGCCTGCCTTTTGGGGAAATCAAAGTAGTCTGCAGAACACAATGGGAAGTGGTGCAATCCAAATTTCTTCCTCTATTCGTCCCTTTGCCTTGAAAGTGTCACAAAGCTGGTCCCTGTTTGTTCGAAAAGCTGGTCCTTTTCTCAAGGATACGATGTCCTTGGTTTTTTCAGAGGGGTTGTAAATGGTCCCAATGCCGATTAGACTGGTTTGGTACAGAGATTAAAGGGTATTGAGAGGCCTTTTTGTTTATATGTAATCAGATGAGACTTCAACCCCAAGTGGTCATGTTTTAGAAGTGACCTGCATAATGAAAGGCGATTGGTCACCCCTCCAGTTGAGCTGTTCAGTCCAGTTCAGAACTAATTGGGAGTTCAACAATGAGCTGTGTGGAAACATTTTTTCTCTCTCTTTCTGCCCTTCCAACTTCAACCTCTAACATCTTAGAGTCACAGAGTCATAGAGGTGTACAGCACAGAAGCAGACCCTTCAGTCCAATTCGTCCATGCCGACCAGATATCCCAATCCAATCTAGTCCCACTTGCCAGCATCTGGCCCATATCCATCCAAACCCTTTCTATTGTCACACCCGTCCAAATGCCTTTTAAATGTTTCAATTGTACTAGCCTCCACCACTTCCTCTGGCAGCCTATTCCACACATGCACCACCCTCTGCTTGAAAACGTTGCCTCTTAGGTCTCTTTTATATCTTTCCCCCCTCACCCTAAACTTATGCCCTCTAGTTCTGGACTCTTCCCCCCCCCCCCCCCCCTCCCGGGAAAAGACCTTGTCTATTTATCCTATCCATGCCCCTCATGATTTTATAAACCTCTATAAGTTATTCCTCAGACTCTGACGCTGCAGGGAAAACCTATTCAGCATCTCCCGGTAGATCAAATCCTCCAACCCTGGCAACATCCTTGTAAATCTTTTCTGAACTCTTTCAAGTTTCACAACATCCTACCGATAGAAAGGAGACCAGAATTACATGCAATATTCCAACAGTGGCCTAACCAATGTCCTGTACAGCTGCAATATGACCTTCCAACTCCTGTACTCAGTACTCTGACCAATAAAGGAAAGCATACCAAATGCCTTCTTCACTATCCTATCTACCTGCGACTCCACTTTCAAGGAGCTATGAACCTGCACTCCATGGTCTGTCTGTTCAGCAACACTCCCTAGGACCTTACCATTAAGTGTATAAGTCTTGCGAGGATTTGCTTTCCCAAAATGCAGTATCTCACATTTATCTAGATTAATCTCCATCTGCTACTTCTCAGCCCATTGGCCCATCTGATCAAGATCCCTTTGTAATCCGAGGTAACCTTCTTCGCTGTCCAGCACTTCTTCAATTTTGGTATCATCTGCAAACTTACTAACTGTACCTCTTGGGCTCACATCCAAATGACGAAAAGTAGTGCACCCAGCACTGATCCTTGTGGCACTCCACTGGTCACAGGCCTCCAGTTTGAAAAACAACCCTCCACCACCACACTCTGTCTTCTACCTTTGAGACAGTTCTGTATCCAAACGGCAGCTCTCCCTGTATTCCATAAGACCTAACCTTGATAACCAGTCTCCCATGGGGAAACCTTGTTGAACGTCTTACTGAAGACCACATAGATCACGTCTACCACTCTGCCCTCATCAATTGTCTTTGTTACTTCATCAGAAAACTCTATCAAGTTTGTGAGACATGATTTCCCATGCACAAAGCCATGTTGACTATCTCTAATCAGTCCTTGCCTTTCCAAATACATGTACATCCTGTCCCTCAGGGTTCCCTCCAACAACTTGCCCACCACCAACGTCAGGCTCACTGGTCTATAGTTCCCTGGATTGTCCTTACCACCCTTCTTAAACAGTGGTACCATGTTAGCCAACCTCCAGTCTTCTGGCACCTCACCTGTGACTATCGATGATACAAATATCTCAGCAAGAGGCCCAGCAATCACTTCTCTAGCTTCCCATAGAGTTCTCGGGTACACCTGATCAGGTCGTGGGGATTTATCCACTTTTATGCATTTCAAGACATCCTCCTCTGCAAATGGACATTTTTCAAGATGTCACCATATATTTCCATACATTCTATATCTTCCATGTCCTTTTCCACAGTAAACACTGATGCAAAATGCTCATTTAGTATCTGCCCCATCTCCTGCGACTCCACGCAAAGGCCGCCTTGCTGATCTTTGAGACACTCTATTCTCTCCCTAGCTACTCTTTTGTCCTTAATGTATTTGTAAAAACCCTTTGGATTCTCCTTAACTCTATTTGCCAAAGCTATCTCATGTCCCAGTTTTGCCGTCCTCATTTCCCTCGTAAGTATACACCTACTTCCTTTATACTCTTCTAAGGATTCACTCGATCTATCCTGTCTATAACTTACATATGCTTCCTTCTTTTTCTTAACCAAACCCTCAATTTCTTTAGTCATCCAGCATTCCCTTTACCTACCAGCCTTTCCTTTCACCCTGACAGGAATATACTTTCTCTGGATTCTCGTTATCTCATTTCTGAAGGCTTCCCATTTTCCAGCCATCCCTTTACCTGCAAACATCTGCCCCCAATCAGCTTTTGAAAGTTCTTGCCTAAAACCATCAAAATTGGCCTTTCTCCAATTTAGAACTTCAACTTTTAGGTCTGATCTATCTTTTTCCATCATTATTTTAAAACTAACAGAATTATGGTCGCTGGCCCCAAAGTGCTCCCCCACTGACACCTCACTCACTGCCCTGCCTTATTTCCCAAGAGTAGGTCACGTTTTGCACCTTCTCTAGTAGGTACATCCACATACTGAATAAGAAAATTTTCTTGTACATACTTAACAGATTATTCTCCATCTAAACCTTGCATACTATGATAATCCTAGTCGATGTTTGGAAAGTTAAAATCCCCTACCATAACCACCCTATTATTCTTACAGATAACTGAGATTTCCTTAAAATTTTTTTCTCAATTTCCCTCTGACTATTAGGGGATCTATAATATAATCCCAATAAGGTGATAATTCCTTTCTTATTTCTCAGTTCCACCCAAATAATTTACATGGACGTATTTCTGGGAATATTCTTCCTCGGTACAGCTGTAATGCTATCCCTTATCAAAAACGCCACTCACCCTCCTCGCTTGCCTCCCTTTCTATCCTTCCTGTAGCATTTGTATCCTGGAACATTAAGCTGCCAGTCCTGTCCATCCCTGAGCCATGTTTCTGTAATTGCTATGATATCCCAGTCCCATGTTCCTAACCATGCCCTGAGTTTATCTGCCTTCCCTGTTAGGCCCCTTACTTTGAAATAAATGCAGTTTAATTTATGATCCTACCTTGTTCTCTGCTTTGTTCCTGCCTATCCTGAGTGTTTAACGCGCTTCTTTTCTCAGTTGTACCAGTCTCAGATTGATCTCTTTACTCACTATCTCCCTGGGTCCCTCCCCGCACCCCCCACACCCCCCACCTTACTAGTTTAAATCGTCTCAAGCAGCTCAAACAAATCTCCCTACCGGTATATTAGTCCCCTTCTGATTTAGGTTCAATCCATCCTTCTTGTACAGGTTACTTCTACCCCAAAAGAGATTCCAATGATCCAAAAATGTGAATCCTACATCAGCTCCTCAGCCATACATTCATCTGCTCTATCCTCCTATTCCTGCCCTCACTAACTTGTAGCACCAGGAGTTATCCAGATATTACTACTCTCGAGGACCTCCTTTTTAAATTCCTGCCTAACTCTTTATATTCTCCCTTCAGAATCTCAACTTTTTCCTTTCCAGTGCCGTTGGTTCCAATGTGTACAGTGACCTCCTGCTGGCCCCTCTCCCCTGTGAGAACATTCTGCACCCTCTCTGAGACATCCTTGATCCTGACACCAGGGAAGCAACACACCATTCTGATTTTCCGCTGCTGGCCACAGAAACATCTGTTTGTACCTCGGATTAGAGAATCCCCTAACGCAATCTATCGCTTGGAACCCGACATACCTCTCATTGCATTAGAGCCAGTCTCAATATCAGAAACTTGGCTGTTCATGCTACATTCCCCTGAGAATCCATCATCCCCTACATTTTTCAAAGCAGCACACTTGTTTGAAATGGGGATAGCCACAGAAAACTCCTGCACTACCTGCCTACCTCTCTTACCTTTCCTGGAGTTAACCCATCTATGTGACTGCATCTGAGACTTTTCCCCCTGCCATCCATCACAGCCCGTTGCTCTTGTAAGTTCCTCATTGCCTATAACTGTCGCTCCAACCAATCCATTCGAACTGATAAGATTTGCAAACGACAGCATTTATTGCAGATATAATCCTCAGCTAACACGTAAACTCTCCCTAAACTCCCACATCCAACTCTGTTCCATTTTTTAACTGTGATTTAAGGAGGTTTGCTTATTGGGATTGTTGCGTATATTCAGAACAGCATAATTAAGTCTAGTTTGGATAGATTCCCTAGTTCTGTAGGGATTCTTTATTCTGTTCTTTGCAAAGTTATGGTCTGGGGTTGCCTGCTCAAGAATGTTTTGAGTGTTCTGGCCTAGTCCATAACAAAAGAACATATCTGGGAGATTACATTATTGAATTGTACAAGAGAGTAAATAGCAAAGAAAAGGGAAGTCTGGAAAATTTCTTGAAATCAACCTGCAAGAATGAGAATTAATTAATAAATAAATAAATAATAATTAATAAATGGTAAATTTAGAACTGATGTCAGGAATAATCTATTTAACAAATAGATGCTTTTATAAAAGCAAAATATTGCAGATATTTCACATCTGAAAGAAAAAAGATTGAAAATGCTGGTTGTACTGGGCAGGTCCGGCAACATCTCTAGTAAAACATTCGCATTGCATCTTCCTCACAGGTGCTGCCAGACCTGCTGAGTATTAATGTAATTACTGTTTTTTGTTAGAATATCTTATTGAATAGAATAGAATATCCTTTATTGTCAAGTATACTCCAGTACAGAAGTATAGGAATACAGTGAAAAGATTTTACAATGGCTGCCTTTAATGGTGCCATCTCAGGTACAAGTACCGAGGAACAAGTCTTGGATACAAATAAGGAATAAATGGAAAAGTAATAGCATTACTTATAGTCTCTAAAAAATAAGTTAGGAATAGGATAGTTATAGCATAGTTAAAGGTTTGACATCACAGTCCAGTAAAGAATTTCCAATAGCAGCAGCTCAGCACATGGTCTGACCACCCAGCGCCAGGCCCCAGTCCAACAACTGTCCCGCTCCACTCCAAGCCTCCAGTCCACTCCATACCCGCACTCAGCTGCACCAAGGTAGGTTGCAATGCTCCAGGACTCGCTTCCTATCACTCTGCACCAGGACTCATTCACCTCGCACTGCAGTGGGACCCGCTTCTCCTCGCGCTGCACCAGGACTCGCTTCCCCTCACACTGCACTGGGACTCAATTCCCCTTACACTGCTCCAGGACTCACTTCCCACCATGCTGCACCAGGATCGCTTGTCATCATGCGACATTCCCCTCAAGCTGGTCCGAGACTGACTTCCCCTCGCACTGCAGCAGGACTTACTTCGCCTCACACTGCTCCAGGACTCACTTCCCATAATGCTGCATTGGGATTCACTTCCCCTCACTCTGTACCAGGACTTTCTTCCCCTCACACTGCTCCGGGACTCACTTCCCCTCACACTGCTCCGGGACTCACTTCCCCTCACTCTATACCAGGACTCTTTTTCCCTCACACTGCTCCAGGACTCACTTCCCCTCACTCTATACCAGGACTCACTTTCCCTCACTATATACCAGGACTCTCTTTCCCTCACACTGCTCCAGGACTCACTTCCCCTCACTCTATACCAGGACTCTCTTTCCCTCACACTGCTCCAGGACTCACTTCCACTCACTCCATACCAGGAGTCTCTTTCCCTCACACTGCTCCGGGACTCACTTCCCCTCACTCTATACCAGGGCTCACTTTCCCTTACTATATACCAGGACTCTCTTTCCCTCACACTGCTCCAGGACTCACTTCCCCTCACTCTATACCAGGACTCTCTTTCCCTCACACTGCTCCGGGACTCACTTCCCCTCACTCTATACCAGGACTCACTTCCCCTCACTCTATACCAGGACTCTCTTTCCCTCACACTGCTCCAGGACTCACTTCCACTCACTCTATACCAGGACTCTCTTTCCCTCACACTGCTCCAGGACTCACTTCCCCTCACTCTATACCAGGACTCACTTTCCCTCACTATATACCAGGACTCTCTTTCCCTCACACTGCTCCAGGACTCACTTCCCCTCACTCTATACCAGGACTCTCTTTCCCTCACACTGCTCCAGGACTCACTTCCACTCACTCTATACCAGGACTCTCTTTCCCTCACACTGCTCCGGGACTCACTTCCCCTCACTCTATACCAGGACTCACTTTCCCTCACTATATACTAGGACTCTCTTTCCCTCACACTGCTCCAGGACTCACTTCCCCTCACTCTATACCAGGACTCTCTTTCCCTCACACTGCTCCGGGACTCACTTCCCCTCACTCTATACCAGGACTCACTTTCCCTCACTCTATACCAGGACTCTCTTTCCCTCACACTGCTCCAGGACTCACTTCCCCTCACTCTATACCAGGACTCACTTTCCCTCATTATATACCAGGACTCTCTTTCCCTCACACTGCTCCGGGACTCACTTCCCCTCACTCTATACCAGGACTCTCTTTCCCTCACACTGCTCCAGGACTCACTTCCACTCACTCTATACCAGGACTCACTTTCCCTCACACTGCTCCGCGACTCACTTCCCCTCACTCTATACCAGGACTCACTTTGCCTCACTATATACCAGGACTCTCTTTCCCTCACGCTGCTCCGGGACTCACTTCCCCTCACTCTATACCAGGACTCTCTTTCCCTCACACTGCTCCAGGACTCACTTCCACTCACTCTATACCAGGACTCTCTTCCCCTCACACTGCTCCGGGACTCACTTCCCCTCACTCTATACCAGGACTCTCTTTCCCTCACACTGCTCCAGGACTCACTTCCACTCACTCTATACCAGGACTCTCTTTCCCTCACAGTGCTCCGGGACTCACTTCCCCTCACTCTATACCAGGACTCTCTTTCCCTCACACTGCTCCGGGACTCACTTCCCCTCACACTGCTTCAGGGCACGTTTCCCCTCACGCTGCTCAGGGACTGCTGAAAAAAGAGAAAAGAAAGGAAAGAAAAAGAACAGGCAGAGCAGAGGAGCTCCAGGAGGAGCATCCTACCTGCCGCCATCTTGCCGGAAATCCACAAGTTATTGCTGTTTCAGCTACAGGACTATATTGCCGAAGCTCTCACCAAACACCAGAAAACTATCTTCCACATTTATTTAGTTTTATCTTTGTACTTCTTTGCTAAATGTTGTGGAAAATTATACATCAACAAGACATGCAGCATTTTTAGATTACATGCAGGCTGATGATGATTAGTATGAGCATTGAATGTTTTGGAATCGTACAACTTTGAATCTATAAAAGTTGTTCAGCATCATTGTGCTCCTTATATCTGCATTCTGCACATCGGTCCTTTACTAATTCATTTTGATATGAGATATGTATTCCTAAATTTAGCTCATATGTTCCATCTACTGCAAACTCCATTAAAATGCGTTCAGAAAACTGTCAGCTAATTCCATGGCAGTTGACAGAGGATTGACTGTTTAATAATCTCTTCTTTCAGGAACAGTTTAAGTAAAATTGTTAAGAAAGATGAATCATTTTCAGCAAATGTTCTTTTGTACTTTTTAAACTGTTTGGTAGACAATTTGATAATTCTTTGATCCTTTTTCTCGAGCTTATTATGACCCTGACAGCAGTTCATTACTACTGTACAGTTTAGTTAAAGTCTGTAAGTGACTAAATATTCAGAGCATGTTTTCCCTAGGAACATCATTCAGCCTTTACTAATCTCATTGTTTTATTGGAAGCAGGATGTGTTTTTGTAATGTCTCTGTCTGCAATGAACAAAACACTTCAGTGAATTTTAATCAAACTGAAAAGTTGACATTACTGATTGATAATACTTAGCATATATCTTTGCAGTCAATCAACAGCAGAAAATGTTTTCATGCTGAAAAGTCTCTATGTTGTGTCCTGCAATGGTTAAAGCAGGTAATTGCCTCCATTTCTCCCTTAATCTTGGATGAATTCACCGATCCTACACGGGCAGCAAATAGAATGTTTAATGGAACCACAAAATCATTTTTAAAAAAACCTGAAGACCTGTCTCTTTCTGAACAGGGGACATTAGTTCCTTTTTCTAAAAAAAATCTGATAACAAGTCTGTGATTTAAAATCAGAGGTTATTAGCAAGTTAGATAACCTGTTCATGTCTTCTGTCTGAGAAGCTAGTGCCTTGTGTTATAACAACCAGAAACACCTTTGAGAACTCGTACTGCTCTCTGTTTTCCAATCCATATTCCATTTTATTGTGATTCCCTTGGCAGGGTGTGGGATTATTAAATTTACCAGGCTATTTACAGCCTCAAAGAGTAATCGATTGAGAAGAGCCTCGGTTGGAGGAGATAATTTCAAACCCAGAGTAATTGTCTGTTTGTTCCAGGTTCTACACCAATGCTGTGTTTAATGATTGCAAGCCAAGGGACTTAGCATGAAAGCTACTCAGAGCATACAGAGATTTTTCTTTCTTGAAGAACCTGAATCATATGAACTATTTTCAACAAGTAGACTGATATTGTTTGGTGTACAGGAGAAATCCTGGTTGAAGTATCTCGTGTCTGTGCAGCTAAAGAAAGAAATTCACTCGACTTTGTGCTGGTTTTTCTTATTCATATATGTGAGGTGTTTGTCACAGGCTTGGCTCTGTTGTCCATTCCCATCTGCCCCTGAGATGGTAGTGGGAATGGCCTTCTTGAATGAAGAATAAAGAACAATTGTCTTGTATTCTGTTGCTATTGTTTTTCCAGAGCATAGGCCTACTCTCTAATTCAAGAGAGGCAACTGCTGGTGATTTAACCTAAGGCTATCATACCTCAGCTGAAGGGAGAGGATGAGAAGGATAGTCCTTCATGGTGACATCATCCGGTGATGGGAATTGAATCCTCTGTATTGGTTTCACATTGCTTTGCAAACCAACCATTCAGCTAACTGAACAAAATCAACCCATATAGCTCAGAAACAAGTCAGCACAGGAATAGACCCATCGGCCCACCTGTGCCAATTCCTAGTCATAATTCAGACCTGCTACTTAATGCCCTAATGCCTTTTCTACTCTTCTGTTCGCCTCCCATTCATGTGTCTATCAAATATGCCTTAAACATTGCTAACATGCCAGCTTCCACTCTCCCCCGGCAGTGCGTTCCACCCTGAATAAGTTTCCCTGCACTTCTTCCCCGAAATGTTCCCACTCTCACCTTGAACCAGTGCCCTCTTCTAATTGACCTTCCCACCCTGGGAAAAAGCATCAATCTATGTGATGAAGAAATGTCCACAGTGCAATTAAGGGCAGAGCTATAGGAGCTTTGACCCAATGACAATGGACTTTCAAGTCACATCGTGTATGACTTTGAGGGCACCTTGCAGGTGATGATGTTCCTTATCCTAGACGGGAGAGGTTGAAGATTTAGGATGTGCTGCAGAAGAAACCTTTGCAAGTTGCTGCAGTGCATCAGGGAGTGCAATATACACTCCAGACAATAGTGGAGGAAATGAATGCTTATAGTGGTGAAGACTTGGCCACTTCATTCTGGATGAGGTAAATTTTGTTGAAGATTGTTGGAAATGCTCTCATTCAGGCAAGCGGAAAGAATTTCAGCACACATCTGAGTTGCGTTTTATGGATGGTGAAAAGGTTTTGGGGAGTCAGGAATTGAGTCACTTTCTGCAAGTATATAGCCTGTGACTAGGGCTGTGATCAAGGCGTAGGTGATAGGTGGAGAGATCGACAAAGGGATATATAATGGTAAGCCAGAGAGAAAGAAAAGCTACTAATGAGGACCATCAGTAGGTAAAAATAGGTTGGCTGTGATGAAAGCAGTCCATGTTTTGACAGGGCCAGAGTGTGAAAAAGGCACTGTTCAGGCCCTAATATTATTGAACTCGATATTGAGTCCTGAAGGCTGCAGGGTCCCCAGGCAGAAAATATGATGCTGTTCCTCCAACTTGTGCTGGGTTTCACTGCAGCAAGTCCGAGACAGAGATGTTGATCAGGGAACATGAAGGTGTGTTGAAATGGCAGGCAACTGAAAGCTCAGGGTCATGTTTTACAAACAGAACATAGGTGTTCTGCAAAGTGGTTGCCCAGTCCGTATTTCATCTCCCCAGTCTAAAGGAGATTACATTGTGAGCAGCTAGTATAATAGACTGGATTGAGTGAAGTGTAGGTAAATCACTGCTTCACCTGGGCCTTGGATACTGAGGAGGCAGGAGGCAAACAGGCAAGCAATAAACCTTTTGGAATTGCTCGGGAAGGTGCCTTGGAGGTTTGGGAAGATGTTCAGAATGGAGGAAGAGTGGACCAGGGTGTGCCGGAAGGAGGGAAGGGGTAAATGTGTCTGGTGGTGGCATCCTGCTGGAAATGGTGAAAATGGTGACTGATGAACTTTTGGATGTGGATGCTGGTGGGATCAGGGAACCCTATGGCTGTTGTGGGAGGGAAAAGAAGAGGTGAGGGCTGAAGTGCAGGAAAGGTGTTGGACACAGCTGAGGGCCCTGTCAACTCCAGTGGCGGGGAGTTGTTGGTTCAGGACAAAGGTGGACATTGATGAGGCCCCTTGTGGAAGGTGGCATTATCAGACCAGATGCAACTGAGACGGCAAAACTGGAAGAATGGAATGGAGCCCTTTCAGGGAGCCAAGTTTGAGGATGTACAGTCAAGGCAAACTGTGGGTTTTTAATGGATATCAGTGTCCAGACTATCCCCAGAAATGGAAGCAGAGAAGTCAAGGAAGGAAAGGGAACAGACCAAGTGAAGGTGAGAACAGGTTAAAAATCGGAAGCAGAATTTATAATTGTTTCCAATTCCAGACAGGAGAGGGAATCAGCACCGATGATCTCATGGATGTGCTGGAGAAAGAGTTGTGGGGAGGCACCCGAATTGTACCGGAGCAATGAATGTTCCATGTAACCCACAAAGAGACAGGCGTAACTGGGGTCCATGCGGGTACCCATGGTGACACCTTTGATCTGAAGAAAGTGGGGGGAGCTAAAGGAAATCTTGGTCAAAGTGAGGACGAGCTCAACCAGGTGGAGGAGGGTGGTGGTGGACAGGGACAATTTGGGCCTTTTTTCCAGCAAGAAGCAGAGAGTTCTGAGTCCATCCTGTTGGAGGATGGATGTGTAAAGGGATTGCACACCCATGGTGAGGGGGAAGTGGCTGGAGATCGCAAACTGGAAACTCTGAAACTGATGAAAAGCCTCAGAAGAATGGGAGATGTAAGCAGGAAGTCCTGAATCAATACAGTGAACTTATATGACACAACACGGTGACTTCTATGTGAAGATGATACTTCATCTCCATAAACATTATACTGTTGACACAACTTGCATTGACAATTGCATCCGCAGCTGATCAATCAATGACGTGAAGTTTTAGAATTCCTACAATGTGGAAACAGGCTCTTCAGCCAGGCAAGTCCACACTGACCCTCCGAAGAGTAACCCACCCCCCTAGTACTCCACATTTACCCCTGACTATAATGCACCTAACCTTCACATCCCTGTCCACTATGGGCGATTTAGCATGGCCAGTTCACCTAACCTGCACATCATTGGGTTGTGGGAGGAAACAGAGCATCCGGAGGAAACCCACGCAGACATGAGGAGGATGTGCAAACGCCACACAGACTGGAATCGAACCCGGGTCCCTGGCACTGTGAGGCAGCAGTGCTAACCACTGAGCCACCATGTCATCCCGTTAACAATGCAAGGATATTTGTCTCTTCATTCAACCAGTTTTCTCCTTTCCTTCCCGTCTGATGAAAGCACAGACTCAAGTTGGGTTCTATTACATAGGCCCTGGCTGCCCTTCCGTACTTTGAATATTCATCAAATGTTTGCTTACACTCAGAATTAATGGGCTATTCCATTACTGGGAATGCATGTATCAAACATGTCCTCAACACCCAAAGTTGAAAAAACTGCTGTTCCGACAGTGATCACTGAATCACAATGGGAAATGATTTTGTTTTGTATTAGCAAGTAAGCACCTGTGGCATAAAGGGTAAATGCTGTCCTGCCCAGAGTTAGATTGCATAAGCAATGATGTCAGAACATATGAACATGGTACCTGAGGGAATAGCCTGAGGTTAAAACATGATACTATGACTCTATAAACAGTTTAAATAGTCAATAAATTATCATTACGTTGCACTAGCATACTTACATCAAAAACACCCAGAGTCCAGTCATAATATTTACACCCTGGCTCAGACCAGTCATAGATTACACCTGATGATCTTTCTGGTTGCAGGTTTTGATGTAGATTGGGCAAAGCCATTGCCAACTGAACCACCAAGAAAGGATCTTTGTGCCATCTCTTACTTAAAATACTGCATCTGCCAAAAATGTGATCAAAGAATGGGCGATGTTTAATGTTGACAATGGGGTTGCCTGCCCACTGTCTGAAACCTGGTTGGAACCTCTCACAGCTTTTCTCCAGCAGGCCCACACTGTTCCACCTGAGCAGCAATGGAAATGCCCAGGTAGCTCCCCAATCCCGAGAGCTGCAAACCAATCAGAGGCTGGTCACTCGGCCCTCCCAGCAAAAGCAGCTATATTGTTATTGCACTGGGGCCTACTGAAGGGACGGCTGACAAATCCCCAGAGAGAGGCAAGTGTAGGCAGAAAGGAGGTGGCTATGGAGAGAAGGGAAAGAGGCCTTTGAAACAAAGTGCAGGAGTGTGGCTTTGCACGACTCCCACTTTCCTGAGACCAAGTCCCTCAATCAAGCATCAAGTGCTTGAATACAGTGA
This sequence comes from Chiloscyllium plagiosum, assembly GCF_037043375.1. NCBI lineage: Eukaryota > Metazoa > Chordata > Chondrichthyes > Orectolobiformes > Hemiscylliidae > Chiloscyllium > Chiloscyllium plagiosum. The sequence goes on along the minus strand of NW_028270150.1, from coordinate 75,737,374 downwards.
CCTCCTATTACTCGGTCTCAGGCAAAATTGACAGGGAATTTGCTGGGCTGTCTTCCCTAATAGCAAGCTCCCTGCCCACTGTTGGTTGAATACCAATGGTGTTGCTGGAAAAGCGCAGCAGGTCAGGCAGCATCCAAGGAACAGGAGAATCGACTTTTCGGGCATAAGCCCTTCTTCCCGAAACGCCGATTCTCCTGTTCCTTGGATGCTGCCTAACCTGCTGCACTTTTCCAGCAACACATTTTCAGCTCTGATCTCCAGCATCTGCAGTCCTCACTTTCTCCTCGAATACCAATGGTGTATCTATGTTTCTACCAGTGGTGGCAGGGAAAAGCACTTAACCGGCCCTCAAGTAGCTACTCAGTTAGCCTCTGGGCAGGAATGCCACCCTTTCACCCTTTTCACTTTGAACTTGACCAAGACGAGTCAGGAAGGTGCTAGGGTTTCAAAAGTGCCTGATCAAAAAACAATTTGATTAAAGCTTCAGCTACACAGGCTGGAAAGTTCAAGATTCAATTCCTGGTAAAGTGTTGGATTGATGAACTCCAATGTGGCAGCTATTGGAGTACAGCAACTGATCCCTAGACCAGGGAAGGGGGCAGTCACTATGGTTCCTCTCTCGGCATTGTATTCATCCTGGAGATTGCATGTGTGGACACGGCTGAGTTTCCAACCAAATACTTTGCATGACAAAGCCTCCCAAGAAGGCTCAGTGTCTGGTCTCTGAGAGGATGCTCGTTCATTTCAGTGAGATGCTAACAGGATGCAAACATTTATGAAACCATTTCACAAGAAGCAGCACACTTGAGAGGAAGCTAGTGACGCAGGGAGGCAACTGTGGAATAAAAATGAAACACTTCACATCCCAAACAATTAAGTCTTTGGCCTCAACTTTAACTCTGTGTGGTTGTTGGCGTGTGGTAATCAAATTTGGGAAATTCACCATTCCTGCCGGTATCAGGCCTGGAATATTTCAACTCCTTTCACAACTCATTAATAATCCATTTCCTACTGACACTAGGATAAGTGACGAAAATAGAATTCCAGGAAGGTTGTGTGGAAACTTCGAGGAGCAGGGTTGAAACAGACGAGGCTTGGGCCTTAGGGAACATTAACATTCTTCCAGATCCCTCACTGGAAAGTTCCACAGTTACCTGCTTGCAGATTTTCATCTTGCCAGAATGGAAACGTGGTGACTTTTCAGCTCTGGCCTGATGTAAAATTATAGTCAGGCCCCAAGGTCATCAATAGATTCTAATTGTATAAGTGTTAGTTTTGGTAAAGTGAGTTACCATTGAGAAATTTATATGGAAAATCTCAGTTGGTGACTCATGGGCATGTGGTAAGCAACTGTATGGAAGCACATACTGCACCAAAGACAACAAATGCTGGAGTTCACAGCAGGTCAGACAGCATCCATGGAGTAAGAGCAAGTTAACGTTTCAAGTCTAGGTGTCTCTTTGTCGTCTTAGGAGCCAAGTTTCCATTGGCTAGCTAGTGTTAAAACACCCTTTCTGTCATTTTCTCCCACTGATTTGCCTGACAAAACTGATTGCTGGGTTTTGAGGCTGAGGCTGATAAAATCTTTGACATGAATTTCACTATACATATCGAAAACCGAAGTGGCTTTTCCAATTGTAACTACCTTCTTAGAGAGGGAAGACTTATCCCTGAGTGCTTCGGCAAATTAACCAAGGCTAGACTAATTGCATTGGCAGAAAAGTTAAAGATTTAAAAGCAAATGTAATTGGAAATAATAGCACATGCAGTTGAAGGAGCATGACTGGAAAAGGAAAAAGAGATGAGAAAAATTGAACTCGAAAAAGAAAGGCAACTGTTTAAACTTGAATTCTGGAGAGAGAGTTTTGGTGAGGGATGAAAAAGATAAAATAAGGAAAAGAGAACTTCAAAAGAGGAAAAAATCTGAAATCACAAATTGGCTAAAGAAAAGTGTAGGTTATATGACTTAAGAGTAGCTGGCCCAGTTAATAGAAGGAATAACAGGGAGAATAAAAGTAATCTTATAAAACCAGTGTGTTTTCCTTGCCAGAACACAGATCATTTAAAAGAAAGTTATTTGAATTGGAATTGTAAAATAATAGTAACTTGTAATTTCCAAAATGAAATGATAAACTGAATTGTTATTGTGGAAATTGTTCCAAGTTTACTGGCATTCACATTTGGGAATGATTTAGTAGGGATAAAATTATTGGAAACTCCAAGAGATTCAAGTGAGCCAATTGTGATGAAAGAAATGGAGATTTATGGGTAGCTCGAGCCCAAACTCAAAAGGCTTGACATGATAAAGTGGAAAAGCAACTAACTAAGGTCAAAGAGAAATTAATATCAGAAATGTAATAATATAAAAGGCATCATCAGTAATTAGAATCTACTAAAACTAAATTGTTAGTGTAGAGAACCAATTTTCACAGATGAAGGGCGAGTTTGCCACTGAAAGATGTAAAATGGTGACAACATGAGGATTGGTCACTGAAAGTAAAACAACTGAGTGAGGACTTGAAGAATGAATGAAAAGATTAACTTGTTGAGACAATTTCAGCCAAGATGGATCTTCAGCTAAAACTTCATGAACTTGAAGTAACAAAAGCTTCAATTAAGTATTGTGAAAAATGCCTTGAACAGTTTAAAACCGAAGTTTGGCAGTCGGCTCTGGCATTGTAAATACAGTGGACCAAGATCAATCAAACAAGTTCTTGATCGTACAGCCATGATCATCCTCCCTGTTCTCATTAATGCTGTGGCAGCATCTCCGTGGAGATAAAATTTTCCTTTCTTTGAAGTGCTATTGTAATTGTCTGTATGAAGATAGGGAGTAATCATGCATCCCCTGGGAAAGTCAGAGAATGGTGATTCTCAAAGTGAATCTATTCCTTGCTCAGGCTGTTATTTCCTCCTCCTAATGTGCTTACAACAGGGTTCCTATCTCATATCCTTAATGATTCTTCTGCCTTCCTTAACCTGCTGACATGCCGCAATAGAAAATATTACAGTCTGAAACTTTGCTGCACAGAGCCCATTTCTCTATAGATATTGGTGTTTTGATTAATATCTTGGCCCAGACCTTGCAGGAGCAGAATGTCTGACAGTATATCCAAAAGGTTGGACAGTTTCCGGTACATTTCAGCTCTAAGTGTTTTTGTGACATAACATGCTGGAAGTCGAATGATAATGCAGCGAGAACAACAGGCGTCTGGAACTCAGCACAGGACAAGAGCAACTGTTTATCTCCTTAAACAATGAGAATAAGGATGGAAAAGGAAACAGAAGAACACACGAGAAACAGTAAAGTCAAGTCCAAAAAGAGTAGTAAAAGGGAAAAAAAGATTTGAGTAAGAGCGAAAGAGAAAAGACAGGAAGGAAAATTTAGGAAACATTTGACACATTAAAATTCCTAAAAACAATTTCAATTCCATTGTTTAAGTTTCTGCCTTTTTGGATTTTGAACGTCATACAGCACTGTGGGAAGAAATATTGAAAAGGCTCTTATGCTTTTAACCAGCAGATTTATCTACTTCCAGGGAGGTTAGTGTGCTGTTAGTGTGAAAATCCATCAAGGTCTTAAAAGTAACAAGGAAACTAATGACCAGATGCTGTTTGTACAAAGTGAGTGACAGCATACAGTGGCCCAGTGGTTAGCACTGCTGCCTCACAGTGCTAGGAATCTGGGTTCAATTCTAGCCTTGGGTGACTGGCTATGTGGAGTTTGCACATTCTCCCCCTGTCTGCGTGGGTTTCCTCCCACAGTCCAAAGATGTGCAGGTAAGGTGGATTGGCCATGGTCATAGTGCCCATAGTGTCCAGGGATGTGCAGACTAAGTGGATTAGCTGTGGAAAATGCAGCATTATGGGGATAAACAGCTGGGACTGGATGCGGTGCCCTTCGGATGGTCAGTGTGGGCTGAGTGGCCTCAATCTGCACTGTAGGGATTCTACAATTTAACAGTGTAGGTCAAGCAGCAGGTACTGGAGATTAATAACTCATAGCCCATCTTTGGCTGAACGGTGATCTCATTAACAACTCTGTGGCTCACCTTCAACCAATGTCCACAATGTTGCTCCTGGTAAGGATAATTTCAAGGTAATTGGGCAGAGGTAAGAGGGTTTTGTCAGAGGAAATCATGCTGAACTAATTTATTGGAGTTCTTTGAACGTAACTTGTGCCGTGGACAAAAGGGAACTAGTGCACAAATTGTACTTGTTCACAAATTTCCAGAAGGCATTTGATAAGCTTCTACATCAGAGGTTATTGCGGGAAATAAAAGTTCTTGGTGTTGGGGGTAACACATTTGCATGGATAGAAGATGGGCAGGCTACCAGCAAGCAGAGAGTAGGAATAGTAGAGTCTTTTTCAGGCTGGCAGGTTGTCCCAAGTGGTCAGAGCTGCAGCCTCAACTCTTTCCAATTTAAATAAATGATTTAGATGAAGGGACGGAAGCTACAATTGCCAAGTTTGCTGATGATACAAAGATAGGCAGGAAAGTGAGTTATGAAGAGGATGGAGGAAACGTACAAAGGAATATCGAAGGCTAAGTGAATGAGCAAAGATCTGGCAAATGGAGTTCAACATGGGAAAATGTGAAATTGTCCGTTTTGGCAGAAATAAAAAAAATAGTGAGCAATCGCACAGCTCTGAGATGCAGAGATCTGGGTGACCTAGTGCATGAATCAAAGAAGATTAGCATGCAGGTACAGCAGGTAATCAGGAATGCTAATAGAAAATTACATTTGTTTATAAGAGGAATTGAGTGCAAGAGTAGGGAGCTACAGGATATGCATCTGGAGTATTGTGTACAGTACTGGTCACTGTACCGACAGAAGAATGTTAATGCATTGGATGCAGTTCAGAGAAGGCTTACAAAACTAATATCCAGAATGAGCACATTGCTTCATGAGGAAAGGCTAGACAAGCTAGGCCTGGAGTATAGAACAGTAAGAGATGTTTTAATTGAAACTTATAAGGTCCTCAGGGGACTTGAGCAGGTGGATGTGAAAAGGGTGTTTCCTGTGTGGGAGAATTTTGAACTAAGAGTCATAGTTTAAAAATAAAGGGTCATTCATTTAAGACATGGACGAGGAGATTTTGTTTTCTCTTGGAGGTTCGTGTGTTTGCAATGCCCTTCCGAAAAAGCAGTGGATGCAGAATCTTTAAATATTTTTAAGGCAGAGGCAGGTGGATTCTTGATTACCGAGGGGATAAAAGATTATTGGAGCTATGCAGGAATGGAAAGTTAAGGTTGAAATCAGATCAGCCATGATCTTATTGAATGGTGGGGCAAGTTTGAAAGGCCAAGTGGCTCTCACTTGTTCCTAGTTCATATGTCAGCAATTAAGCAAAGAGGTTCCTTTGCTGCTTTTTCAACTGAGCATCCAGCTGAAATGCAGTGTGCTCAGCTTATGTATCCAGAGTTTAGCTTCTCAGCTCAGTGTAGGAATCAAATCTGAAACCGCCCTGCTCCACAAATTCAAAGAACACAGAATTACATTGCGGCCCTCACTGCACACAACCACTTACATTTGACTCCCAGAGTAATTGATGATACGTTTGACACCAGAAAGCATTGTATTGTTTTTGTCTTTTAATATTGAATATTTGCAATGTCTTTTAAAATTCCTGTTCCCATTCCACTTTGTTATTTTAAAGGCTGCAATTAATCTGGTTTTATACCTGGAAAAGACCTTAATGAAAATAGAGTATCAATGTGCGGACATAACTGATGGTGGAGTTCCCAGAGAGTACCTCTGGCTTGGACCTCGTATTGCTTTTCCAGTTTAAACTGAAAAGCAGTGCAAAAGGTGGTTTATATTTGTACAACTTTCTGTCATAAGTCGCAAAGCTCTGACATCCTAAATTTACATAATCTTAGTCGTAAGAAGTGTACCATATTCCATGTAGTTCCCTGTGAGAATAGACTCATTGAAATAGTAATTATTTTCAAAACGGTTTAAAATTCAGAATGAAATAGCAGAAAATGCATCTATACTGACTTCTATTTAACTCAAAATGCCCATTGTCTGTATTCTGACTTGCAAATCTACATTATAGCACTGTCTTTACATGCCATGACAATAAATAATTAGTGTATAAATTGGGATTAAATAGAATTGTTTGAGAACACTTTTAAGGGCAATTCTGCGTGAGTTATGGAAGTGAACGTTTGCTGCCATTGTGCAGAGTGTTATATTGATCGAGCCACTCGCTTTAATGAGGACAAAACTGGCAAGAATCCATAAAGCTAACTGTGAAAAAAAAGCTTTGTTTACTTGGAATCTTGTCCTCAGTAGTAGATGGTGCAATTACACACCAGGAAAGGATGTTTCTTATCAATAGAACAGTGGAATTAGAACTGCTGAAGCAGCAATTCTCGATGTGGTACCTCAATACTAGGGAACAATGTAAAGCTGCCATAAAAATACAGATAGTTTCATCACTGAAAGTTCAGAGAGAAATCAGAAAAATGCTTAATGAGACTGTTGTATCTGACAAAGATTTTAAATGGTCTCCCAATTTTAAGGTGCCCCTGAAAAATGATCTTCATTTCTCACCAGTAGTACACTCTTCCTCAGTTAAATTTTCATTTCAAAATTACAGTGGTGCTGTAGCCACATTATAAAAATTGCTACCTCATTCTTGTACCACCCCCAACCCCCAATAACCCTGCCAATATTCATATTTCTGACATCACTGATCGTTAGTTACATTTATAGTCAGTTTTCTTCACAATTATTAGCATGCAGACTGTCAGTGCTGCATCAAGTGATACATTGAGAGTTGTCTGTTTGTTTCTGCAGTGTAATGGAGATCAGTGAATGTGGTGTGTACTGATGTAAGGAACATAGTATATTGATTTCTTTAGTGAATACTATAGGGATAAAGCAGGGACAATGCAGTTAAAATGATAAAGGAATGACGATTAGAATTTTTGACTGTCAGTTATTGTTGCTGAATAAGCTATTGATTTAGTTTCTGGAATACAGTCTTAACATTCTGTGAAATTGTTTTCATTGTCTACCTATAATTTAGCTTTGTTTTGCTATCGTCCCTGAAGATCTTTCATTTTATTTTTAGCATTGCGTGAACAATGGAAAGAAACATCGAGGTGTAAAGAAAATGTGTCTTGGGCAACTGACTGATTTGATCTGTGCAAATTCTGAAGTTTGAAATGTTTACACTCAAACATAATAAGGAAAAATGTAGCACTGTGCAAAATTGTGATGATCTTTAGCAACATGGGAATGCAACTGAACAGCTGTCAGCCATGTCTCAGTAGTCGCATTCTCACTTCTGAGTTAAAAGGTTGTGGGTTCAAGTGCCCCTCCAGAGATCTGACACTTCAGTGCAGTGCTGAGGGCTTCTTACACTGTCAGAGGTGTTGCTTTTCAGTTGAGATGCTAAATTGAGCAACCATCTGCCCTCTCAGGTGGGTATAGATGAACCTATGGCTCTATTTAAATTAACAGGGCTGTTCCCTCTGGTGTATTCCTAAAGCAACATTGCACTAATGTTTTGGGGATCTATCTTTGAGCAAAATGGCTGCCTTAAAGCAATGAATACTCTTGAAATAAAAGCTGCTAATTGTTTGGGATATCCTGGCGTTATGAATACTGCAACTCTTTCTTCTCTATGTCTGACTGCAAAATATATTCATCAAAATACATTAAGACCCGAACTTAAATGCAAAGATGAAAGATTCAATATTCTTTTCAGATACCCACATCCAAATTCCATCTACCATGTACAATCAAATGTAATTGTATCATTATCCTAAGAAAGATTTTCATGCTTAACTGAAATCTTCTTACTGATACAGATCCTGAATGTCACACCAGTTGTAGTGCTCCTTCAGAAGCTGTCTGGTACATGCACCCTTTAATCTGCATCTAAGCTGTACAGCCAAAGAAAAGGTGATCTGTAATATATGTAGAACTTGGCCAATTTCAGCTATTTTGATACTTGAGTTGGCCTCAGCCTCTGTTTGCCAGGGAGGGAAAGAAACCGAGATTCCTGACACTGCTTCTCGAAGGCTCCTCTGTGAGGTTAGATCCGAATCCAGCTCAGCTGTCATGTCACTCCCACTTCCCCATGATCAAGTAACTTGCCAACACTAACATGTCAAACATAAACTTGATGAATGGCCACTTTGCCCTTGTCTCAGAGGACTGCAAACATCTGTTGATCATAACCGAGCAGAAATAATTGCCTCAATTGCATAAGGACAAAAAATTTAGCGGAAGAGAAGGAAGGCGGTCTGACAAAACACTTTTGAACCTTTAGGCAAATACCAAATATTTACAGGATATTCATTAAGGAGCACTGAAACAGTAATTTGTATTGAAGTCAATGTGGTGTTCTACATGAAAAGAAACAGGTTGCAGAGCAGAGGAACCTAAAGGTTCAGGTACACAGTTCTTTGAAATTTTTATCATGTGTAGACAGGATGGTTAAGAAGGCATTTAGCACGCTTGTCTTCATTGCTCAGTTCTTTGAGTATAAGCGTTGGGACATCACGTTGAGGTCGCACAGGATGTTGGTGAGGCTTCTTCTGGAGTACTGCATGCAGTTCTGGTTGCCCTGTTTATAGGAAGGATGTTATTAAACTGGAGAGGGTACAGAAAGGATTTACCAGGATGTTGCTGGGTATCGAGGATTTGATTTATAAAAATAAGCTGGATAATCAGGGACCTTTTCACTGAAGTGTAAGAGGTGACATTATTGAGGTTCATAAAATCATGAAGGGTATAGATAAGGTGAATAACAAGGGTCTTTTCCCTCAGGTGGGGGAGTTCAAAAGTAGGGGGCATATTTTTAAGGTGAGAAGAGAAAGGTTTTAAATGTACATGACTGTTTACACAGAGAGTGGTTCGTGTGTGGAATGAACTACCAGAGGAAATGGTGAATTCAAGTACAGTTACGACATTTTCATAAGTACCTTGAATAGGATAAGGTTGGAGGGAAATGGGCCAAATGCTGGCAACTGGGACTAGTTTATCTTGAAAACATGGTCAGCATGGACTAGTTGGACTGAAGGATCTGTATCCATGCTTTATGACTCTAGGATACAGTACTTGGCAAAGAAGGGATCAAATCTGAAACTTCCTTATTCAGTAATTTTAAATATCGTGTCCAATCATTTTCATTCTAAAATGCATGTGCACCAGATATTTCTCTATTCCTTTTTACTGTTATCATTCAACTTGCTTAGCACCTTCCCATGAAAGGAGAAAACAAGAAGGAAATTAGCTTGAAAGCCTAACATGGTAAAGCAAGAGATAAGTAATTTGATCCATATTGACCGTTGTTTTTGATTAATCAGGCTTTCAAAGGAGGAAATTAACCAGAGGATACTGTAGATCTCTCAGCACGGCAGATTGAGCATCAAAGCAAACAATTATCTTCCACTGCCTACCTGACTGAGACTGTGATTCCTGTTGATGAGATTTGTCTGATGTGCAAATAGATAGTGAAATACAATTAAGTATTCATAAGATGAAGGTTACTTGCTTGATTTTAAGTTTATAGTGTTTGTATAATCATTTTGAACATGTACGCTTTTCCGCAATATTTAATTAAGCATGTTTTGTAAAACGCATGCATTTTCTCTGAGAGGTGATGAGGTTGCCATCTAGTGTTGTTCATGGAACTTCCTGAGACTGTGTGCATGCGGGAAACATTCTTGGTAGTTTCACCAAGAATGCACTTCAGCAGATGGAGGTTTGCTGAGACTGGTTGAAGTATTCTGCAATGATTTAGTGCTGAAGCTGTGATTTCCACATTTTCCATCAACTCGTTTTCACACCATTGATTAGTACATCTGGGGTTTTGACACTGCTTTCCTCCAAAATTTGTTGTGATAATGAAAAGTCCTAAATTGCTCAGTTTGCAATGTTCCTGCATTTTAATTTTATTTAGTCAAAAAATGGAAATGCATAACTATTAAATGCTGATCAATCTGGACCAGTGTTTACTTGTCACATACCGGGAACTGTCTGACTAACATTAAAGAGGGTCCATATTACATTTTGGAATGATGGTTTGGGACAGGAAATGTTTTTCTCACTTGAAGACTTTGTTGTGTTTTTCAAATAAACATTGACCTCTTGATGCAATAAGTCTTTTTGGCATTTGCCATAAGAATAGAGCAAGCAAAACATGTTTCACAGCTTAAAGTATTTGAAAGGGCAAAATCAAATCAGTTACCTTTTGTTTTCTGCAGAGTGGAGATTATAAACCATGACAAGTCATTACTATGATCATCAACCAGCACCAACTAAACATAATATGATTACTTATTAGGCATACCTCAGGAGTGAGCAGTATTAACGTTTATAGACAACCAGCTCAGATGGTGAGGAAAACATGTTGAAGCAGACACATACACAACTTTTTTTTTGCAAGCAAAGGTTTTTATTTCATCAACATTTATGAACTCTCATAGAACTAGAGTAATCAAGGAGCAAGAAAACTCCCTGCTAATTGCCACCCTCTCTCAGCCGATGAATCCACCTTCCTCATTGTTAACTCTACTTAGAAATGTACTGAAAGTAGCATGGGCACTGAATGTAGTCTGTGCTAGGATTTCATTGCCTATCATAAAGAAATGTTCTGTAGCACCAGTACAGACAGAACTGTTTGAATCTTCAAAGTCAGATATTCCAGACTGGGACTAGGACAAGTGGCAAGCAAACCAACAAGAGGAAAGGTCCTATTTGACCTCGCCCTCACTGAGTTAATTGTGACACTTGCTGCTTTCCAATACTAGGAAAGACCACCACCCAGTCCTTAGGGAATTGAAGTTTCACCTTCACACTGAGGATACTTTGGGTTTGGTTGTGTGTCAATATCACTGAGTTAAATCAGATGGATTCATAAAGATGCACAAGCTCAAAACTGACAACCTTTCAGGTCGAATTGTATTTTCAACTATTATCTGCAACATCATTGCTAGTGTATCCCTCATTGTGCCATTATGATTATGCAAAGTGATCAGCCTTGATTCACTGAAGAGTGCAGGAGAACTTGCTAGGAGCTGCACCAGACAGACCTAATAGTCAGGTGTCAATCTGTCGGTGAAGCTACAACATAGGACGACCCATATGCTAAACATAGAAGAGGCATGCAATAGACAGACCTAAGTGATCAACTGATAAGGTTTAAGTTTTGCAGTTCTGCCATGTCTAGTCACAAATGTTGGTGTACAATTAAACAGTGAACCAGAGATAGAGGCTTCACAAATATCCTTATCCATAAAATGAAGGTGCCCAGCACATCAGTGACAAGGCTGAAGCATTTACAACCATCTCCAACCAGACGTGTCGAGTGAAAGATCCATTGTGGCCTTCTCCTGAGGTTGCCAGATCACAGGTAGCAGTCTTTAACCTTCAGTTCACATGAAACGGTTCAAAGCACTATATACAGCAAAGATTATGGGCTTGACAGTATCCTGGCAGTGGTACTGTAGACTTGTGCTTTGGACAACCCACACCATAGCCAAGCTGTTCCTGTAGAGCAACAACTTTGGCATCTACCCAACAATGTGGAAAATAGCCCAAACATGTCCTGTTCACAGAAAGCAGGAGAAATATGATCTTGGTCAATTAATGTCGTCAGTTTATTCTCAATCCCCAGCAAGGAAGAGAAGACAAAATGGAATCATTATCAAAAGCCACTTTATTACCAATAACCTATAAATTGACACTTAGTTTGGGTTCTGCCAGGTCTCTCAGCGTCTGACCTACTTAGAGGCTTAGTCCAAACATGGACCAAAGAACTGAACCAAGGTGTGAGGCGTGAGTAATAAACTGCACAGTCCGTTCACTGGACTGCTTCATTACCTCCTCAGGGATTGAAGAAGTCTGTGTCCATACGTGACAAGATCTGAATAGCATTTAGACTTAGGCTGATAAGTGTCACGTAATGTTTGTATGACATAAATACCAGGCAATGGACATTACATACAAGAGAGAATCTAACCATCTCACCTTGACATCCTGTAGCATTTCCATTGACAAGATACTGAATTGGACTAGCCATATAAATACTGAAGCTACAAAGACAGGTCAGAGGCTGGATGTTCTGAAATGACTGACTCACCTCCTGACTCTTAAAACCTGTGTACCATCCACAGTGTGGAAGTCGGGTATGATGGAATATTCCATACTTGCTGTATGAGTTCAGCTCCAATAATACTCACAGAGCTCAGCACATTCAGGACAGAGCAGTCCACTTGACTGGCCGTCCATCAATTGCCTCAAGCACATACTCCATCCAATACTAACACCAGTGATGGCTGTAGCTACTGTCTTCAAGAAGCACCTCACAGTACCTTACCAATCCAACTTCAAAAACCACTTCTCATAACCCCTGACTCCACCATCTAGAAGTACAAGGGCACCTAATACATTGGAACATCTCTGCCTGCAAGTTTTCCTCCAGGGCACACACCACTTTGACTTGCAACTATCTCATCATTCCCTCGGGTCACCTTCACTAGTCAGTACAGTCATAGAGATGTACAGCACGAAAACAGACCCTTCGGTCCAATTCGTCCAAGCCAACCAGATATCCTAACCTAATCTAGTCCCATTTACCACCACTTGTCCCATATCCCTCTAAACCTTTCCTATTCATATACCCATCCAGATGCCTTTTAAATGTTGCACTTGTACCAGCCTCCACCACTTGCTCTGACAGCTCATTCCATGTACGCACCATCTGCATGAAAAAGTTGCCCCTTAGATCCCTTTCCTATCTTTCCCCTCTAAATCCTAAATCTGTGCCCCCTAGTTCTGGACTCCCTGACCCAGGGAAAAGACTATGTCTATTTATCCTATCCATGCCCCTCATGATTTTATAAACCTCCATAAGGTCACCCCTCAGCCTCTGACACTCCAGGGAAAACAGACCCAGCCTATTCAGCCTCTCCCTGTAGCTGAAAGCCTCCAACCCTGGCAACATCCTTGTGAATCTTTTCAGAGCCCTTTCGAGTTTCACAATATACTTCTGATAGGAAGGAGACCAGAATTGCATGCAATATTCCAAAAGTGGCTTAACTAACGTCCAGTATAGCTGCAACATGAGCTCCCAACTCCTAAACTCAATGCTCTGACCAATAAAGGAAAGCATACCAAACACCTTTTTCCCTATCCTACCTACCTGTGACTCTACTTTCAAGGAACTATGAATTATGAACTAAGAACCTGAAAGAAATCTGAAAGTACCTTCCGAACACCACTGTCTGTACTGTCTATGTACCTTTGCACACTAAATGCTGGCATTGCCAGATTAGAAATAAACTGTCTGCATTAAACTGGTTTGAAATGCTAATCAGGAAATGGAATCACAGAAGTTATTCACTGGAATTATTTGCTCACAACAAAACCAGTACAATATATTCCTAAAAGGCAATGTCTCCTCTTGTACAAATAAGCAACTGTGCTCAACAAGGTAAGAGTCAGTATAAAGCAAAAATAGGTTTTATACATCCGATGGAAGGAACAATGGCAACATTGATAGAAATTTGGCTAAGGACAGAACCAACATTGTGGGTAGCTACTGGAGTATGTCACCAGTGCCAGAATAACTGAACACTTGGGCAGTTGATCAAAAAGATTCAACATCAGCTGTGAAACATAGATCAGGTTTGATTAATCTTGTTGAAATTTTTGAGAGGTCAAAAGCTTGGTGGATTAGGGAGTGTTTATGGATATTACTTCCAAAGAGCTCTCAATAGGACTTTGCATAAGAGATGAACAAAATTGAGTCTGCATGAAGTTGGAGATAACCTATAGTAATTTGTCAGGAGTAACAGGACAGTGCAATTTTCTGGTGACTCACACACCACCGCAGTGCACCCAGGCCTTTTGCATGCCCCTGACATCCTGAGTTAGGGAGGGAGTTCCAGAACTTTGACCCAGTGATAATGATATCTTTCCAGGTCAGAAGAGGAATTCGTAATTGGTGGTGTTCCCGTGCAAATGCCGTCCTTTCTGTCTAGGAGATAGAGGTCACTGGTTTGGAAGGTCTTATTGAGGGAGGCTTTATGATTTACTATAGTGTATCCAGTAGATCACTGAGCATCAATGACAAAGGGAGTGAATGATGAAAGATGTGGTTCTGCTTCTATAGACTTTTTTATCTTCTCCAAAACAATGTTATGAAATCATCCCATAATTTTCTCTTTTCTAACAAAAGCATCCTCAATTTTTGAAAAACTTTCCTATTGAACCTGCGCAACAAACTTCTTAATTTCCTCAAAATCTTTGCTATAGTGTGGAGCACAAAACTGCACTCAGCACACAAGTTGTGATGGTATCAATGTTTTAAATTGATTGAGGTTCTCTTAACTTTTATGTGCTTTACCACAGCTGCAAAACCCAGAATTCCATTAGATTTTGTTGAACAACTTTATCCATATAAGTTGTACGTGAGCAACATAAAGCAATGTTTGTCTTGCTCTCCTTAGAAATGTGATAAGGACTGTCCTATTTTTACATTTCCCTGCAGTAACTAAAGGTTTTGCAGCCACTGAAATTAAACTGCAAGAAGCCCATCTCTCTATTTGCCAAACAGTGAATTTCAACTCTTGCATTAACCCCATAGTTTTGAAATTTGAAAAATGGAGTTTGGAGGAAATTCATGGCATTTTGTTTTGTTTCTATATGCAAATTTATTTAGTTCACATTCCTGCAGACCATTTAAATTCCTGTAGCCTCTTCTATTGAACCTCCAACCTCAGGTATCCACACAATGCCTTTAATTTGATGAAAGACTCAAAGGCTGCCTTCCAGTGCAGACCTCCTGTCAGTGTGCTTGTACCTCATGTCGGTATGGGACCTGCAGATGGTCTCCTAACCCTGATTATAAACAACTTCAATTATGTACTGTCCATTAAAGCAGGAATCATCTTTGTAAGAACTGCCACTTCCACTGTTCTGAAATTACTGTCTTCCTCCACTTTCTATCCTTCAGTTTGTCACCAGCCCACTTCCCCAGCAATTCCTGTGATTGCCAGTGAATACCAGTTCACTTGAGTTCATTATTCATCTTTCCTTGACCTTTCAAAGTAATTATTTCTTTTTAGAACGTCCACAGTCTAATGATTGCATTCTCACTGTGAATTTATTTTGGCTTTCCAACTTTATTTAATCTCTCCTTTATTGATAAACTAGCATAAGAGCATAATTAAAACCAGGTTATAGTCCAACAGGTTTAATTGGAAGCACAGTAGCTTTCGGAGCGATGCTCCTTCATTAGGTGGTAGTCTATCACCTGATGAAGGAGCGTCGCTCCGAAAGCTAGTGTGCTTCCAATTAAACCTGTTGGACTATAACCTGGTGTTATGTGATTTTTAACTTTGTACACCCCAGTCCAACACCGGCATCTCCAAATCATCATTAAAACCATCCTTGAAGAATTTGAAAAGAATATTTGGCTGAACAAGAATGCAATTTGTTGAAACTACCTCAGACATGTTCAAAAAAGCACCAGTTCCTTGGTTTTATTTCAAAGTTATAAACTTAACCTTTAATAATTTAAGTAAATCAGATTTTTGTTAAAAACCTGTCAGCTTAAATTCAGCATTGTTGGTTGATTTGAGAGTACAACATGTCTCTGCTTGAAAGCATATTAGCCAGCAGTAACCAGTGTAATGTTTACTAATTGATTATGCGCTGTATTTTAATCTGATCATGTCTCTACACATTTTTGTGTTATTTCTTGGCAACTATTCTGTCACATTTGCAATTTTGCACAATGTTTCCTTTTTATGTATGGGAGTTTATTGGTAACCTAACATGGCACAAATCAGGAACCAATTACCTTACAGATTATAAACTAGTTAATATTTAGATAGCAGTGGATGTATAAACTGATGCTTCTATGCTTGTTTGCATGTCCTTTAGATTCAGGATTCTTGGATAATAAAACAGAAAGCACTAGACAAACTGACTAGATCTGGCCTATCTGAGGAAAGCAAAACAGTTAATGTTTCAAATCCAATGTCACTTCTTCCAAACTGAACAAAGTTGGAAAAATTATGTTTTTTACACTGTTGATAAAGGGCTGGAGGAGCAAGTGGAACAGATGTGAGATTGCCTAGAGGGTGACTAGTGGCTACAGTTATAGTAATTTGACATGTTCCAGTGCTGAATCTGTCAATCAGATATTAGCTAGTGAAGGAGCAAGGCAACCACATAGTAACCTGCTGATTTCTGAGTATAACTGTGCAAGTGCTCTTGCCAGAGGTGGTCTGATTCACACTTAAATAATGGGGAGACTATCAGTGACTGCTGTCAGTCTCACCATTATTTCAGTCACAAAATTCAGGCCATTCTCTTCAGCCTAGCATATTGCCATTTTCTTGATCTTCTTCTTGGTTTGCAGTTCACTCTCTATTGCCAATTGTGTGGTACGTGCCTTGAGTTAAATTCTTGATTTTAAAAAAAACTAAAAAAATTCTGCCAGTACTTATTCTTGCTCATGCAAATCATGATAAATAGCTTCCACAGCTTTATTCTTATTTATAATTTTGTCCAATTGAAGAGCCAGTTGAATTGTTATACGATACAATACCGTCAGAAAGATGATTCTGCGAGCAGGCTAGCATTCTGAAGATTCACAACTCAATTTTTCTTCTAGTCATTCACAGCATATGGGTGTCACTAATAATAATTTCATAAGTCCAATTGCTATGCAAAATGCCACTAAAATAACTTCATAACACATTTACATAGATTTTCATGTTTTTAAGCTGTTCTTCACAGTATCAAATGTTTATGAGATATCTCTTTTAGTTAAGGTCCATGGTATTGCCATTACCTTCTGATTTGAATACTTCTGCAGAATTAAGTGAACAATCTGTAATTATGCTGATGAAATTTAGCAGTTATAGAGTTTTGTGCCATTTCATGAGGTCTGTAACATCACGGATACCAATTTTAAGCCAATTAAATTCGTTCCAGATGATGCCAAGAAGTGACTGAGCACACTGATAGCTGCAAAGGCTATGGGCCCTGATAACGTCCTGGCAATAGTGCTGAAGACGTGTGCTCCAGAACTAGTCATGCACCTGACAAGGGCTGTTCCAGCACAGCTAAGATATTGGCACACACCCAAGAACAGTGACATTTTCTCAGGCATGCTCTGTTCACAAAAATCACAAGTACAAATCAACCAATTATCAAACCATTAAGCTATACAGAAGCATCACTAAAGTGATGGGAGGTGTTATTGACAGTGCTGTCAAATAGAACTTGACAGTTTGGGTTCTGCCAGAGACACTAAGCCACAGAACTCATTTTAGTTATGGACAGAGAAGCTGAATTCCAAAGGAGCAAATCTGTCTGTCCTTGACCTCAAGCAGTGTTTGACTGAGAGTAGAATAAAGGGGCCCAAGGAAAATTGCAGTCAGTTGGAATCAAATGGAAAGCTGTACACTGTTTCACGTCATATGTAGCTATCACAAAAGGAGGTTGTGATTGCTGAAGAATGGTCACCTCAAGAAGTTGATATAGGTGTTCCTCAAAGTAGTGTCGTTGGCCTAGACATCATCAGGTATTTCATCAACAACTTTCTTTCTAAGGAAGGTCAAAAGTGGAAATGTTTGTTAACAACTGCAGAGTGCTCATCCTCATTTGTCACTTCTATGATACAGAAGCAGTTCATATTCAAATGCAGCAAGACCTGGACATTATTTAAGCTTGGGGTGCTAAGTGGCAAGTAACATTCACACCACACAACTGCATGGCAATGACCATCACCAACAAGAAAGGATCTGACCATGTTCCATTCGGTGTTATTTCCACTGCTGAATTCCCAACCATCAACCACCTAGTGAGTGCCTTTGATCAGAAACTGAATTGGACCAGTCACACAAATATTGTGGCTACAAGTGCAGATCAAAGGCTGGGAACTCCTTGATGAGTAATTCACTGCCATCTACAAGGCACAGGTTAGATTGGAATATTTCCCACGTACCTGGATGAGTGCAGCTCTAACAACATTCTGGAAACTCAGTACCATCCAGGACAAAGCAGCCTAACTGACTGGCACCCCATCTATTATCTTAAATATTCACTCCCTCCACCATCACTGTACTTTGGCAGCAGTTTGTTCCATCTACAGAATGTATTGTAGCTACTCACCAGGCTTTTTCCAAACATGTGATATCTGCCATCCGGAAGAACAAGAACTACAGGAGCAAGACACCACCACCTGCAGGTTCCCATCCAAATCAACCACCATTTTGATTTGGAAATAAATCACTGTACCTTTCCCAGGTAGATAACCTGAAACTCTGTTCTTAACACCACTGTGAGTGAAGAGTTGAAGTGGCTTAAGGAGACAGCTGGAAACCCCTTTCTCAAGGGTAGCCAGGAATGGTGAATAACTCCTGGCCTTGCCAGGCATGCCTTCACTCCATGAGTGAATAAGAAAGTATCCAAATCAATACTACAGTCCCTGGTCATTTTGATTACTAAATAGGCCATATGCACAATGGGAAGTTTCTGGCACCAGTCATCTAATATAAACTGAACTGCTGCATTAATTGAGCTTCGCCACTTGTTGGACTTTTTGTGATTACTGCTCGCAACGTGATTTGCTTTGCGTTTTATAAAAAGCGCTCATCTCTATTTTCAGCAGCAGGAATTGAAATGTAAAGGGAAGGTAAATAAATGTTTATCCTTGCAGTGTCAAATTTCAGACATTAATGGCTGTATTCAGTTTAGGAAACAACCACCAGAGTGGAATTGACCTAAACACAGATAAGGATAGACACTGATCTGAGCAAGTGTAGAAGTGGAGGTGGTGTGTCTAAATTTAGCACTTCAGGGCCCCAGAGAGCAACAAACCAGCCCAAACTCCTGCTTACAATCCAGTGACAGCTGCTGCAAGATACACTTCTGTGTGCACATCAGATTAAACCATAAACTCTCCATTGCGAAGTGACTTGTTAATGAGACGTAAATACAAGACAGTCACTAAATCCAAGAAAAAAAATTAATGAGTAACTTCACACCCTAGGGATTTGTTAGAATATGGAACTTCTTACCGCAAATCACAGAATTTATGTGTAATTGAGGTAAATAGCATTGCAGCAACTAATTGAAAGCTACATAAGTGTGTAAGAAAGAAATGGAAAGATTTGCGGATTGGGTTAAATTAAGTAGGAAGACATAAAAACTGGCATAGTGTAGTTGGACCGAATAGTTTGCTTCTGTGCCATAAATTCTATGGAACAGCTATTGAGCCTGAAGAGAAGCCACTTCAGCTAGACACTCCCAAGAGGTAAATTTCTGTCAATCTGCTTTATTAACTGGTTTTGATGAGTAAAAGTATTGATTTATTTTACTTGCAGGGAAAAAATGTAAAATGTCTTTCCACTGCACCGTAATTATTGAAGATAGATAGAAGTTGGAAAACTGCAATTGGTTTCCTACTGGATTAACTCCAGAACTGCAACATAGATTTAATAGCACAGCAATATTACTGTTTCCTACCAGAATGAGAGCACCTCCAATTGGTGGAGTGTTTGGTGTAATTGATTCAACCTCACTGGGACTAACTGAGACTATGCAGACAGATTTAATATCCTATCCAGCACACAGATGAAATCTTACCCCATCAGTTTGGACTGGGTTTCAATCCAGACTCTTGATATGAAAAAAATGCTCTTTCTGAAGTGTTGCAGCAATTGGTGGTGCCTGTACTGGTATATTTTCCGATTATATGACTATAAAGTAGCCCATTGTGAAATGTAGAAATATTAAGTTTTGTTCATCCCAAATTATAAACGCAAAGTATTTCCAACTCTGTGTCATAACCTTCAATCAAATCACACAAGCTCCACATGTCCTTCTTTATTTAATCCACTTAATATATCCTTCTATTTCTCTCTCATTTCTCCAAAATGTCGCTCCTTTATTTACTTCAATTACTTGATGAGGTGGCAAACATTCTACCCAACCTCTGGGTAAAGATCTTTCATCTGAATCCCCCTGCTAGATTTATTGGGACTCTCTTATAACCCCTTGTTCTAATGTCACCCACAAGTATGTATATCTACCTTACCCAACTCTTTATCTTAGAGATAGTTATTAGATCACACCTCAGTCATTTTTCTTGAAAAATCATTCCCGGTTTGTTCAATCTTCCCGATTAGATATCATCTCTCAGTTTTGGTATCGTTCTACTAAATCATTCTCTTCTCAGAGCCTTCATGACTTTGATTTGTTTCTTAACATAGAAACTGGAAATATTCACCATACCCAAGTGTGTTCTAACCAAGATTCTTTACAAGTTGAATATAACTTCTCTGCTTCTCAATTTAGTTCCTCTGGAAATGAAGCCCCACTGCTTTGTTTGCTTTCTTTGCGTCTTTTTAAACAATCAGCTTCTTTGAATTATTTATATATCGATACCATCAGACTTCTCTGATCCTTTTCCAAGTTAATTGCTTAGTTTTCAAAGAGTATCTTAACCCCTTTCTTCCTTGGATCAAAATGTACCTCCTCATAATTATCTATATTGAAGTTCCTTTCCCATACATTCCCATTCTGCAAGTTTATTCAAGTCCTACAGTGTTGTATCACCCCCATCTCTCCATTAATTACACTAAAGTCCACAAATTTTGAAATCATACTTCCAATTTTTAAGTCTAAATTGTTTATGTTAATGGACAACAGTGGACAACAATATCAATGATTATGGAACACTCTTTCCCATCATCTGCCAATCTGACGCAATACTTTTAACACTCAATTTGTTTTTTTTATTTGTGGATAACTGATCCATTCTGCTGGCTTCCCTGACTCTACATGTTCTGGCCTTAGTCATGGGTTATATTTGACCATTCTTGGGTCATTATTTGACCCTTCGTGGAAAACAAAATATAATACTGCCTGTATTATAACTTTCCAAGCATCTTTTAAAATATATTTTGTGATCTCTTCTTCAAATGTCATGTCTGCTATATTGAACTTACTTGAAAATATCAGGCAAAAAGTAATTATTCTATATTATAGCCTTTTTGCCACCATTACCTGTGAGTTTATAATGTGTACGCCATAGTGACTATATCTTTATCTTGATTTACTTTTATTATTTATGTGTCAATGGAATACTTTCACCATTTATTTTTTAAATTATTTGAGAATTCAACTTTTAGTTTACCATCTACCTTCTGAATTGTTGTTCTTTCCTAACCATTTATTCGCTTTTGTCATCTTCTGCTTTGTTGTTTCTTGGTTTAATGCATGGCATTTCTATTCACTTCAATTTTGCATTTATTTCTTTATTCATTTATGTTTAGTATAATCACTAGTTCTGTCTTTTGTTCCAGTGAAATGTATTTCTCCAGGACTGTCTTGAACACCATTTGGTAATGTTTCCCATCTCTGCTCTATTTCTGTTAATAAGCTTTTTCAATTGATTTTCCTTCATTCAATTCTCATTCCCTCAAAACCAACTTTTTTTTAATTTTATTGCTTTAAGCTTTGTCTTTCTTCCCGGGTTTTCAGTCAGTGTGCATAAGATAAAGCACCAAATACAAATCATCTGGCATCTCATATCTGGACAAATTCAAGATGAAATTGGTGTATTGTCTATCATGCTCCTGGACATTTCTCTGCTTCACATTGTTGTCAAATTTTCCTTTGGAAAAAACAATTGTTTCTGTCTTACCGCTGACCCTCTGACAAGATAAAATAATTTTTCCTCATTTAGTTTTGCAAAATGCTCTATCATTTCTAAGAATCTTGTTTTACTAAATACTCTATAATTTCTAAGAATCTTATTTGATATCTTCTTCTTTCCCATTCTGTTGCCTTTCAGCTAATAATCTTTTCTGTTTTTGCTGCCAAAGTTTACATAACCTTTACACTTACCCACATTATACTTCCTCTGCCATGCATTTGCCCATGCGCTCAGTTCATGTAAATCATACTGAAGCATCTCTGCATTCTCCTCACAGTTCACCCTCTCACCCAGCTTTGTATCATCTGCAGACTTGGAGATATTACATTTAGTTCTCTTACATTGTGAATAGCTGGGATCCAAGTACTGATCGCTACAGTACTCCACTAGTCACCAGCTGCCCCTCAGAAAAAGACTCATTTATTCCTATTCTTCATTTCCTGGCTGCCAGCCAATTCTCTATCTATGTCAGTGCACAACTTCCAATCCCACATGCTTTCATTTTAAATGTTAATCTCTTATATGAGACCTCACCCAAAAGCCTTCTGGAAGTTAAAGTAAACCACATCCACTGGCTCCCCCTTATCAACTCTACTAGTTACATCCCTGAAATATTCCAGTAGGTAACCAAGCATGATTTCTCTTTCATAAATCCATGCTGACTCTGTCCAATTGTGTCACTGTTTTCCAAGAGTAATGATTAGGAATAACATACAATGTTTTTGTGATCTCTCTTCCACTGTAATGATGTGCATGTATCTCCCTTCTCACTCTGACTTCCTGTAAACAGCTCCTGTGTCCCAAAGTTATATGCAAATTAGTTATTCTTTGAGTAAAAACATAGTAAAGCATTTACTCTACATCTTTTATTTTCTGGTTTTATTTTCTACAGTCCCACTGTCACACAGTTTTATGTTTCATAATTTATGTCAAAGAACAAGCTTCAGTGTCTTTCCATTGATTAAGTATTTCCACACATTGTTTCTCCTGGCAAGATGTATTGCTGCAGGTTTGTCTGGATAAAATTTTCTAATCAAGTACGAATTCTGCCAACTCACTTGACATCCACAAGCTTTTATAAGTCATACTTGTTGCTTGCTAATATACCCCCTCTTCCATTACCAACGAATTTTGTAAACAATTTTGCATTGAATCACATTAAAAAGCAATTCAGGTGTGAATGAAAAGGGCACCCTAAGAACTTATTTCACCCTATTGGCATTGATCATTTTCCTCCCAAGTTCATTTTGTGCAAGTCCAAGTTATTCATAGACACATCAATGTCTACAGCACAGGAAAAGGCCCTTTGGCCCATGAAGTCTGTGCCAGTCAAAAAACAACCACCTAAGTATTCTCATCCCATTTTACACTTGACCCATAATTTTGGAAGCTTTGGGATCGCAAGTAAACATCTGAACACTTCTTAAATGTTATAAGGATTTCTGCCTGTACTGTTGTTGCAGGCAGTGAGTTCCTCATTCCTACCGGCCCTTGGGTGAAAATGCCTTCCTCACATCCCTCCTATAACATCTGCCCCTTACTTTAAATCTATGTCCCCTGGTCATTGATCCCTCCACCCAGGGAATAAAGTTCTTTCCTGTCTACTCCATCTAGGGCTTCATAATTTTGTCATCTCAATCACATCCCACTTCAGTCTCCTCTGCCCCAAGGGAAATAACCCTAGTCTATCCAATCTCTCTTCCTAACTAAAACTCTCCAGTCCAGGCAACATCCTGGTTAATCTCTGCATCCTCCCTCAATTCCCAAAGTTTACCACTTTCAACCTTTCTCAAGTCTGAGCAATATCCTCTACTTTGACACTTTGTTTCATTACTATCAGCCACTTTCTGTCTGTGCTGCTGCATTTTTCTGATGAAAGGTATGCTGATTTTCTTCTATTAAAGCTCTTATAGACAATTTATTAAAACCCTTCTTGAAGTTCATATTCACTACATTCCTTTTATCTGTCCAGCCAGAATTGTTCAAATGAAAGAAAAATACCGTAGAAGCTGGAAATCTGAAATAAATATTTAAATAACTTGGAGAAACTCAGCAGGTCCAGCAGCATCTGTGAAGAGAGAAGCAGAGTTAAAGTTTTGAGTCCAGTGGCTCTTTTCAGAACAGTATTTATTGCTTGTTTTCAAATCTGTACTACATTTGTTTGATAATTTGATTTTAATAACTTGACTGTTTAATAACAGAAATCTATCCTGACTGGCCTTCCTTAATCCACACATATCTTTTCTATCTCTAGAAATTTTCAAAACCATGTCGTGCATATCACTGGTGTTGCACACGTTTCTTATATTACAGCAGCAATTTATTTCTCTGCTGTGAACTTTGCCTTGAACCTATGACACAGTCCTGTGTGCTGACTTTGCTCTCATGAGTGATCATGTCTAAATTCTTGATTCATCTGTTGCAATGGTTTTAAGCTCTAGCTCCTTATAGCCTTTCCTATTTCTCTGCAGAGTTCTGTAACCACCAACATGCAAATAATATGGAGTTTGTCATCACCTTCTAGCAGAAGCATTTGCAGTTGCAATCTTTAACCTTTTAAAGGAATTTTACATTACAGCTTTCACAGATAGCAATAGGCAAGAAACATAATTCCAGAGCAGTATTGTGGGATACTGAAGGGAAATGCAAGCTGTATTTTGTTTTGCAGCAAAAAATGTTCTGCTGTAACTCAGTTAAGTGTGTTCTGTTGGCTTGTTGTCCTGTCATCTGGACTGCTGATGGAAAGTGTCCACCCTATGCCAGAGACTCCTCCAGGTCTGTTCTGAAACAGTCCACCGTCAGATTAAAAGCATCTTGCTTTGGCATTCATTCTCATTCTCATCCCCCAACTTCTGTGGAGGAGACTAACCTCCCCATAACATCCCATCACTCTTGAATTGCAAAACTAAAGACATCCACGTGTGAGTGGAATCCATGATACAATATGTTAGTACTGTAACATCCTGTGCCATTGTGATGCTTTTGTGGTAGAGCACATGCGTATTCTTTAAAAGCTGCATTAACCTCACATAAGGTGATGGAATTGCAGAAACAATAAGCCTGGCAATAGGATAAGATTAACTATTGTGCGATAGTAGCTGTCATGAACACAGGAATTCAGTGTTTTTAACTGCACATGGAATAATGAAGTTACAAAATCAGAAATTGCTGGATAAACTCAGCAGGTCAGGCAGCATCTGTGGAGAGAAAGCAAAGTTAATGTTTTGGAGCCAGTGATCCTTCTTCAGTTCTGACTTGCTGCCAGACCTGCTCAGTTTTTCCAGCAATTTCTGTTTTTGTTTCTGACTTCCATAATCTGCAGTTCTTTAGCTTTTTGGAATAATGAAGTCCATGGAAGTTAGACAGCAGGGTAGGTCAGAACATAGATTTTTCCCTTCTAGAATATGGATTCAATTCTAGCCTAGACAAATGGACTGCATGTTTGTTTATGCTCAGTGTAAGGGAATCACTGGGCAGTCAGCTCAGTTCCAATCCAGGTAAGTGCAAGCCTAAAGCACAAACAAGTATGCTCCTAAAACTTCCTTATAGAAATAGTTAGGGCATTTGGGCTGAAAGTTTATGTGGACAGATTTATGGTCACTTTTGTTGTGCGCTTAGAGACAGGGAGGGAATTTACTCAGGGAGGAAGAGGGTGTACAAGCACCCTGCTGTCTTTCCTCCCTCTGTCAAAATTAATTCGAAGGTGGAAAGGCCCGTGGTTCATCTTCCCATCCCAGCAGCCATTGCTGTCTGTCCGTGACTAATTAACCAGCACTTAAGGGCCTGATTTCAGTGCCACTGGTATAACCAACTAGAGATAGGCCTGTGTTAAATAGGGAGTATTAGAAATAAACCTGTGTTAGTTTCTCACCTCCTGGAAGTGGATGCGGGGGAAGGTGAGGGCAGTGCAGCAGTGTTCTCTTCTGCGAAGGTGCTCGGTGCCTGATTGGAAACCTAACATCAGGAAGGATGGTGGCCTCCTTAGAGCTGCTCCCCTGGCGTTGCTCCTGAGCCCATTCCCCTACAAATCCCACCCTACAAACCCCTCTGTCCATGACTTAGCTCAGCCCTCAGTCACTTCTCAATCCTCAGCCTTGAGTGCATGTTGTTCTCATTGCAGTTACCACCTCCCTGCTGAAGCTAGTGAACTGAAGGCTTCCTGGCCTCTGCGTGGTCCTGTTGGGCAGGATTTCCAAACTTGATTCTAGGGAATACTTTATGCTGGTGGCATCCCCAGAAGAGACAATGCAAGTCTCTCACCAGCTCTCTAACTGGCTGGCAAGACCACTGATGTCTCCATGAAATTACCCCTGTGTATACTATAATACATCCACAAGTTCAGTTTGACTGTTTAGAAATTATGTAGTTTTACCTAATGCTTCATTTATGCTGTTTTATCATTTGTCTATAAAGTCCTACTGTGTACAAATAAATCCCAATAATTGCAGATTTCACAGCAATGTGCTACTCACCCTTATTAAGGGTATTTGATAAACTTGATGGTCTTGCAGTTTCGGACTTATTCAATGAAATTGCAAACCATAGTACTACCATTCCATCTCCCTCACTAATCACATCTATAATTGACCTCTGTGGTGAAAGGTAGATAATATATTTTAACACGGAGGTATTAAAATAGAGGCGGATGGATGTGGGTCAGTTCTATGAAGGTACCTTTTTTTAAATAAGTCAGAAAATCATTCGGAATAGCAACCTGTTCTGAGAAGGCGTGTGACATCAATCAAGTGCATGACAGACCTCTGTACTCTTAATGGATAAAATTTTTATACTGGGAACTAAAATTTTACTAGATTATTCAATGGTATAAAAGGTTCGTAAAATCAGAAGTGCTTAGTTCTATATTGAAGCAATAAGTGAAACAGAAATGCCAGATTGAAAAAAATATAATATAATACTCCAATGTGTTATAAGGGAAACTAATAAACTATATGGGTTTATTTTGCATATGTGCAATGCATGCTTAATATAACCTTACAAGACAGTTTAGAACTATGCATACAGACTTTGAGAACAAATCAGTACACAACAAAGTTACAGCATCTACTAGCCATGCAATCAGCTGTGGTACCATTATGCACAGGGTAATAAGGTTGCCTATGAAAGACCAAGGGTGGCGATGTTGTAGTTACCTTAATACCATTAATGGAATGGAATGTGATGAAAGGACAGAGTTTAATTGGCCACCAAAGACCTTTCTCAGTGGTACTGCCTGTACAGACATGTCCCTGTTTTATATTTCAGGCGCCAGTATGTGATTACAAGTTCATCTTGTAATCTGAAAAATCTATCTTTCCTGAAAGTTGTTACTTGTAAGATGACAACATTCTGGTATATATACATTCAACATAATTTTAGAGTCATGGTACATGTTCAAGTCTGTAGCATTTTTGTAGACATGGATTTTTCATGATGTGGAGGTGCCGGTGTTGGACTGGGGTGGACAAGGTTAAAAATCACATGACACCAGGTTATAGTCCAACAGGTTTATTTGAAATCACAAGCTGTTGCAGCCCTGCTCCTTTGTCAAGTGAAGGATTTTTCAGATTAAAATTGGTCAAGTCATATTTAGGGGCACATGGCATTCATAAATATCTCGAGGCAGGTTTGAATAGAGTTGTTTACATTTAACCAACAATATATACAAAAAAGATTAAGGCCCTGGACAAATGATAGCATTTTTAATTATAAAGTGACAGAATCTGGGTATTGTGGCCATCAGTGAGTATAAATGTCATGATCAGGAACTTCACACCATGGGTTTGTTGTGGCATTTTGTTGCGTGGATTAAAGCAATCCAGTGTCTCACTTACAGTCTCTTGAGGATTAAATGGAGTTTGCTGAGAGTAAGCAATTGCATAGTACAGTGGAGTCATCTCATAAAAAGGAGTGC
Source organism: Chiloscyllium plagiosum (assembly GCF_037043375.1). NCBI lineage: Eukaryota > Metazoa > Chordata > Chondrichthyes > Orectolobiformes > Hemiscylliidae > Chiloscyllium > Chiloscyllium plagiosum. The sequence continues at coordinate 75,709,754 of NW_028270150.1, read as the reverse complement.
TTTATTTCACTAGGCACTATCTATATATTACCCATTTCAGTCTAACTTGTCTCTCACAGGTAACAATCCTGGAGAGACTAAAGTCAGGAAATATAAATCCATCGTGATTTATTCAACTAAGCAATCAATTTGACAGCTTACAAACTCCACCTTAAATGAATCAATTATGTTACTATCCTGGAACTATTTTGGGGAGAAATAATCTTCACTTTCCAATATTTTCAAATCAGCGCCTGTCTGAAACGTACCACAAATGCTGAGTATTGAGTACGAGGTTCTGACCTTAGATGTGCTGACAATCCACTTCCCTTTTTTGGCACATCACTTTTTCTGTGGTGCAGCTGTTTCTTCGTGTTGACGTTCACCCATAGCAGGTCGACATTGATGGTTTTCCCTAACTAATAACCATGAATGCAAAACAATCTTCTACTATTGGAACAGACCAGTCTGAAAACTTGTGTTGTGTTCTATTTTAATCTTGGCTGAGATTTCTCTTTGAATAAAATACTAATGCCTCATAAAATGTCCACCAGAAAATGGTCTATCTTCTTTTACCAAAATTATCAAATAGGAGGATCAGTGTGGATTTTTAACTTTAGATTTCATCACTTTCAAATATTCTTTTTTGTTTGTTTGAAAATATTTTAATTTGAAGTTAGATTTAATGCTCTTTTAATTTGGTTATTTCTTTTAAACAGACTATTTGCTACTCTGACCTGGGTAACGAATCTTGTTGATCATATGCTTGTGTAGTCCCTGACTGTGCTCTGGGATAATCTTCCACTTTGAGAGCTTATGTCAGGTTGCTTGCTACAGTTGTCATGTCATCACTGTGAGATATTTAATTCTACTCAGGTTCTGTACATGCCTGGGATGATAGATAACTGATGTGTGTGTAAGTATCCTAAATTTACAACTCATTAATACGAGATGACCTTGCAGGAGTTGGCCTTAACCAAACAAGTTGCACCTACTCTGCTATTCAACTCAGTAGCTGGATGATAAATAGGTGATAATTGTTAACATTTGCAATTTTCTATGTTTCATTTTAAAATAATTTCAATGTGGTATTCTGGATGAAGATTTAATGAAATGTCAGAAATGTTTTGTAATATGTTAACAATATTTACAGAATTTTCCAATACGCACAATCGCTTATCATGAGGGGCATCAAAAAGGTGAATAATAAAGGTCCTTTCCCTAGGGTGGGGAAGTTCAAAATGAGGGGGCATATTTTTAAGTGAAAGGAGAAGATTTAAAAGGCACATAAGGGTCAACCTTTTCACACAGAGGGTGGTTAGTGTGTGGAATTAACTGCTGGAGGAAGTGGTAGGTGTAGGTACAGTTACAACATTTAAAGGACGTTTTGACAGGCATATGATTAGGAAAGGTTTAGAGGGATATGCAAGTAAGTGGAATTAGTTTAGCTTTGGGAAGCTTGGTCGCTATGGATGGGTTGGACTGAAGGGTACGTTTCCGTGCTGTTTGACTCTTTGACTTCAAACATTGAACTTTTGTCCCCAGTAAAACATTTATTTTCATCCATTTTTATTGTTTCCCCTAATGTGAACACTTAATGTTTGGTCCCACAATTTGAAAGGATTTGAAGCCATCATCTTATCTCTCTACCTTTCCCACTCACTCTGTACTATTTCCTGACCATTATGTCAGCTGGAACCAGACTCTTGGCAACCGTAGAGTCATACTTCTCCAACACAAAGACTGCCTACTTACACCTCTGTAACACCATCTTTCCCTGCTCCACTTTAGTTCATCTTTTACTGAAGCCTTTCGTCCATCTTCAGACTCAGCCATTCCTATGACTGTTGTTCGAATGCTCATCTTCCGCTCTCTGTTCATCTCATCAAACACTCGGCTGCCTGAGTTTTATTCCATGCCAGATGTGGCTTACCCAGTAATTCAGCTGACCTACACTGAATCCTGATGAAGAGCTTATGCTCGAAACATCGACTCTCCTGCCCCTCGGGTGCTGCCTGACCGACTGTGTTTTTCTAGCACCACACTTTTATACACTGAATCCTGGTTCCGTATGCCTCTAACTTGAAATTATTATCCTTGTGTTTAAATGCATTAATGCCTATCTCTAAAAGTTGCCTGAGAATGTCTTAGAACTCTCCTGTCTTCTAACTTTAGTGTCTCCTTCATACGGGAGAAAGTGAGGTCTGCAGATGCTGGAGATCAGAGATGGATATGTGTTGCTGGAAAAGCGCAGCAGGTCAGGCAGCATCTAGGGAACAGGAGAATCGACGTTTCGGGCATTAGCCCTTCAGAAGAAGGGCTAATGCCCGAAACGTCGATTCTCCTGTTCCCTAGATGCTGCCTGACCTGCTGCGCTTTTCCAGCAACACATTTCCATCTCTGTCTCCTTCATACTTCCACCCCTCCCTTTTATCCTTTACAGCTGTGCTTTAAACCAACTAGGCCCATGTTCTTGAATTCACTTTCTATACCTCTCCGAAACTTCCTCTTCATCTTTATTGCCCTCCTTAAAATCACCTCTTTCACAACTTTGCTGTTTTTTTTTAAGGGGAGAGTGTATTTTAAAGTAGTTTTGCTGCTACTGCTTCTACTGACATAGCACAGAAAAGACAAATTTTCCTGATTTGCTTGTGGTGACCCAACCTGCTGAAGATCTAACATGCTAGCTGAAGGGTCAGAAATAATTACTTTTGAGACATGTACAACTTGTTTGACTTGTCATCAGCTGCTTGATATGCTGAAAGAGGGCTGGCATCTTCTCAAGTCTGATCTCATTTCTGCAGTATAATTAAAAAGTTGAGGTTCAAATCCTGGTTGAAGGTAATTGAGTACTTAAAGATTCTGTAACCTTTGTATGTTGCTGCTGTTACCTTGTGCCGGTGTTTTTTAAATTCCCTACTTCATGTTACACTGGTGTTAAACACAATCCTTTTGTTTATCTCTCCCCATTCCTACTGCTTGTACCATCATTGACTGTCTCCTTTAATCGGACACTTATGCTTTGTATACTGTGATTTTTTTTTCAAATTGCTTTTTCACTTTAAAATATCTCTTTGGGTCCTCTGAGTTAAAAAGTGCCATTTATGTTAACCTGCTGTATAACCTGTTCCTTAGATAAATAAACTTTTGGCCTTAGAGAAGGCGATGTACCAAGTTTGCTCAGTTACCATTTACTTTTAAGATTATCTCCTCAAACCCTTTCAATCTGTGGTCACCCTTGCAGTACTCTAAGTATTCGGTTTTACTGACATAACTTCATATTGGCCAATGAAATAATTTGTTTGGAGGTTCTGAATGGCCGGATCAATATGGCCATTTGCACTTTAGACCACGTTCTTGTCTCAGGGGGTCACAATGAAATTATGGTCAAGAATTAATCTCAGGTGCATATGGCACCAAGGAAGACATCAGCTCACAGTCAGCAAATGTAAAATGTAAAAGACAAAAATAGAAATTGCTGGAAAAGCTCAGCAGATCTGGCGGTATCTGTGGAGAGAAATCAGAGTTAATGTTTTGGGTCCGGTGACCTTTCTTCAGAACTATCTCAGGCAGTAATTTCCAGCAATTTCTGGTTTTGCTTCTGATTTCCAGCATCCGCAGCTCTTTTGGTTTTTATTTTGTAAAATTTAACAGGTAACGAATTCTTTGATTTGATCAAACTATAGACATATAACTCAGGAGTAGGCAGTCTTTATGATAAGAACTGGGTTCTTCTTAAGCAAAGGACACTAAAAGTGTACCGTAAGTTGCTTAGTCAGTTTGTCAAGATTTTGATAGTGATAATCGAGCGTGGCCTTTGACTGTGAATCACTTGAAAAAGTCTTTGACTAAGATAGTTGTTGCCTCAATCTTATTGCAGAGTTTCCTATTGAAATTCTAAATCAAGTTATTAATCCTGTAATTATATTGAAACAGTCATTCCTTGGTCAAACCATGTGCTCCAGATGGAACAAAGTTAATATAAATTAAGTCAACTCTTAAATAGGTTTTCCATGCTAGAAGATGATTTGTCAAGAGATACCAGTTCTATTCAGTAAGCTAACTCAGCATTCAGTCTCTCATTTCTTTTAAACTAGAATTATATCAGGCACTTTATGAAGTGAAAATGCTGCTCTGAGTCAATCATTTACCCCAGACTTATTGAATTTAATTCTTTACCAGAACCCACACCAGAGAAAACAGGGGACTCTTTGCAGGATTTGTACAAGGCATTGGAGAACGCCAGTGTGTCTCCACTAGGAGAGCATCGAATTTCCACCAAACAGGAATTCAAGAAGTCCTTTGTAAAGAGATGCGACAATCCAGTTATCAATGAAAAATTGCACAAGCTTAGAATTCTAAAGAGCACAATTAAGGTAGGATATTCCCTTTTTTTAAAAAAATAAATAATTATTGTTAAGTTAGTTAGAATTAACTGGCGAAACTTCACTGTGTTTTTCCATCCTACCCTTTCTTTCTAAGGGTCTGGAATGTGTCATCACAACCCTATTTGATACCCAGCACTGCTTTTGAATTTAATTCAAAAATTACATCCCTTTAATTCAGTGCCTGTTCCACACAGCACTGAGACCACATTGTGTAGACAAGCAGTGTACAGACAAGTTTCCACACACAAACAATATTCTTTATGATATTGTCCACAAAGTGTTAGGTCTCCAAGTTCTCCTTTATCACATTTGATCCAGTCAACCATGGCATCCTACTCTGTCTCGTCTCTGTGATTCACCTCTGTGATGCTGTCCATATGTGGTTCTGTAACTACCTGTACTACCAAGTCCAACAAGCCCAGCGAGAGCATCTCTTCCTGTGCCTGCAAAGTCATTTCTGCTGTTCCTCAACATTCTCCTATTCTTCACTGAGATGACTTGAGTGCCAGCCTCAATTTCATGAGTATCATTGTGCTGCCTTAACATGGAGAATGAGTCTGAGTTTTACAAAACTCAGCGAAATGGTATTATTCCATATTTCAACAAGAAGATTCTTTGACCAGGCGCAATCCCAAGTTACAAGCGTGAACTATGACATGCTTTGGGATATTTCCTATTGAAATAAACATTAAAAATGTAATTCCATATTGCTTTGCTTTAGTCTGTATTAGTATTAAATCTTTAAAGGTAGACAATCCCCAGTGGATCAGCAGCTTTATGCAGTATATAGCTCAAAGCTATACTGGTTTGATTACTGCATTCAACTATGACCTTGGACCTAAGCACCGTGAAAGATGCTTCAATTAGTCCAGGTTAGAACAGATAAGTAATTCATAGCTGGGCTAAACTCAGCAACAAGTTACAGCTGTCTATCACTTTGAGGGTAACATGATCTCCTCATGTTTGGTATGTTAAGGTTCAAAGAAAAGGATATAATTGGGATATCATCAGGAACTCGAAGAGCTTTCGTCAAAGAGGTCACCTAAATCAGTTTTAAGTATTCTGTTGAAGGTGGGACAGAGGAAGCAATGCATTTTAACAGAGGAGGCAGAGTACAGGCAAGATGCCAAAATGCTTTGCCCACACTCGTGAAAATTTCATCAGGTTTAGACCGGAGGCTGAGTTGTAGAGTTGTAGGCAGCTCTAGAATAGGATAGAGTGAGTTCTTGCAAAGGTCTATGAGCAATTATAAGGATTTTTAAGTCCCTGTATTAGACAACATCAAGACACTGGGAATCAGGAAGGATAGAACATTATACAGAATAAGCATTGAGTTGTGGAGTTCTGAATAGTTAAGAATGCTGGATTGATCTCTTGAGGTTTTTAGAGGCTAACAACACGCACCTTTATAAAGCACCTTTAAAATCATAAAACATACCACACAGGAGAATTATTAAGCAAAATTTGGTGCGGAGCCACATACAAAATTTTGAATACAGATGAGCAGGAACTTTATCGAGCAGGTATGTTTTAAGCAATGTCAAGAGAAACATGGAAAAGGTTTTAGGGAAGGAGTTCTAAGCTTATAATATGGGCAGCTAAATGCATGGTTGGCAGTTGTTGAGAATTTAATGTTGGGGATACAAGAAAGTCCCCAAAACTAAAGAAGCATTGAAATCTCAGAACTTTGTAGGACTGGGAGATGTTGCAAAGCCATGGAGAAATTTGAGATTGAGGAAGGGAATTGTAAAATTGAGGAGTTGAAAGACCAAATACCCCACTTAAGTCAGCAAGCACAAAATTGATGAATAAATGGGATTCAGTGCAAGTTAGAAATGATATAACAACATTTTGTTAGAGCTAAGGTTTGTGAATGATATAGGATTGTAGGCCTCCTGGAAGAGAGTTGAAACAGTTAAAGGGTAACATAAATGAGGGTCTCAGCTTGATAGGGGCAGAAAAGGGCAATGTTACAAAACATTGGAGAAACTGAGTGTGGAGGTAATAAAGGTATAGATAAGGGTTTTCAGCAGAGACAAGAATGACTTAGGAATTAAAACCAGAGAGACTGTGGAGATGGGAATAGTGTTCTTGATGCTGGGTTGCAATGCAATGGTGAGTGAGCTTGTTTATAGTTCCAGCTTTTTATTGTTGGCATTAGAGAAGCAGTTTTGGCATAGCCTTGGATCTATATCTGGTCCAACAAATATGTCTTCAGCCAGATTCTTGGAGAACCATAAGCAAGCAGGTCAGCTGATTTATTAACAGTGCAATGCCTGTTAACCATGGCAACAGGAGAGCTAGGCTCTGAAATTTTATAAAGTGCAGGCGGCTTCAACTGTTGCGAATTCTCTAAAAGCTCCCATATGTTACCAAGAATACAGATGACCAAGTGACAACCGCTTAGGTAATGGAAAACCTAGCAGTTGATACTGATGGCCCAGCAGCTCCCATGATCAGAGTTGTGTTCCTGACTCTGATCACCAAATGTACAAAATTAGCACAAGCTGTGTTGAAATAGAAAATGTTTATTTAATTTTGTTATGTCTAATTATATTTTGTTCATTTTTTTCTTCCCTCAGGTACACTATTCAATTCAGATTGCCTTACCATGTGATTATATTTGTTTGTTTTAATAGACTGAAAAATGTTGATTAGATTTTTTGATCCATCTATTTTCAACGTAATGTGACAAGTTGAGAAAAATGGAATAAACTTCTTGCCTTTGGCTTTATGTTTCCTTGTGAATTTAACCTGTTAAAAGGGCTATGTTATTTTTATCTTACTGTGCAATTTTATGATTTGGATATCTTAGAATGCTAATTGTTTGTCACCAAAACAAGCATTTATAGAATGCCGAAGCCCTTCCTATGAACAGAGATTTCTGTTTATGTTTAAATAAATTATGGCCTTCCCAGTTCAACAAGTAACCCATTTTCTGATATGTGCATCAAATCCAAGCTATAATATAAACTTATAGAATGTTTGCTGCAGAATGCCCAAAATATTGTATTTCTTTTTTTAGTGCCCATATCTCTTTCTTTACAAGTGCAACAGCTTGTGCGATCCTTTAATCCATCTTTGCAATTGGATGTGAATTATTTTATTTATACTTCATTACATACATGCCTCTAAAATACATTCATCCTCAAAGAAGTCATAAAGAACATGACTGACTTGAATCTTGAGTCGCATCATGATTATATTTGAGTTCATCAAAACTTTCACCCCTCAGACAGAAACACCTACCAACCAACAACCAGCACAAGACTGACCCATCAAATTGCTCATTTATTTTTCAACACGGTTGTTCACAAATCAGCAAGCACAACTCAACCAACTCATCAGCTGCTAAAGTAACTTGCTGTTCATACTTTTGCCAGACAGCCTGCCAATGAGTACAGATGTCTAAAAATAACTCTATAACATAATTAATATGAAATAGGGCAGGACAGGTGACTGGGGTGGCCATAATTCTATTAATTTTAAAATAGCTATGGAGAGGGATAAAACTGGTCCACAGGTTCAAGTTCTAAACTGGGGAAAGGCGAATTTTGATGGAATAAGTCAGGAGCTTGCAGGGGTTGATTGGAGTAGTTTGTTTCCAGGCAAAGGGACCTCTGACAAGTGAGATAAGTCTTTAAAAGTGAGATAGTTAGAGTTCAAGGTCTAAATGTTCCTGTGAGGGTGATGGACAAGATTGACAGGAATAGGGAACCCTTGATGACAAGAGATATCCAAGCTTTGACCAGAAGAAAGAAGGAGGTGTGGCTCAGGTACAGGCAGCTGGAATCAAGGGAATCCCTGGAGGTATATAGGGATACAGGAGTTTATTGAAGAAGGAAATCAGGAGATCGAAAAGGGGCACAAATTAGCCCCTGGCTGAGATTAGGGTGAATCCAAAGAGGTACTTTAAATACATTAAAGGGAAAAAAAAGGTAGAGAGACAATAGGGCCCCTCAAGGACCAGAGTAGACACATATGTGTAGAACTGCAGGAGATGGCTGAGGTTCTCGATGACCTTAGAGAAAGACATGAAGACTTGTGAACTTGGAAAGTTAGTGGTGATATTCTGGGGATAGTCCATATCACAGTAGAGGAGGTGTTAGACATATTAGAATGTATGAAGGTTGATAAATCTCCTGGTCCTGGCCAGATAGATCCAAGTACACTGCAAGAGGCTAGAGAAGAAATTGCGGGGGCCCTTGCTGATGTTTTTGCATTATCATTAGCCACAGGTAAGGTCCCGGAAGACTGGAGGGTAGCGAATGTTATGCCTTTGTTCAAGAAGGGCTGCAAAGAAAAACCTGGGAACTATAGACAAGTAAGCCTAACAAGCCTAAGGCAGGGACAAGGTAGGACTAATAAATTAAACTGCATTTATTTCAATGCAAGGGGCCTAACAGGGAAGGCAGATGAACTCAGGGCATGGTTAGGAACATGGGACTGGGATATCATAGCAATTACAGAAACATGGCTCAGGGACGGTCAGGACTGGCAGCTTAATGTTCCAGGATACAAATGCTACAGGAAGGATAGAAAGGAACGCAAGAGAGGAGGGGAGTGGCATTTTTGACAAGGGATAGCATTACAGTTGTGGATATTCCTAGAAATACATCCAGGGAGGTTATTTGGGTGGAACTGAGAAATAAGAAAAGGATGACAACCTTATTGGGATTGTTTTATAAACCCCCTAATAGTCAGAGGGAAATTGAGAAACAAACTTGCAAGGAGATCTCAACTATCTCTGAGAATAATAGGGTGGTTATGGTAGGGGATTTTAACTTTCCAAACATAGACTGGGACTGCCATAGTGTTAAGGGTTTAGATGGAGAGGAATTTGTTAATGTGTACAAGACAATTTTCTGATTCAGTATGTGGATGTAGCTACTAGAGAAGGTGCAAATGTTGACTTACTCTTGGGAAATAAGGCAGGGCAGGTGACTGAGGTGTCAGTCAGGGAGCACTTTAGGGCCAGTGACCATAATTCTATTAGATTTAAAATAATAATGGAAAAGGATAGACCAGATCTAAAGTTCAAGTTCTAAGTTGGAGAAAGGCTAATTTTGATGGAGTAGGCAAAAACTTTCAAAAGCTGATGGGGGGAGGGGCAGATGTTCGCAGGTAAAGGGACGGCTAGAAAATGGGATGCCTTCAGAAATGAGATAAGGAGAATCCAGAGAAAGTATATTCCTGTCAGGGTGAAAGGAAAAGGTGGTAAGTATAGGGAATGTTGGATGACTAAAGAAATTAAAGGTTTGGTTAAGAAAAAGAAGGAAGCATATGTAAGGTATAGACAGGATAGATCGAGTGAATCCTTAGAAGAGTATAAAGGCAGTAGAAGTATACTTAAGAGGGAAATCAGGAGGGCAAAAAGGGGACATGAGATAACTTTGGCAAATAGAATTAAGGAGAATCCAAAAAACTTTTACAAATACATTAAGGACAAAAGGATAACTAGGGAGAGAATAGGGCCCCTCAAAGATCAGCAAGGCGGCCTTTGTGTGGAGCCGCAGAAAATGGGGGAGATACTAAATGAGTATTTTGCATCAGTATTTACTGTGGAAAAGGATATGGAAGATATAGACTGTAGGGAAATAGATGGTGACATCTTGCAAAATGTCCAGATTACAGAGGAGGAAGTGCTGGATGTCTTGAAACGCATAAAAGTGGATAAATCCCTAGGACCTGATCAGGTGTACCCCAGAACTCTGTGGAAAGCTAGGGAAGTGATTGCTGGGCCTCTTGCTGGGATATTTGTATCATCGATAGTCACAGGTGAGGTGCCGGAAAATTGGAGGTTGGCTAACGTGGTGCCACTGTTTAAGAAGGGTGGTAAAGACAAGCCAGGGGACGATAGACCGGTGAGCCTGACGTTGGTGGTGGGCAAGTTGTTGGAGGGAATCCTGAGGGACAGGATGTACATGTATTTGGAAAGGCAAGGACTGATTAGGAATAGTTAACATGGCTTTGTGCATGGGAAATCATGTCTCACAAACTTGATTGAGTTTCTTGAGGAAGTAACAAAGAGGATTGATGAGGGAAGAGCAGTGGACTTCAGTAAGGCGTTCAACAAGGTTCCCCATGGGAGACTGATTAACAAGGTTAAATCTCACGAAATACAGGGAGAACTAGCCATTAGGATACAGAACTGGCTCAAAGGTAGAAAACAGAGGGTGGTGGTGGAGGATTTTTTTTCAGACTGGAGGCCTGTGACCAGTGGAGTGCCACAAGGATCGGTGCTGGGCCCTCTACTTTTTGTCATTTACATAAATGATTTGGATGCGAGCATAAGAGTAAGTTTAGTAAGTTTGCAGATGACACCAAAATTGGAGGTGTAGTGGACAGCAAAGAGGGTTACTTCAGATTACAACAGGATCTTGACCAAATGGGCCAATGGGCTGAGAAATGGCAGACAGAGTTTAATTCAGATAAATGCGATAGGAAAAGTTTAGAAGGATATGGGCCAAGTGCAGGGAAATGGGGTTAGTGTGGATAGATATTTTGGTCAGCATGGACTAGTTTGGGCCAGAGGACTTGTCTCCGTGCTGTAGCACTCTCTGACTCTATAATACAAAAGAATTGAATAAATTGAACCATAAATTTGCTTGCTTTACTTTTGAAATCCTGTAACAACTTTCTCTCACCAGCCTGCCAGTTGCCCTGAGGTTAAAATTGTTTAACCTTCCATTCTCCATATTTCCCAGGATTTCATATACAAAATGTATTTTCAACAGCATCGGTTTTCAACGTACCACAAACAATTACAAATTTCTATTTTCAAAAATATAGTACAATTAAGTTACCGAAAATAGAAAAAACAAAATAGTTTTGTTGGAAAATCTGTGATTGCGTGTTTTAATAAACACTTGAATTAAAATACAGTATTGCATTTTTAAACGCTGTTGTTTACTGTATTAATAGTGCAGATTTTGTTTTCTGTTTATCACCCTCAGGCAAAAGAAGGAGAAGTAGCGATTATAGACAAGATTCTAGACAATCCCAGCTTGACATCCAAAGAGTTTCAGGGATGGAAACAAACCTATGTAGAGCTTTTCGTGGAGATCTGTCAGAACAATGCAGCCACAGAACCAGTGAACGCGGCAACTGAACAAGCTGCATCTACACCTACACCACCTCTGATGCACACCCATTCATACATTGAAACCCATGTATGAACACTTTCTCAGCCAGCCTTGTATTAAATATAATTTTTTTTGACTGCTTACTTTATACTGGTGAGTCATGATGTAAGTATTTTCTTAGTACAGAGACTCAAATTTAATTCGGATGTATGTTGGCTTTGCATTAGATTCTGAACACAAATGGGGAGGTGCTGTAATTTGTTTGAAGGGACACTGTATCTTTGTAAGATTCTTGGGCAAGCTTTGCCCCCCCTTATAAATAGATGTCTTGATGATGCCACTTGGGTCATGATAACATCGTTCTGTGGCTTACATGTGATGTTATTGTGATGTGCCAATGATAAAAATGACATTGAGTTATTTTCCCTACCCAGAATGGCAGTCGTGCCCTTGCAAGTCAACTAATAGTTAGCATGAAAAGAGCCTTTGAAGAATTTGTGTTCATAGGTTTTATATTGTTTTACCTTTTTTTTTCTGCACACACATTGCACATGATTCTCTGAACACAGATGTGGCAGGTTCTGAGGAATGGCCTGAAAATGGATCTGCATTGTAATTTCAAGTCCCTCTCTAGCTTATATAAGTTGGATGAGTGGAATATCCCTCTCTTTCTTTCCTCCTCCTCCTCTGAAAACTGCCACATTACAGTGCAGTGCTTTGGTACAGCCATAGTTTCCATCCCCAGAACCCAGTAAGACCAATTTTAGTGACTCTGCCTGGTGGAATGAGACATCACAAGTAAAATCACCGTGCTGCTAATGCCATCACCAGCTGCCAGTTTCCTTTTTCCCAGAGCTCTCCCCTCTGCAGCATGACAGGACCCTGTGGTAGAATGTAAATGGAGATTCTATGATGTGCATGACTGCAATTACAAGATCAAATTGGACAGATTGTGCCAGGCACCTTTTTGTACTGGGAGATATGCAGTCAAAGCAGTAAATAAGAAAGCACTCTCAAGACATGGCCTTCAGTGTTGGGCCAACAGGACCACAGCAATCCTTCTGAACCAGCAAGAAAAACAGGTTGGTTTTTGCACCTTTCAAGCATCGCCTGACAGTTCCCAGAAACCCCTGCTCCTCCCACGTCCAGACTCTCGTGATCAATGATATTCTATTATCTGAATATCATCAAAATGCATCAGTGTACCTGCAGCTCACTGGCAGAATGTATATCAGGCCTCTGAACGGCTTGAGCCTCACACCCAGTAGGAATAGCCAGTACACTTCATTCACAGCCTGCCCACAATTGCCTATCTGCACTCTTTCAGTTGCCCATCCAAACTTCACTCACTGCTTGCCTGTGCTGCATCCCTCTGAATTCTAGAGCTCTGCCTGCAGCACCCACTTGCATCTTGCCCTCTGCCAGCTGGCCCCCTAACCTGTGCCCCTTGCTCACCTGCCCAATCTCCACCCACGCCATGTCCATGATGCATCTGATGTCAAAGTCAGCCTTAATATATTTGTATTAATGATGTTTCAGTCAGCCCCTGGAAAGGATAAGCTTTAGATCAAACAGTCATCAAGACTGCAATCAGATCAGCAATAAATCACGATTGCATTATGCGAATGTGTGACTTATATATAATTAAGAAATCTTCAGTTTTTACAACTGAATAATTTGCCATAATTTAAAGTAAATTTGTAAAATTAGCTTTTGGCCCTCCTGTAAAAAATATTCGAAGTATGTCTGACTGTATGTTTTTGGTTTATTTTTGTTCTTCATGCACCTGCATTCTTTCTGAGCATGGTGCAACAAAATTGTCTCACCAATTAAACCACCATCCATCCCTTGGTTCTTTGAAAAAGGCATCTATTTAATGGAGACATGCATAAAATAGTCTATTATGCACAACTAGTTCAGGAACCCTCAAACTCCCCCCATACATTTTGTGCACAGTGGAATTTAGAATTGATCTAATAATTGAAACTTTAGCACCACAGTACAAGAATGGCTCAGCATCTTAAAATGTACAGTGTAGCAATGCACAGTGGTCATTTCTCCATTTCACTGAGCTCCTGTCTCACCTACAGTATTATGTGGAAATATCGCATAGAAGAGAGTTGTAACCAGTTGTTATTATGTTCAAAGTGGTGACCAGCTAAAGAATGGCTGAGAACAGTGAGTAAATCAATAGGCTTGAAAGCAATGCAAATGGTAGAAAGCCAGAAGGGTGTTCAAATCTCAGAGACAGTTTGTCCTCCATGCAGTACTTTACATTTATGTCTAAAATTATAGTGTTCTTAAATGTTTTGGCAGGTTAAGCAAAATTCTCTCATGTCAACTTTGGTATATGAATGGTTTCATTGTGGTGTATTTGTTAGCTGTCAAATGAAGACACATGCATTTTACAAGCAGAAGGGTCCCAATAACCTCTCACTTTATTTGGATAGTCTGTACTTCAGCAAGGTTCATTTGTTTGCAGAACTATTGTAATTATGACATCCCTTTTCAAAGCAGGGTACTTACCTTCTGCCATACTGGATTACAAAATTATTACTTTTGCATTGCACCATATATTTACTATTCCTCCATAAGATTGCCCCACTCAAAAATTGCTGTTAATTTAACCAATGAATAACATTTCTTGTTTGAATTGAACATATCGACTTGAAATCGGATACAGAATAGATAAAGTAGCCATTTGTGTTACATGAAACATCCTATCATCCAATGGCAAATAATAATCAACATTACCTAAGTCATGTCTGATGATGATATGGGACAATCAGTAGCCCAACACGTTTGAAGAGTGTATGGTGAACATTTCTCAGCAGCCTGGAGGACAATTTTTTGATTGGCCAATGCGTGCTATTTCAGATTGTGAAAGGTTTGGACTTGCATGCCAGTTGTAACCATTTAAAATATTGTTCCCAGTCTTTGGGTGCTACATGCACCCTTAGAACTCCCCCATGGCATCTGTGGCAGATATGCGTTGTCTAGGCATTGGCAAGCATGCAGTGAACATCTCCTGGGAGTATACACCCACCACCACCAAAACCATTGCACTACTTAAAGAAATCATTAGCTTCCTTTAGGGTAACTATAGTTGATTTCTTTCTGCCTATTGCTACCATACTACAAGTGTTTAATGCTTTCCATAGCTGTTTCATGTTGCACAAATTTACAGGGAAGTACTGAGGGAATTTTTGTAGACTTCAAAGATTCTGTAGAAACCAGAGTCTCCCAGACAATAGTTGACAATAGCAATAATAGACAGTCCCTTTGGAATGCATCACATTGAGGCAGAACAGCAACCACATGGAGTTTTAGGAATCTTCCTTCATTGGCTGTTTCTTTGGTCACCTCTTATAATTTATGGACAGTGTGGTATCCAATGCTTCTCTGTATCATATCTTGGAACATTTACGCAGGGTTAGAAAGCCCGAAGAGTTTTTACCAAGGTATCTGGGGTCCACCTACATTATCCCAATGTGAGGCTTAGGTGGTTCCCAGATCCACCAGGTCAGCCATGAATCATTTTACGAGACATGTTTACACTGATTGTTTCAGGATTCAAGAGTCTAGGAAATGAGATGTCCATCCTACCTCCACTCCATAATAATGTTTATGTAATGTACAAACTCTGTGTCCAGAAGATGAACTCCAAAATATAGGTACAAGACTGGCATCCAGGATATCCTGATATAGATTTAACATTTCTAACAGACTTCCAATGAGGCACAGACGTCAAATGAGTATGACGGTGGACTTTCGAACCAAGTTGAAAAATGTATTAGTAAATCAAAGAATCCCTACAGTGTGGAAGCAGGCCTTTTGGCTCATCTAGTTCACACTGACTCTCTGAAGAGCATCCCACCCAGACCCACCTCCCTACCCTATCCCTGGGGCACTGCATTTCTTATGGCTAATCCACATAGCCTGCACATACCTGGACACAACAGGGCAATTTAGTGTGGCCAAGCCACTTAACCTGCACATCTTTGGATTGTGGGAGGAAACTGGTGCATCCAGAGGAAACCCATGAAGGCACACAGGGGAAAATGTGCAAACTCCACACAGACAGTTGCCCATGGATGGAGGCAAACCTGGATCCCTGGTGCTGTGAGGCAGCAGTGCTAACAACTGAGCCATTGTGTCACCCAAATCAAAGATGAAGGGGAAAGAAGGAATCAAAAGATCGTTGTCAAAAATCTTATGAAAACATACAGTACACATGTCATTGTTTAAGGACAAATGCCACTTGAGAATCAATTAGGAATATTTACCTTGACCACACATCTAAATAAATTGACAGAGCAGATTGCCTGATTGATAGGGATGTGATAAGGATGTGTGCACAGGAGAGATACCCGGGTGTTGCCTGGGCTAGAGTATTGTAGCTATAAAGGAAGATCAGACAGACCGAGGTTGTTTTCCTGAAAGCAGAGGAGGTGCGATTGAGATGTATAAAATTATGAGGAGCTTCGATAAGGTAGGCAGGAAAAACATGTCCGCTTGATGAAATGATCAATGACCAGGCATTGCCTGTAAGGGTTGTAGAAGTAGAAATCCTCATAATATTGAAGAAGTATTTAGATGTGCACTTCTGATGCCAAGACATACAAGAGACGAGTGCTGAGAAATCGGATTAGAATAGTTAGCTGTTTGTTTTAACCAGCACAGACAGAATGGGCCTTTTTCCAAGCTGTAGATCTCTATGATTCTATGATTTGATATTCATTTCCACTGAAATAATAAAATTAAAATTAGCTTGTTTCTATAATGAATGAGTGATGCACTCTGTCACTTTACTGCCCAAATATTAGGGTGAAAGGTACCTCCAAATGGTGCAAACATTCAGCAGGATAAACTGTTAACATCTTAATTTGAATCCTGCCTCTACAGCTCCCATCTTCGTTAATTTCTTCATTCTGTTTTATTATAACTCATTTTGTATTTTACTACCTAATTTCTAGTATTCTATGTTGTTTTAAACAGGTCTGCATTTTTTTATCACTTCGTCAAATTTGTGCACATAATCCAGATGTGTAAATTCACAAGACTTCTTTTTAATTTGATGTACGTTATTATAAACAGCTCAGGGCCACTGACAGCCAGTACAGTTTTCAAGATCTATTAACATTATTCAAAACTCAGTTATTTCATACAGAGATTTCCATAGTTGGACCTCAACTGTGCAAACATTTTCATCCATAGCTTCCACTGCAACAGTTACTGTGAACCTTGATCAATAATTTTGCTTGATTCACTGACATTCCTGTTGTATGAGGTTTTGGACTCCAATAAGCTGGGTACCAGTTTCAGCCAGAGTGTTATGGATTTGCATTCAATTTAAGTATGATGAAGATGGGTGTTAAATTCTGAGTTTTTTTTAATTTAATTCTCAGACTGAGCGACTCATTGGCAAGCCCAAATATATTACATATTCATATTTACACTGGTGTTGGGCCTTGCTCCTGAGCCACAAGTTTGATGCAAATGGGTAGTTTGCATGACTATTTCAGAGGACAGTCAACCATGCTTGCGAGAGAGTAGAATTACAAGTGGACCAGTCTGGGTAAGGACGGTAAGTTTCCAGTCCTAAGGGCATTAGTGAACCAGTTGGATTTTTATTACAATCTGACAGCTTCATGGTCACTTAACCACTTTTGTGCCTACAGTGAAATTTAATACACCGTGATTTCTTTATCAATACCTATCAAAACTATGAACACCTATAATGGCAAAAAAAACTCAAAAATTTACTATTCTCACAAAAAAAACTATTGTTATAATGATATACAATGAAGTTGTTTGCACATGATGATAATGTACCAAAGGACAAAAAAAGAATTGCACTTTCTACGTATTTACAATAATCCAATCACTCAAAGCCAGACATAGGGAACATTTTTATATTTTAGAAACAAACTTCAAATTAAATTAAATATAACAAATACTCTTAATGTATTATTGGAAATATTAGAATTGTGCAGTACAGTAGGTAATTGGTTTTGGAAAGGCAGAGTATTTGCATTTAATGCAAATGATTATGTGACATCAGGGCTGATTTAGAATTAAACTGGGACTTGGCAAAGACTTGTCAAGATATTATACAAATTAAATAAATGTGATACAGTCGAACATGAGTTGCTTTAAATGAGTATCTTAATAGTGAAATAAAATGTTTCCAACAATAGCAATTTAATCTGACATTCAAAAAATAAATTAAATTTGTACCAAGCACAGTGAAACTAGGTTGTCTCTGCAGGTTCTTTAACCTAATGTCAAATAACAGATCGTTGTACTCATGATCTCAAGCTCTGCTGTTGCTGCTATTGCAAGCCTGTAGTTTATACTTGAGCATTGTCTAGTATTATTCCAGCATTACTGCTGAAAAGTAAATAATGGACTCAAGTGACCACGTATGCTAACAGATCTTTTCGCACATTGTAATGACCAGTTACTTGTGTATATATGCAGGAATCTAATGCTTCAAATAACAAAAAAAACACAAAAAATACATCATCAGCTGAAGAATTATATACTTTTTGTGTGTGAATCAAGCTTATTTTAGAGATTATATCTGCAACAGTGAATGGGAGGGAGGAGCTTTATAAAACATAATATTTCAAAAGATCATTTTTTGAACCAGAGTATATTCTAATTCTGATCATTTTCCTAACTGTCCACTGCAAGTGAACAAGAAAGTGGCCTTCTTTCAGAACATGGGATATGAATTCACTCTATGAAAGACAGGCAAACAATAATGCCCTTTGGTTTGGATAGATTCCAAATCAAGACTGAAATCTAAAAAGAGGTATTTGTATAAACTAAAAATATATGTACTGCATGGGTACTGACAAATGAATTGTGAAGTTTTATATAATACTTGTCATTATTTCAAAGAAAAATACTTGAGTAAGAATATCAAGTTGTGGCACTTACACCAAGCATTATGCCTCTGTTGTACTGTACATTGTGACAGATTTTTTGTAATGGACCAAAAAAATAAGTGTATTGATATAAGGAAAATTATTTCTACTTTGAGTGTAGTTTACAGGCTTTAAAGATGATGTAGTTATTAACTTGTTTTGAAGAATAAGATCTGTTGCTGTGCAACAGCTTTATGGTTTGCACTTTACTTAGTAAAGAACTGCATTCAATGTTTTAAATTTTGAAAGATGTTTCTCAAAGACTGCATTATTCCTAAGTGGCAAGTGTAGCATGATGTCATAAAGTAGTCTTTCTTGTGATACCAACATGAATCTTTCAACAATAATGTATGTTATTTGTTGTGTATATTTTATTGTTCTTAGCTTAAAGGCAAAGATCATAATGAATATGGTAATCAATAGTCAAATAAAGTTCTTGAAATTTTTATATTTTATTCTTTTTATCTAATCCATATGTGCACTCAGTCTAAGTTCAGTTCAAGTGAAGTTTGTAATCTGGAAGACTCTGTACAAATCACTGGTTGAGTTAGAAGATGTGAATTTTTTTCTACATCAGTCCAAAGTTGACTTTATGGCTAGAATGTGCTATATTTTGTTGAATGCAAGGATTACCAACAGTGGATGCTGCCTTAGCAATGAGAAAGCCTCCCCATAAGGTAGGAAAAAGCCATTAGGGAATTATCTTTGAATGCTCTAAAGAATGTTGTGCCGATAAGGTCAAGAACAACAGTGAACTTAGTAAAGTTTCCTTGCTAGCTGTTTGCAAGAGGAAATGGCATTTGGTGAAAACTGGGTTTAAAATCAAAATTGGAGCTAAAGTAATTTTTAAAAGCTTCAAAATTCCCTAGTGATAAACTCTGAAAGATCATTTTTAACAGAACAAGTCTGGGAATTTGAATATCAGCATCTCATTTTCCTCAGAAGAACCTTTTCTGAATTGTAGTTGCAAGTAATTTGAAAAGTCACAAAATTAAATTTCTATTTCAGACGTAATAAATGTTAATCAGTCATGCACAAAAATATATGAAGAAAATATGTCTGTTGTATATTTTGAACTATTCCTTGGATCCTCTTTTCCTGTTTTAGATTAGAATCATGTTTCAATGCCAGGTCACATATAGAATTTAGCCTGGATTTGATAAAGATGAAAGTTTAACAAGATTTCACCAACTGTATAAAAATGATGGCCAAGCATATGGTAATTCCATGATGATTATGGTGTTATTGTTAGTATATCTAGATCATAGATAATCCAGCTGTGCAACAGGTCTTGTGTACCTTTTTGGGAAGAGTATTTAGGTTTGACTTGAGCAGTTCAACAACTCACAGTGATCTAACTGACCATGCTTGAGCCCCAGCTATTCACAAAGCAAAGATGGTATTGTAAACAGTGAGGAGGATGTAAAGAGATTTCAGAGCAATTTAGAAAAGTGGATGGGCAAATACTTGACTGATGCAGCATAACATTGATAAGTTATATTTTAAAGTTATCCACTCCACTAGAAAAAGTCAATGGCAGAATATTATTTAAATGGTGATAATTTGGGAGGTGTTGATGTACAAAGGGACCTGGATGACCTTGTACACCAGTCACTGAAAACAAGCATGCTGGTGAAACAAATGGTATGTTACCTTTATTGCAAAAGCTTTTGAATACAGAAGCAAGAATGTGGCAGTACAGGGCATTTGCAAGAAAACATCTGGTGTATTGTATGCTATTTTGATGTCCTTGATCTCCAAGGATGAACTTGATACAGAGGTACTGCAACAAAGTTTCACGTGACTGAATTCTTAATTAGTAGGATTGTTCTATGGGGAAAGATTAGATTGGCTGGACCCATATTCACTGGAGTTCAGAAGAATGAGATGTTGTCATTGAAGCATAACCATTGAAACAAAAACAATCCAAAACTAGTTCCTGTTTGAAAATTCAATCCAGTTCAGAATGGGGTTTATTCAGAAAAAAAAATGCAATCTCAGGCAAAAGATTAAAATTTGTGACAGGTACTCTTTTAAATAATATGCGTATTCTGGAACCTTGACCAAATTTTGATACAAAATATACAAAATAAGCAGGCTCACGCACAAAATGCAGCCAGATAATGGTTACCTGTGGAAGGTGTCAAATGTGAAAATGTTACTAAGACAACCCAACTTTCTAATCTGCACAACCAGTAATGTTAATGAAAAAAATCTACCATCTCCCCTCATAACATCAATATTTTCAATGCAATCCAACCACATAGCTCTGGACTCCCTAAGCACTAATCTTCATTTCACTCAGTCTCAATTTATGATGATCCTGAAAGCTATCTGGTACATTAGTGATCACTTTTTCTGTCTTTCCCCCACAGCCATACCAAATTGCTTGGCATTTTCAATGCTAAATTCTCCCTTGTCGCTAACATTCCAACTGTCTAACTTCAGCCTTAGTATTCTGCTTTTGTTTTTTCTTTCAAGCAGGAAATTAAGAAATAGTTGTGCACTAATTCCATAAATCTATTCCCTTTGATTCTGATGTTTTACCTGTAACCATGATTTAGAAAGTATAGTATGCTACAGTTAGCAATAAAATAGTCTACAAAGAAAAATAGAACCTGAAACAAGTGCCTCAGCTTGAAGAAGAGACAAAAGTGTAGAGCTTTTATTTCTGCTTTCCCCACCTGCTCTCCATATCCTCAATCCCAAATGTTCAAAAATCTGTCCATCATTAGAAACATAATAGAATTCACTTTAAAAGTTATTATAAAAGGAAAATACTGAGGATGCTGGAAATCTGAAATATTAACAGAAAATGCTAGAAATATTCATCAGGTCTAACAGCAACTGTAAAGCAATAGTTCATGTTTCAGATCAATAACCTGCATCAGAACTAAGAAACTGTGAAAGTTTTTAAGTTTTGATCAAGTGAAAGTGGCTCAGGTGGGAAGAACAAAAGGGAAACTCAGTGATTGAATGGAAGGCAGAAAAGATTCAGTGACAAAATATTTCATGGTGAAAAGCTGAAAGGTGTGGTGAGTGTGTGTATGGTCATTGCTCAGAACAAGGATACAGTCACTCACGCCAAGGAGCATTTTAACCTGAGAAGACTATTGCACTGCAGCTAGCTGGTTCTGGCTCACTAGGAAATTTTCACACTCTTATCCCATCATAGGTGTATCTGAATGATTTAATAATCAACCTGTTTGGTTGCATTATGTCATACCATCTGTATCATCAAGACAGGAACTGGGACTTGAACATGGACCTCCAGAACCAGAGGTAGGAACTGTGCCACAAGACCAAAGGGAGTGGCAATGGGGCATGTAAATAAAATGTGACAAAGTGTATGAATGACAGGAGAACAGCCATCTGACTACAAAAGTATTGAATTAAGGAGGAAACAAGAAAAATACCAGAAGTGCAAAAGAAAGTGGATTATGACATGGATTATGAATTCAAAGTGTTG
Source organism: Chiloscyllium plagiosum (assembly GCF_037043375.1). Lineage (NCBI taxonomy): Eukaryota > Metazoa > Chordata > Chondrichthyes > Orectolobiformes > Hemiscylliidae > Chiloscyllium > Chiloscyllium plagiosum. The sequence continues at coordinate 75,687,898 of NW_028270150.1, read as the reverse complement.
AAATTACTTAAAGTTGGTTGACTTGCTCTAAACTTTTTGATAGATGATTCGGTTGTGGAATAAACTATGCAAGTTCTTTTCCCCCACACTGGAGAGTTTTAAATATCAACTTAACTCAGTGGTAGCACTCTTACCCCTAAGTTAGGTCTTTTGTTCAAGCACATTGTACTTAAGCACATCATTAGACTTTAGAGTAGTACAGAGGGAGTGCTGCATAATTTCAGTTGCTGAGGATAGAAATTTAAATTAATCTTGTCTGATTTACATTTGAAAAATAGATGCAAAATGGCACAATTTTGGAGGTCAATGTCCTAAATTCCAAGGATTCTCAAAGAATATTTCATGTGAAATTAGGTCAGGATATTTTATAGACAGTGTGGATACATGAATCTTGCATGTGCCAATTATGAGAGTTTAGATTTATCAAGCTTTGTTTTTGCTCTGCTCAAATTTTCTGTATTTTTTTTAATCAGTAGCCACAACGTTAGACATAGAATATCACAATATTCATGCTAACATCATCCAGTCCTGATCAGCAACCACTCACCTTCCTTTCTACCATGTCTTTGCCTGGTAGTAATAAACCTACTGAAACAAAGCCTTGGTGAAGCATGCATATAGCTTGGGAGAAAGTGACGACCGCAGATGCTGAAGATCAGAGTCGAGAGTATGGTGCTGGAAAAGCACAGCCGCTCAGGCAGCATCCAAGGAGAGTCGACTTTTCAAGCATAAATTCTTCATCAGGAATGAGGCTTCTGGACCAAAGAGGCTGAGAGATAAATGGGATTGGGGTGGGGCATGGGGGAAGGTAACTGAGAATGCGATAGGTAAAGGTGGAGGTGAAGGTGATACGTTAGAGAGGAGGGTGGAGCGGATAAGTGAGAGGAAGTGGGACAGGTAGGCCAGGTCAAGAGGGCAGTGCTGAGTTAGAAGATTGGATCTAGGATAAGGTGGGGGAGGGGAAATGAGGAAACTGGTGAAATCTAGATTGATCCCATGTGGTTGGAAGGTCCAAGGTGGAAGATAAGGCATTCTTCCTCTTGGCTTTGGGTGGTAAGGGTTTGGTGATGAAGGAGGCCCAGGATCGGCATGTCATTGTGGGTGTGGAAGGGTGGGTTAAAGTGTTCAGCCACGGGACAGTGGGGTTGTTTCATGTGTGTCCTGGAGATGGTCTCTGAAGTATCCTGTAAGTAGGTGTCCTGTCTCCCCAGTGTAGAGGAGATCTGGCCTATCTGTCCATCTTCATTCCCACCTATCTGCTCCACCCTCCTCTCTGACCTATCACCTTCAGCCCCATCTTCATCTACCTATTGCAATCCCAGCTACCTCCATCCCAGACCCACCCCCCTCCCATTTATTTCTCAGCCCCGTTGGCCCACAAGCCTCATTCCTGATGAAGCTTATGCTTGAAATGTCCATTCTCCTGCTCCTCGGATGGTGCCTGACTGGCTGTGCTTTTCCAGCACCACACATGCATATATCTTGTATACTTCCACTTTTTGTATTGAAAACTAACAGATAAATTTCAGATGAGACCTTAAATCCACATCATCCTCTTTATGCTCAGATCAGTACTCCCAGAACCCAAACCAAATTCGTTGCTCAACCAACTCCATCAATAGAAATTAACTGGTCAATTATCTTATTATTGTTGTACATAAATTTGTTAACTCTATTTGCCTACATAACAGCAATTGCAGTTTAAATGCAAAATTGGCATTGTAAAGACTTCGAATGTCTTTGCTTCCACAGCACAGTTATGAATTTAAATTATTTTATTTTGAAAATAGTTAACTTCCAAAATGCAAGTCACACTCTTCTTTTCAAATATTAACAAATACTTTGCTTTTTTTTCTGAGTCCAGGATTCAGCCAGTTTGGCTCTAACTGCAGTAAAAAATAACTTGTGCATTTATCGCAAACTTTAAATTCCACAACTGCATATGCCCTGCAAAAATAAACTAACAGTATTGCCAAAAATATTGGAAAGTCACTGTACAGATCATACACTTAATTAAACATGATACACGTTGATAATATCCCAGTCAATCTGGACAAACATCTTACATGTAGTTGGTTCACATGAAATCATCAGGCAGAGACAGTGAAACTTGGCCGAACTTTCTTTGAAAATATAACCTCAATAACGTGATATTACCATCACGTGAACGTACATCCCAGTGAGGATAGAACGGTAAACGAAAATGTACTAATGAAACACATAATGCAGCTAATGTATTTTATTCTTACTCATTATTAAAATTGCACGTCTTGAATTGAGCTTGAATTTTGGCATTCCCACTCGCAGAATCCTATTTCCTATTCAGTTCATAACAAATAGATACCAGCCCCATGCAATGTTCATTCTGATGCCCCGCTAAAACTTTTGACTACAGGTTCGTGTCCTTATATTGTAGTGGTTTACGGTGTAGAAAAATTACACCAAAAATCGCACTTCGGGGCTCAAGATTCAAAGCAAATAAGGTCCGGCTGTTACATACCCAGACACACAACAGGCTTGCTAGAAATATTTTAATGTAGAAAAATTGTGAAGGCTGCCACCCACCCTTTCCTAAAGCATTTGATAGTCGAGCACCATTGGCCAATAGATGCAACTGGCAGCGTAATATGGGTTGATGGGCTTCAATGTCCTTCAAATATTGCAGCCCAGGATCAAAGTCAAACAAACCCGCAAGCATGGAATGCAAAAACCTTGCGATCAAGAATTCGTAGAACCAGCCACCATTCGGCCCATTTCAGCTTTGCCAGCTCTTCTAAAGTGCCATCCAATTAGTCCCAATTCCTTGCTCATCGTCCACAGCCTTGCATGCCTTTCATTTTCAAATAAATAGTGGACTCCCTTTTGGAAGTTTATTCCCTTTTTTTTTCTCAATCTGCTTTAAGGCAGTGCGTTCTGGATTGCAACAACTTCAGAGTGAAATTTTCTCAGGCGGTGATTTTGATTTTGTCTTCGTCATTGTCAATTACTTTCAATGTAGTTGCCAATCCTCCTCTAACTGTGGAAGCATATTCGCCTTACCCCAAGATATCAACATTCTCATACTTCTGTAAACTCCTACTAAACCTTCTTTTCAACTGCCACAGTCTTTCTACTCAAGCCCCTGATCGCTGCTGGCATAATTCTGGTTTAAAACCGTCACTGCGTCCTCCCCGAGGTAAAAATTTAAATCAATCAAAAGGTGGGAGAGGAGGAGAGTGGGGCCTAAATAAATGGTGTTTTCATGTGCGTTTCTTTATTTAATTTGCATTTACTAAAACGTGCAGTCATTGCAGCTGGAAAAGTGACATGTTGCTTCCTGAGGTGACGATATTGCGTAGAAAATAGAAGCATCCAAGCAGTATTGCAGCCTAATCGGCCCTTCGAAGAGATGAATGGGGGAAAGCTATTCGATGTTGCAGAAGTGAAGCTTTTCTCTGGTCTCCAGTCTAAGGGTTGTCGACATCGAGATTTTTTTTCAGGGGGTGATGATTGATGTGGAAAGAAGTGGTCGCCGGAAGCTGAGAGCTCTCTGTCTTTTGCAGTTTCAACCAGAAGGAGAGAGAGATACGAATGTGTAGTGAGGGAGGAACCGGGACACGCACTGGGCAGGGGGACAGGGAGGGGGAGGCAGGGGGACAGGGGGGGGGAGGGGGAGGGGGAGGCAGGGGGACGGGGGAGGCAGGGGGACGGGGGAGGGGAGGCAGGGGGAGGGGGGACGGGGGAGGGGAGGCAGGGGGAGGGGGGGGGAGGCAGGGGGAGGGGGGGAGGGGGTGAGGCAGGGGGACGGGGGGGCGGAGGCAGGGGGATGGGGGGGGAGGAGGCAGGGGGATGGGGGGGGAGGAGGCAGGGGGATGGGGGGGGGAGGAGGCAGGGGGATGGGGGGGAGGAGGCAGGGGGATGGGGGGGAGGAGGCAGGGGGATGGGGGGGAGGAGGCAGGGGGATGGGGGGGAGGAGGCAGGGGGATGGGGGGGAGGAGGCAGGGGGATGGGGGGGAGGAGGCAGGGGGATGGGGGGGGAGGAGGCAGGGGGATGGGGGGGAGGAGGCAGGGGGATGGGGGGGAGGAGGCAGGGGGATGGGGGGGGAGGAGGCAGGGGGTTGGGGGGGGAGGAGGCAGGGGGATGGGGGGGAGGAGGCAGGGGGATGGGGGGGAGGAGGCAGGGGGATGGGGGGGAGGAGGCAGGGGGATGGGGGGGAGGAGGCAGGGGGATGGGGGGGAGGAGGCAGGGGGATGGGGGGGGAGGAGGCAGGGGGATGGGGGGGGAGGAGGCAGGGGGTTGGGGGGGGAGGAGGCAGGGGGATGGGGGGGAGGAGGCAGGGGGATGGGGGGGAGGAGGCAGGGGGATGGGGGGGGAGGAGGCAGGGGGATGGGGGGGGAGGAGGCAGGGGGATGGGGGGGAGGAGGCAGGGGGATGGGGGGGAGGAGGCAGGGGGATGGGGGGGAGGAGTGAGGGGGATGGGGGGGAGGAGTGAGGGGGGTGGGGGGGAGGAGTGAGGGGGGTGGGGGGGAGGAGTGAGGGGGGTGGGGGGGAGGAGGCAGGGGGGTGGGGGGGAGGAGGCAGGGGGGTGGGGGGGAGGAGGCAGGGGGGTGGGGGGGAGGAGGCAGGGGGGTGGGGGGGAGGAGGCAGGGGGGTGGGGGGGAGGAGGCAGGGGGATGGGGGGGAGGAGGCAGGGGGATGGGGGGGAGGAGGCAGGGGGATGGGGGGATGGGGGGGAGGAGGCAGGGGGATGGGGGGGATGGGGGGGAGGAGGCAGGGGGATGGGGGGAGGAGGCGGGGGATGGGGGGGAGGAGGCGGGGGATGGGGGGGAGGAGGCAGGGGGATGGGGGGGAGGAGGCAGGGGGATGGGGGGGAGGAGGCAGGGGGATGGGGGGGAGGAGGCAGGGGGATGGGGGGGAGGAGGCAGGGGGATGGGGGGGAGGAGGCAGGGGGATGGGGGGGAGGAGGCAGGGGGATGGGGGGGAGGAGGCAGGGGGATGGGGGGGAGGAGGCAGGGGGATGGGGGGGAGGAGGCAGGGGGATGGGGGGGAGGAGGCAGGGGGATGGGGGGGAGGAGTGAGGGGGATGGGGGGGAGGAGTGAGGGGGATGGGGGGGAGGAGTGAGGGGGATGGGGGGGAGGAGTGAGGGGGATGGGGGGGAGGAGTGAGGGGGATGGGGGGGAGGAGTGAGGGGGATGGGGGGGAGGAGTGAGGGGGAGGAGTGAGGGGGATGGGGGGGAGGAGTGAGGGGGAGGAGTGAGGGGGATGGGGGGGAGGAGTGAGGGGGAGGAGTGAGGGGGATGGGGGGGAGGAGGCAGGGGGGTGGGGGGGAGGAGGCAGGGGGGTGGGGGGGAGGAGGCAGGGGGGTGGGGGGGAGGAGGCAGGGGGGTGGGGGGGAGGAGGCAGGGGGGTGGGGGGGAGGAGGCAGGGGGGTGGGGGGGGGAGGAGGCAGGGGGATGGGGGGGAGGAGGCAGGGGGATGGGGGGGAGGAGGCAGGGGGATGGGGGGGAGGAGGCAGGGGGATGGGGGGGAGGAGGCAGGGGGATGGGGGGGGAGGAGGCAGGGGGATGGGGGGGAGGAGGCAGGGGGATGGGGGGAGGAGGCAGGGGGATGGGGGGATGGGGGGGAGGAGTGAGGGGGATGGGGGGGAGGAGGCAGGGGGGTGGGGGGGGAGGAGGCAGGGGGGTGGGGGGGGAGGAGGCAGGGGGGTGGGGGGGGAGGAGGCAGGGGGGTGGGGGGGGAGGAGGCAGGGGGGTGGGGGGGGAGGAGGCAGGGGGGTGGGGCGGAGGAGGCAGGGGGATGGGGGGGGAGGAGGCAGGGGGATGGGGGGGGGAGGAGGCAGGGGGATGGGGGGGGGGAGGAGGCAGGGGGATGGGGGGGAGGAGGCAGGGGGATGGGGGGGAGGAGGCAGGGGGATGGGGGGGAGGAGGCAGGGGGATGGGGGGGGAGGAGGCAGGGGGATGGGGGGGAGGAGGCAGGGGAATGGGGGGGAGGAGGCAGGGGGATGGGGGGGAGGAGGCAGGGGGATGGGGGGGGAGGAGGCAGGGGGATGGGGGGGGAGGAGGCAGGGGGATGGGGGGGAGGAGGCAGGGGGATGGGGGGGAGGAGGCAGGGGGATGGGGGGGAGGAGGCAGGGGGATGGGGGGGAGGAGGCAGGGGAATGGGGGGGAGGAGGCAGGGGGATGGGGGGAGGAGGCAGGGGGATGGGGGGGAGGAGGCAGGGGGATGGGGGGGAGGAGGCAGGGGGATGGGGGGGAGGAGGCAGGGGGATGGGGGGGAGGAGGCAGGGGGATGGGGGGGAGGAGGCAGGGGGATGGGGGGGAGGAGGCAGGGGGATGGGGGGATGGGGGGGAGGAGGCAGGGGGGTGGGGGGGAGGAGGCAGGGGGGTGGGGGGGAGGAGGCAGGGGGGTGGGGGGGAGGAGGCAGGGGGGTGGGGGGGAGGAGGCAGGGGGGTGGGGGGGAGGAGGCAGGGGGGTGGGGGGGGAGGAGGCAGGGGGGTGGGGGGGGAGGAGGCAGGGGGGTGGGGGGGGAGGAGGCAGGGGGGTGGGGGGGGAGGAGGCAGGGGGGTGGGGGGGGAGGAGGCAGGGGGGTGGGGCGGAGGAGGCAGGGGGATGGGGGGAGGAGGCAGGGGGATGGGGGGAGGAGGCAGGGGGATGGGGGGGAGGAGGCAGGGGGATGGGGGGGAGGAGGCAGGGGGATGGGGGGAGGAGGCAGGGGGATGGGGGGAGGAGGCAGGGGGATGGGGGGGAGGAGGCAGGGGGGTGGGCGGGAGGAGGCAGGGGGGTGGGCGGGAGGAGGCAGGTGGGTGGGCGGGAGGAGGCAGGGGGGTGGGCGGGAGGAGGCAGGGGGGTGGGCGGGAGGAGGCAGGGGGGTGGGCGGGAGGAGGCAGGGGGGTGGGGGGGAGGAGGCAGGGGGGTGGGGGGGAGGAGGCAGGGGGGTGGGGGGGAGGAGGCAGGGGGGTGGGGGGGAGGAGGCAGGGGGGTGGGGGGGAGGAGGCAGGGGGGTGGGGGGGGAGGATGCAGGGGGATGGGGGGGAGGAGGCAGGGGATGGGGGGGAGGAGGCAGGGGGATGGGGGGGAGGAGGCAGGGGGATGGGGGGGAGGAGGCAGGGGGATGGGGGGGAGGAGGCAGGGGGATGGGGGGATGGGGGGGAGGAGGCAGGGGGGTGGGGGGGAGGAGGCAGGGGGGTGGGGGGGGAGGAGGCAGGGGGGTGGGGGGGAGGAGGCAGGGGGGTGGGGGGGGAGGAGGCAGGGGGGTGGGGGGGGAGGAGGCAGGGGGGTGGGGGGGGAGGAGGCAGGGGGGTGGGGGGGGAGGAGGCAGGGGGGTGGGGGGGGAGGAGGCAGGGGGGTGGGGGGGGAGGAGGCAGGGGGGTGGGGGGGGAGGAGGCAGGGGGGTGGGGGGGGAGGAGGCAGGGGGGTGGGGGGGGAGGAGGCAGGGGGGTGGGGGGGGAGGAGGCAGGGGGGTGGGGGGGGAGGAGGCAGGGTGGTGGGGGGGGAGGAGGCAGGGTGGTGGGGGGGGAGGAGGCAGGGGGGTGGGGGGGGAGGAGGCAGGGGGGTGGGGGGGAGGAGGCAGGGGGGTGGGGGGGAGGAGGCAGGGGGGTGGGGCGGAGGAGGCAGGGGGATGGGGGGAGGAGGCAGGGGGATGGGGGGGAGGAGGCAGGGGGATGGGGGGGAGGAGGCAGGGGGATGGGGGGGATGGGGGGGAGGAGGCAGGGGGATGGGGGGAGGAGGCAGGGGGATGGGGGGGAGGAGGCAGGGGGATGGGGGGGAGGAGGCAGGGGGATGGGGGGGAGGAGGCAGGGGGATGGGGGGGAGGAGGCAGGGGGATGGGGGGGAGGAGGCAGGGGGATGGGGGGGAGGAGGCAGGGGGATGGGGGGGGAGAAGGCAGGGGGATGGGGGGGGAGAAGGCAGGGGGATGGGGGGGAGAAGGCAGGGGGAGAAGGCAGGGGGAGGAGGCAGGGGGAGGAGGCAGGGGGATGGGGGGGAGGAGGCAGGGGGATGGGGGGAGGAGGCAGGGGGGTGGGGGGGAGGAGGCAGGGGGGTGGGGGGGAGGAGGCAGGGGGGTGGGGGGGAGGAGGCAGGGGGGTGGGGGGGAGGAGGCAGGGGGGTGGGGGGGAGGACGCAGGGGGGTGGGGGGGAGGAGGCAGGGGGATGGGGGGGAGGAGGCAGGGGGATGGGGGGGAGGAGGCAGGGGGATGGGGGGATGGGGGGGAGGAGGCAGGGGGGTGGGGGGGAGGGGGCAGGGGGGTGGGGGGGAGGAGGCAGGGGGGTGGGGGGGGGAGGAGGCAGGGGGGTGGGGGGGGAGGAGGCAGGGGGGTGGGGGGGAGGAGGCAGGGGGGTGGGGGGGAGGAGGCAGGGGGGTGGGGCGGAGGAGGCAGGGGGGTGGGGCGGAGGAGGCAGGGGGATGGGGGGAGGAGGCAGGGGGATGGGGGGGAGGAGGCAGGGGGATGGGGGGGATGGGGGGGAGGAGGCAGGGGGATGGGGGGAGGAGGCAGGGGGATGGGGGGGAGGAGGCAGGGGGATGGGGGGGAGGAGGCAGGGGGATGGGGGGAGGAGGCAGGGGGATGGGGGGGAGAAGGCAGGGGGATGGGGGGGAGAAGGCAGGGGGATGGGGGGGAGAAGGCAGGGGGATGGGGGGGAGAAGGCAGGGGGATGGGGGGGAGGAGGCAGGGGGATGGGGGGGAGGAGGCAGGGGGATGGGGGGGAGGAGGCAGGGGGATGGGGGGGAGGAGGCAGGGGGATGGGGGGGAGGAGGCAGGGGGAGGAGGCAGGGGGATGGGGGGGAGGAGGCAGGGGGATGGGGGGGGAGGAGGCAGGGGGATGGGGGGGGAGGAGGCAGGGGGATGGGGGGGAGGAGGCAGGGGGATGGGGGGGGAGGAGGCAGGGGGATGGGGGGGAGGAGGCAGGGGGATGGGGGGGAGGAGGCAGGGGGATGGGGGGGAGGAGGCAGGGGGATGGGGGGGAGGAGGCAGGGGGATGGGGGGGAGGAGGCAGGGGGATGGGGGGGAGGAGGCAGGGGGATGGGGGGGGAGGAGGCAGGGGGGTGGGGGGGGAGGAGGCAGGGGGGTGGGGGGGAGGAGGCAGGGGGGTGGGGGGGAGGAGGCAGGGGGGTGGGGGGGGGAGGAGGCAGGGGGGTGGGGGGGAGGAGGCAGGGGGGTGGGGGGGAGGAGGCAGTGGGGTGGGGGGGAGGAGGCAGGGGGGTGGGGCGGAGGAGGCAGGGGGATGGGGGGAGGAGGCAGGGGGATGGGGGGGAGGAGGCAGGGGGATGGGGGGGAGGAGGCAGGGGGATGGGGGGGATGGGGGGGAGGAGGCAGGGGGATGGGGGGAGGAGGCAGGGGGATGGGGGGGAGGAGGCAGGGGGATGGGGGGGAGGAGGCAGGGGGATGGGGGGGAGGAGGCAGGGGGATGGGGGGGAGGAGGCAGGGGGATGGGGGGGAGGAGGCAGGGGGATGGGGGGGAGAAGGCAGGGGGAGGAGGCAGGGGGATGGGGGGGAGGAGGCAGGGGGATGGGGGGAGGAGGCAGGGGGGTGGGGGGGAGGAGGCAGGGGGGTGGGGGGGAGGAGGCAGGGGGGTGGGGGGGAGGAGGCAGGGGGGTGGGGGGGAGGAGGCAGGGGGATGGGGGGGAGGAGGCAGGGGGATGGGGGGGAGGAGTGAGGGGGATGGGGGGGAGGAGGCAGGGGGGTGGGGGGGAGGGGGCAGGGGGGTGGGGGGGAGGAGGCAGGGGGGTGGGGGGGGAGGAGGCAGGGGGGTGGGGGGGGAGGAGGCAGGGGGGTGGGGGGGGAGGAGGCAGGGGGGTGGGGGGGGAGGAGGCAGGGGGGTGGGGGGGAGGAGGCAGGGGGGTGGGGCGGAGGAGGCAGGGGGATGGGGGGAGGAGGCAGGGGGATGGGGGGGAGGAGGCAGGGGGATGGGGGGGATGGGGGGGAGGAGGCAGGGGGATGGGGGGAGGAGGCAGGGGGATGGGGGGGAGGAGGCAGGGGGATGGGGGGAGGAGGCAGGGGGATGGGGGGGAGAAGGCAGGGGGATGGGGGGGAGGAGGCAGGGGGATGGGGGGGAGGAGGCAGGGGGATGGGGGGGATGGGGGGGAGGAGGCAGGGGGATGGGGGGAGGAGGCAGGGGGATGGGGGGGAGGAGGCAGGGGGATGGGGGGAGGAGGCAGGGGGATGGGGGGGAGAAGGCAGGGGGATGGGGGGGAGAAGGCAGGGGGATGGGGGGGAGAAGGCAGGGGGATGGGGGGGAGAAGGCAGGGGGATGGGGGGGAGAAGGCAGGGGGATGGGGGGAGAAGGCAGGGGGATGGGGGGGAGGAGGCAGGGGGATGGGGGGGAGGAGGCAGGGGGATGGGGGGGAGAAGGCAGGGGGATGGGGGGGAGAAGGCAGGGGGAGGAGGCAGGGGGATGGGGGGGAGGAGGCAGGGTGATGGGGGGGGAGGAGGCAGGGGGATGGGGGGGGAGGAGGCAGGGGGATGGGGGGGAGGAGGCAGGGGGATGGGGGCGGAGGAGGCAGGGGGATGGGGGCGGAGGAGGCAGGGGGATGGGGGGGAGGAGGCAGGGGGATGGGGGGGAGGAGGCAGGGGGATGGGGGGGAGGAGGCAGGGGGATGGGGGGGAGGAGGCAGGGGGATGGGGGGGAGGAGGCAGGGGGATGGGGGGGAGGAGGCAGGGGGATGGGGGGGAGGAGGCAGGGGGATGGGGGGGAGGAGGCAGGGGGATGGGGGGGAGGAGGCAGGGGGATGGGGGGGAGGAGGCAGGGGGATGGGGGGGAGGAGGCAGGGGGATGGGGGGGAGGAGGCAGGGGGATGGGGGGGAGGAGGCAGGGGGATGGGGGGGAGGAGGCAGGGGGATGGGGGGGAGGAGGCAGGGGGATGGGGGGGAGGAGGCAGGGGGATGGGGGGAGGAGGCAGGGGGATGGGGGGGGAGGAGGCAGGGGGATGGGGGGGGAGGAGGCAGGGGGATGGGGGGGAGAAGGCAGGGGGATGGGGGGGAGGAGGCAGGGGGATGGGGGGATGGGGGGGAGGAGTGAGGGGGATGGGGGGGAGGAGTGAGGGGGATGGGGGGGAGGAGTGAGGGGGATGGGGGGGAGGAGGCAGGGGGGTGGGGGGGAGGAGGCAGGGGGGTGGGGGGGAGGAGGCAGGGGGGTGGGGGGGAGGAGGCAGGGGGGTGGGGGGGAGGAGGCAGGGGGGTGGGGCGGAGGAGGCAGGGGGGTGGGGCGGAGGAGGCAGGGGGATGGGGGGGAGGAGGCAGGGGGATGGGGGGGAGGAGGCAGGGGGATGGGGGGAGGAGGCAGGGGGATGGGGGGAATGGGGGGGAGGAGGCAGGGGGATGGGGGGAGGAGGCAGGGGGATGGGGGGGAGGAGGCAGGGGGATGGGGGGGAGGAGGCAGGGGGATGGGGGGGAGAAGGCAGGGGGATGGGGGGGAGAAGGCAGGGGGATGGGGGGGGAGAAGGCAGGGGGATGGGGGGGAGAAGGCAGGGGGATGGGGGGGAGAAGGCAGGGGGATGGGGGGAGAAGGCAGGGGGAGGAGGCAGGGGGATGGGGGGGAGGAGGCTGGGGGATGGGGGGGAGAAGGCAGGGGGATGGGGGGGAGAAGGCAGGGGGAGGAGGCAGGGGGATGGGGGGGAGGAGGCAGGGGGATGGGGGGGAGGAGGCAGGGGGATGGGGGGGAGGAGGCAGGGGGATGGGGGGGAGGAGGCAGGGGGATGGGGGGGAGGAGGCAGGGGGATGGGGGGGGAGGAGGCAGGGGGATGGGGGGGGAGGAGGCAGGGGGATGGGGGGGAGGAGGCAGGGGGATGGGGGGGAGGAGGCAGGGGGATGGGGGGGAGGAGGCAGGGGGATGGGGGGGAGGAGGCAGGGGGATGGGGGGGAGGAGGCAGGGGGATGGGGGGGAGGAGGCAGGGGGATGGGGGGGAGGAGGCAGGGGGATGGGGGGGAGGAGGCAGGGGGATGGGGGGGAGGAGGCAGGGGGATGGGGGGAGGAGGCAGGGGGATGGGGGGGGAGGCGGGGGGATGGGGGGGGGAGGCGGGGGGATGGGGGGGGGAGGCGGGGGGATGGGGGGGGAGGCGGGGGGATGGGGGGGGAGGCAGGGGGATGGGGGGGGAGGCAGGGGGATGGGGGGGGAGGCAGGGGGATGGGGGGGGAGGCTGGGGGGGAGGCAGGGGGATGGGGGGGGGGAGGCAGGGGGATGGGGGGGGGAGGCAGGGGGATGGGGGGGGGAGGCAGGGGGATGGGGGGGAGGAGGCAGGGGGATGGGGGGGAGGAGGCAGGGGGATGGGGGGGAGGAGGCAGGGGGATGGGGGGGAGGAGGCGGGGGAATGGGGGGGGGAGGCGGGGGGATGGGGGGGGAGGCGGGGGGATGGGGGGGGAGGCAGGGGGATGGGGGGGGAGGCAGGGGGGGGGAGGCAGGGGGATGGGGGGGGAGGCAGGGGGATGGGGGGGAGGCGGGGGGGGAGGCAGGGGGATGGGGGGGAGGCAGGGGGATGGGGGGGGAGGCAGGGGGATGGGGGGAGGCGGGGGGGGGAGGCAGGGGGATGGGGGGGGGGAGGCAGGGGGATGGGGGGGGGAGGCAGGGGGATGGGGGGGGGAGGCAGGGGGATGGGGGGGGGGGGAGGCAGGGGGATGGGGGGGGGGGGAGGCAGGGGGATGGGGGGGGGGAGGCTGGGGGGGGAGGCTGGGGGGGGGGGGGGGAGGCAGGGGGATGGGGGGGGGAGGCAGGGGGATGTGGGAAGAGGGCAGACGGGGGTGGGGGGTCACCACGCTGCCTCCCCGCCGTCGGGCTCCTGCCCGGGTGGCGGTGGGTCCAGCAGCTGCAGCACGGCGCACTGGGTGCCGCACAGGGGCAGCGGCAGCTCGCCGGCCTCGCTCCAGCTGTCGGTGCGGGTGTCGTAGAGCACCGCGTCGGGGGCGGCCACCTCCCGGGAGCCGTGCCACCTCTTGCCGCCCACCAGGTAGACGCGGGCGCCCAGCACCGCCAGGCCGTAGCAGGAGCGGTCGAAGCCGAGCAGGGGCCGCAGGCGGCGCCACTGGCGGAGCCGGGGCTCGTAGCACTCGATGTCGCAGAAGGGCTCGTAGGTGCCGACGAAGGAGTAGAGGCGCTGGCCGACCGCCGCCATCTGATGGCCGAAGCGGGCGATGCTCATGGGCGGGCAGCGGGCCCACTCCCCCCCGGTGGCGGTCCCCCCCTCCTCCTCCTCCTCCTCCTCCTCCTCCCGGTAGGCGAACATGTCCGGGCTGCTCTCCGCCTGGCCCCCGTGCCGCCCTCCGGACACGTACACGGTGCGGGCCTCCAGGTGAACCGCACACGCGTGTCCGTGCAGCGCCACCGGCAGCGGGGGGGCGGCCTGCCAGGAGCCGCTGCTCGGGTCGTACAGCTCGGCGGTGGGCAGCGAGGGGTCGGCCTGGGGCGGGGAGCGGGAGCTCCCCCCGCGGCCGCCCAGCGCCAGGATGCGGCCCCCGAGCACGCAGCAAGCGAACTGGGCCCGGGGGCTGGCCATGGCGCTGAGCGGGCTCCAGCGGCCGAAGCGCGGGTCGTAGCGCCGCACCCGGCCGGTCACCGAGGCGCCGTCCCCGAGCTCCTCGCCGCCCAGCACGAACAGGAAGCCGGCCAGCACGCACACGCAGTGGTGCTGCAGCCTGGGGCAGCGGCCCAGCGGCCTCCACTCGCCGGTGCTGGCGGTGAGCGCCCACAGGCGGTCCACGGCTCCGGCTCGGTCCCCGGGGCCCGCCGGCGGCGGCAGCGGCGGCAGCAGGAGCCCGCCCACCGCCAGCAGCTGCCGCCGGCGGCCCCTCAGCGTGCTCTGGCGGCTCTGGCGGGCCGGCTGCGCCGCCTCGTCCCGGTGGTAGTCCAGGGCGGCGGAGACCAGCCGCCGGACGGCGGGGTCCAGGCGGGGCTCGGCCCGCAGGCGCCCCAGCTCGGCCGGGGCCAGCAGGCAGTAGCGGAGGGCGGGCAGCAGGCGCCGGGCGTGCGCCTCCCAGCGCCGCTCGTCCCGGCCGAGCCAGGCCAGCAGCAGCCGCAGCAGCTCGCCCTCCGGCACGCCGTCCAGCTCGGCGTCGCACTCGAGCACCGCCCGCAGCGAGTCTCCGTTGAGCTCCAGCAGCCCGCTGGCCTCGGCGCCCTCCTCCCGCAGCAGCCGCCGCAGCCGCGCCGCGATGTAGCGCTCGGCCTGGCGCTGAGCGTCGGGCAGCGCGAAGCGGGCCGCCACGTTGGCCGCCCGGCAGCAGCCGCCGGGGCTCAGGCTGCTCACCAGGTAGCGGGAGCAGAGCTGCACCGCCCCGGGCACCTGCAGGTACCGCGCCGTCTCCAGGGTCTGCGGCAGGCTGTCGGGCGACAGCGGCAGGCACGCGTTGTAGATGAAGTCGAGCACCCGGCGCAGTCCGCCCGCCGACACCGCGGGCAGGTGCACCACGCCGGCCTTGGACTCGCGGGTGTGCTCCCGGAACATGCCCCTGAAGTAGTCGCTGGCGCAGGCCAGCAGCGAGCGGTGCGCCGCGAACTCGCTGCCCTCGGCCACCAGCACGACGTCGCACAGCAGCCGCTCCTGCCGCAGGCTCTGGTACCGCGACAGCACCGACTCGCCGTGCGTGGGCGACAGCGCCAGGAAGTAGCTCGCCGCCTGCTCCCCGCTCGACATCCAACTTCCCCCCCTGCTGCTGCCTCCGCCGCCGGTCACTCCGCTTCCCCACCCCCTCCCTCCGGGGGGTGCACTGGCTTCCAGCCAAGCTCCGGCCACACTAATGGGAAGGTCACGGTCAGAGGGAGACGCCTCACCCCGAGAGCTGATGTCCCTGCACCGCCGCTGCTGAGCTTTCTCCCATGATGTGCAAGTAAACCTGTTGGACTATAACCTGGTGTTGAGTGATTTTAAACTTTGTTCACCACAGTCCCAACACCGGCACCTCCAAATCGACCGACCAACTTCTGCCGCCAATTCAAGGTGCAACCTCTCTCCTCCACGCTTTTTGTTTTGTACGTACTATGTATAAAAGGTATCAAATCCACACGAAGCCATTCCCGCCCATCACCACCATTCGCCTCCCAGAGACCATCCTGCACAAGTTGGCCTGGTCCACGCGTTAAAAGCAAAACAGCTCTCGGTCCCAGCTCGCAGTCTTGTCAATACATGATCAATCCCCGTCAGTGCCTTTTGATCGTGAGTCCGGAGGGGTTTTTTTTCTGTGCAATATCGCCGCCCCTTTGCCTTTTCACTGGGCTCCCCGACGGGAAAACTTTCTGGCACCGGAGTCCGTTTACGGTTGCCTCTTAAAAACCTTCTCGCGGTGTTGTTGCGGACCGGAATAGAAACAACAATGAAAAGAAGTCGGGGGTCCGGTTTGTTGAAGGTCCGCCGCACTTTGGAGGTGATTTTCGCCGAGCGTTCCCTCTGTAGTACTCGCTGCTTGAGGCTGTTGTTAGCGGACACCGAGGAGAAGTTGTTGACGGGCTAAAATGAAGGAGTGTGCAGCATAAAGCCCATCAATGACCTGTGGGACTGAATGGCCTGACTCCATGCTGTTGACTCTGTGAAATGCGCACGGGGATGTTGGCATAAATCCTGACACAATGAGGGCGCTAATGTGTACCATCCTCACACTGGAACTGTATCTCATCTCACTGGGAAGGTTATAAATAATCCCCCTCAATCAGGAATCATAATGCCCTTGAGTAATCCAAGTTATTTCTGTGCGGAAGATTTGTTTGTTTTCTGAAAGGTTCTGTATCTCACGGCCTTCAGTCGGCGAAAAGTTTGAGTTTCACGCAGTACAACGAGGGAGGGCTGGTTTAGAATTTCGCTGCATTTAATTCACAAGAAAATCTCCCGCGCGGCAGAGAACGAGGCTGTTCAGCACATCCTGTGTGTGTCGATGCTGTACTCTGTAGAACAATCCAGTCAGTCCCGTTTCTCTCCACACTCTAGTGCGAAGATCTCTCACTGGAGCTATCAGTATATAGATCTTCAACATTAACATGAGTGTGTATGTTGTAATACTTGATACAATGATTTCTGCGCTTCTCTTTGGATGAGAATAACATTTTAGAATTGGAAGACCTTTTAGAAACATTTTTAAGGAAACACTCATCTCCCGTAGTTAAACATTGTTCATTTTAGAATCAAATTAACAATGTGTCTTGCTTTAAATTTATTTTTACTGTTTAATAATGTGTTTGGCTTCTACGATTGGAGACTTGGGAGGAAGTCCTAAAATGGCAAGTGTGAACATCAGCATTATCAATATTCGGTATGTTTTCTTTTCCCAAGTAAAGATTCGGCAGTTAACTGTTGATGAGAGCTACATAAAAATAACTTGCTGGCAATTGTCCATCACTCAAGTTTACTTTCCAGTTTTGGGCTGGATTCCCTGTGGTGTAACATTCCCTTGTGGAAATTGGACATTATTTTGCCAGTGAAGAGGGTATTCTGCCTTTTTTGCCTGTTGGTTTTATTGGAGGCACGTGGAGAATTCGTGACAGTATAGTCTTTGGCCTGAAAGACAAGTCGAAAGTAGGTATCAGACCAAATAAAAATGCAGCGTGAAAAAGGCATTGGTGCTGCAATCGGTTAGAACAAGAATGTCTTTTGTAATTCATGTTTTCCAGGTAAGATGATGCAAAATGTTCAAGGCCCTAAATAAATGGCAGTAGTTAACCAGGGAGGACAAACGTGAAGACATGTGCTTAACCCCACCGACAGAGGGCTGTATCTATATCGCTGAACAGGTTGGTTAGGAAAATATAAGTTAGATAAAGAAATGAATGACAATCAATGGCTTCCTATGTGTCTGCTTTGGAGACTGGGTGTCTGGAAAATACCCCCGGTCTTCTGTTTTTACTGACGCACGTCTGCCCCCATGCCATCTCACGTTGCTTGTGTTCGTCCGGAAATGTTGAACTGCCCTTGCACACTCGCTAATATGTTCTGGTATCTCGCTCATTACCAACTTTCATCGCTCAGTGTTGAGTACAGAAGATGGAACGTGCTCTTACGGTTAGACAGTACGTTGGTGAGGTTCGCTTCTGGAGTACTGTGTACAATTCTGGTTGCCCTGCTATAGGAAGAATGCTATTAAACTGGATAGGTGCAAAAAAGATTTCCAAAGACGTTACCGGGACTGGAGGAGCAGGCAAGTGCAACTAGTTTAATTTGGGAAACTTGGTCACCAATTGGGCGGAAGGGTCAATTTCTGTGCTCTGTGACTCTGTGAAAGGCTGAATAGTCTGGGATTTTTTTTTCCCTGGAACGCAGAAGATTAAAGGGGTGACCTTTTGAAATCATGAGGGGGCATAAATAAGATGAGTTGCCAAAGTCTTTTCCTGAAGGTAGGGTAGTTCAAAACTAGTGGGCATGTTTCTCAGATGAGAGGAGAAAAAGTTAAAAGGAACCCAAGGGGCAACGTTTATAGACAGAGGATGGCTGGTAAATGGAATGAACTTCCAGAAGTGCTAGATGCAGGTGCAGATACGACATTTAAAAGACATTTGGAGAGGTACGTGATCAAGAAGGGTTTAGAGAGATATGGGCCAAATACAGGCATGTGGACTAGGTTTGGAAACTTAGTCGGCATAGATGGGTTGCACCGAAGGTCTGTTTCTGTGCTGTCTGACACTAAGTAACTTCCCCTCCCTTCAGCCACATTGATCTGCATCTTCTGAATTTATGCTTCCAAAATATCAAACAATTGTCAATTGACAAGCTAATTGTGCTGTGGGCTGATACAGCAGAAACATCATCACTGGCCCTGGGGAAAGCTCAGAGGGTCCCAACTGAATATGGAACTGAGTCAGTAGACACAGGGCACTGAGAGTATGGTGTGATCCAGCTGGGTGATCACCAGACCAGTCAGGACCTGGCTTTGTGGATCATTGTTTTATTGGTTTTAAGGAAGAGTCGCTGAAACATAAATAGGCTCTCCTGCCTTGTTTGTGTGCTGCATAGAGCCATTTGCCGAGTCCATCAGGAAGAATGCCAGCCTGAGGGGGTGACTATTCCTGGCAGCGGGGGCCTGCAGGTTAAGGCCTCCCTGTACATGGATGACATTGCCGTTTTCTGCTCGAATCCGCTGTCCGTGCACAAACTCATGTGCATATGTGACCAGTTCGAACGGGCCTCGGGAGCCAAGGTAAACCGAGGCAAGAGCGAGGCCATGCTCTTCGGGAACTGGGCCAACGAATCCTCGATCACCTTCACCTTCAGGACTGACCACTTGAGGGTGCTGGGTATTTGGTTCGGGGGGGATGGGGCGTGTGCCAAGTCTTGGGAGATGCATATCAGCAAAGTGAGGCAGAAACCGGGTAGATGGAAGCTACGGTCGCTCTCCATCGTGGGGAAAAACCTGGTCATCAGGTGTGAGGCACTGTCATTGCTGTTATACGTGGCACAGGTCTGGCCTATTCCCAGAACCTGTGCCGCTGCAGTCACCCGGGCCATCTTCCAATTTATATGGAGGTCAAAGATGGACTGGGTCCGAAAGGACTCGATGTATAAAGATCTCGGCAACAGGGAAAAAAATACACCCAATGCCACCCTCACCCTGATGGCCACCTTTGTGTGTGGCTGCATCAAGCTGTGCGTGGATCCCCGGTACGCAAACACCAAGTGTCACTATGTACTGAGGTTCTACCTGTCCCCGGTGTTGCAAAGGATGGGCCTAGCCTCACTGCCGTGGAATGCTCTGAGTAGTTGGACTGTTCCGTATCACCTGTCCTTTGTGGAGAAGTTTATGAAGAAAAACACCTTTGACCACAAGTCCATCAGGAATTGGTCAGCACGTAGTGTCCTTGAGACCCTTCGGGAAAAGGAGAGGGCGGATCCTATCGAGCGGTTCCCTGAGCAGACTGTCAAAGCCATTTGGCAGAATGCCTCATCGCCAGAATTTTCCAACAAGCACCAAGACATGGCTTGGCTGGTGGTGAGGAGGGCTCTGCCTGTGAGATCCTTTATGCATGCCCAGACTCTCTCCCGCACCGCACGCTGCCCTCGAAGCGGCTGCGGTGGGGACGAGACTGTCACACACCTCCTTCTGGAGTGTGCCTATGCAGAGGAAGTCTGGAGAGGAATGCAGTGGTGTTTGTCGAGGTTCATCCCGAGCAGCGCCGTGATGTGGGACTCCGTGCTCTACGGTCTGTTCCCCGGGACGCACACTGAGACGAACATCAACTGTGTCTGGAGGATCATAAACTCGGTGAAGGACGCTCTCTGGGTGGGCCAAAACCTGTTGACCTTCCAGCTGAAGGAGTTGACCCCGACTGAGTGTTGCAGTCTGGCACATTCCAAGATCCAGGACTACGTGTTGAGGGACATGCTGAAGCTTGTGGCAGCTGCCACCAAGGCGCGGTGGGGAAAGAGCACCGTGTAACATCTGCCTGACTAAAGAAGAACAGGGGGCCCACACAGTCACTTGGGCTCTGCTGGCGCCTCAGCTAAACATGTAATCGTACAGACCTGTATATATGAATGATTACTCTGTCTCTGTATACCAAGAAATGGAATGTTTACGGATGTATAGCATGACCAATTGTACAGATCATCAAAATATTTTATGAATAAAGTATATGTTTGAAATAAAAAAATAAATAGGCAATGTGGCGGATTTTGCTTTAACAACAAAAGCAACGTTTATTATAAAAGATAGCAGGATAGAATAATTAAGGTACCTACTTCCAATACATATTGAAATATTTGAAGCATACAGTAAAAATGTAATCACATTAATCCTAAAACACTCCTTTCTAAATTGAAAATAAACTAAACAGCTTTCATGCAGTACCCAAAACACCACCTCTGCTACGATTCTCAAAATTCCATTCCTGTTACAGTTCCCAAAAGCATCATTCCTATAATGTTTACCCTGGAATCATTGTATCTAACACCACTGTAAATTCAAGTCACTTGCAACTTCAACTTTTAAACTGGAACTTTGACAGCGTCTTCCTGGAGCTATCACCTGCACTCAATATACTTCTTTTAAACCACTTCCAGGTTTTCGTTCTAACAATTTTGTCTGGGACTAATTCACTAAATCTCTCATTTTATTCTTGGGTGTACTGCTGTGACCTCTGAAAGTGTGATAGCGTTCAACTTTCCATGATAGCCACAGTACCAGTGCTCTTGTTATCGCCAGTGAATCAGCCAGTCCAGACTACTGAAATCTGTGCCAAGTCAATGCAGTTCAAATCCAGGCCTTCAAGGCTTGTGGGTGCCTCAGGCCCTTCCACATTTGCATCCTGCTCTGTCGAAAGTCAGTGGTCTTCATTGGTAGCACTGCATAGGAGCACCAAGCTAGGCAAAGTCACAAGAAGAACTACGAATAAGGGACCGGAAGTTGAGCACTGCAATGGAACATCAGTGTTCGATGATGTTGGTATTGAATGGTTTCTTCATGGTGACATTTATTTCACCATAGTGGCCAAAAGGACACTAGACCAATCCATCAGAGAGGGATGGAAATGTCTATACATTTGTGTGTGGGGTTCCATTCAGTAGAACTGGGGTCTAACCAATCCTCATGTACAGTGTGCATGTGCTGGTTGCCTGGTCCCTTTCTTCTCCTCTTCCCCCATTTCCGCTACCACTTGTGTTGGCAAAAGCTGGACTGGCATCATTTCCAGGTTGTGGAGAATGCAACAGACCATTGCAGAACAGGATTTCTGCTTCACTGAATACCATGGCTTCTTTTGAAACAGTTGAGGAAATAGAATTGTTCATATATAACCCCAACTGAAATTTTTCTCACATTTACCCAAGGCAGCATTGCTGTCTTACGAATGCTCGCCCTGTGCTGGAGTGTGGAGAGAAGTCAACACCATGTGTAGTGTGGACAACTCTTGACACTGAGCTGCTGATCCTTTGGTTCAACATGGTGGTGGAAAGATTGCTGGATCAGCAACTGGCTTGGAATAAATGGACTATGAATGATGCTAAGATGAGGATGGGATGGGCATTATCACACATCAATGTTCCTTTTAAGTTACTCTGGTGCACAACCATGTAGTGAGTGGGAAACAAAAATAGAAATTGATGGAAATGCTCAGCAGGTCTAGCAGCATCTAGGGAGAGACATCAGAGTTAACATTTCAGGTCCAGTGACAATTCTTCAGAAGGGTCTGATCTGACGAAGGGTCACTGGTCCTGAAACATTAACTCTGAGTTCTCTGCACAGATGCTGCCAGACCTGCTGAGCTTTCCCAGCAATTTTTGTTTTTTGTCTCTGATTTACAGCATCTGCAGTTGGTTCAGTGTAGATGTGGTGAGTGGGAATGTGTTGTGCATGGAGTAAACAGATCATGCACAGATAAGTTTTACTTGATGATACACTCATGCTTGATTCTGTATGGAGTTACACAATGCAACAGGTGGGCCACACACAGCAAGCAACAGTTAAAGGGAACGTCATTACACATCCATTGTGTGGTAAGTGAATGGTAAGTCTGTTTTGCAGTATATATACATCACAACATAGGTATACAGCTCTTTCAGATCTAAGGATAAATTCTCTGCTGGCATACAGTTTCTGATATCTCCTGGGTGTAATGTTGGTTGGTGAACTGAGAGATGTTAACTATGTCTCGAGTCCCAGCCAGGAAGGATTTGTACATGAGACATTTCAAAGCCATGGTCACCTTGAGGGCCAGTGGCAGCGACATGCTGACCCCCTTCTGAGGCTGCAGCTCTGATTCTAGGGCATAGCAAAGTTCTGTGACCACGTCCTCTGCAAATTGCAGTTGCCAAAAGCACTGCTGCTAACTTCGTTGTAAGCCAGAAAACTATTAGTCATAGAGCTATACAGCATGGCAACAGACCCTTCAGTCCAACCAGATATCCTAAATTCATCTGGTCCCATTTGCAAGTATTCGGCCCATTTCCCTCTAAACCCTTCCTGTTCATTTACCCATCAAGGTGCCTTTTAAATGTTGTAATTTTACCAGCCTCCACACTTGTTCTGGTAGCTCAATCGATATACGCACCATGCTCTGTGTGAAAAAGTTGTTCCTGCAATCCCTTTAAATCTTTCCCCTCTCACCTTAAACCTGTGCCCTCTAGTATTGGACTCCTGTGAAAAGGATCTTAGCTATTCACCTGATCATTGGTCTGGCCTCCACAATTCTCGTGGTAATTCCAGATATTCATTGCCACTTGGGAGAAGACGTTCCTTCATATCTCAGTTTGAAATGAGTGTTTACTTATTCTGTAACTCTGTTAAGGATTCCCCAAATCTTCTCAATATGAGCCATGACACACCCCCTCAGAGCCTTGACTGTTTCAATAAGGTCACAGCTCATTTTCTTAACTCTAATGAATAAAGGCCTAACCTGTTTAGCTGTTCTTGACCCTTCCATCCCAGGAATCAGCCCAGTGAATCTCTCTTTTAAACCTATAAAGCCTATATATCCTTTCTAAATACAGAGTCAAAACCTGTACACATTACTTGAGATGCAGCTTCACCAAGAACCCTGAACAATTATAACAAGACTTCCCTACTTCTGTACTGAAAATGTGTTGCTGGAAAAGCGCAGCAGGTCAGGCAGCATCCAGGGAACAGGAGAATCGACGTTTCGAGCATAAGCCCTTCTTCATTCCTGAAGAAGGGCTTATGCCCGAAACGTCGATTCTC
Source organism: Chiloscyllium plagiosum (assembly GCF_037043375.1). Lineage (NCBI taxonomy): Eukaryota > Metazoa > Chordata > Chondrichthyes > Orectolobiformes > Hemiscylliidae > Chiloscyllium > Chiloscyllium plagiosum. The sequence continues at coordinate 75,665,323 of NW_028270150.1, read as the reverse complement.
CTGTTCCCTGGATGCTGCCTGACCTGCTGCGCTTTTCCAGCAACACATTTTCAGCTCTGATCTCCAGCATCTGCAGACCTCACTTTCTCCTTCCCTATTTCTGTATTCCATCCAACCAGCAATAAAAGCCAAAATTCCATCGGCCTCCTTAATTACTTGCTGCACCAAAATGCTAATGTTTTGTATTACATTCATGTGAACACCTAAATGCCTCTGTCCTGCCTCTTTTGGAGTGGGCCTCCATTTATTTAATAGTCTGCCTTTTGCTTCTTTATACCAAATCTCACAGCAAGAAAGTTCTATACCATGGAATAAAAGGCACAGTGGCAAAATAAAAGCAAAATTGGCCAAGTGATAGGAAGCAGCGAGTAATAATGGATTTTATTCCATGGCTGGAGGAAGGTTCATAATGGAATACCCCAGGGGTCAGCATTGGGACCGTTTTAGTGATATATATTAATGTTCTACATCTTGAGGTCAGGGGACTAGCAAAAGGAAATCGAAAAGTTGGTGGATTGTACAGATAGGTAGCAGATGAGGTTCAACACAGAGAAGTGTGAGGTGATGATGTTTAGTAGAAAGAACATTTAAAGGCAATACAGATCAGGGATACAAGTCTAAAGAGAGAATAGGAGAGTGTATATGTGCACAGATCATTGAAGCTGGCAGGGCAGGTGGAGAGAACAGTTCTTAGGTTATACAGTGTCCTTGGCTCTAATGATAGGGGCAGAGAGTACTTGAGGTAAGAAATGATGTTGAACTTGTAAAAGGCACCTGTTAAACTTCAGCTGGAATATTGTGTACAGTTCTGGATGCTATGTTATAGGAAAGATGTAAATACATTGTAGAAAGTGCAGAAGCATAGTTCCAGGGATGTGGAATTTAGTTATGTATGTAGATTGAAGAAGTTGGGACTATTTGCTTTGTAAAGAAGCAGACTAAAGAGAATTGATAGTGATTTTTAAACTCATGAATGGGCTGGTTAGAGTAGATAGGGAGAAATTGTTCCCACTTGGAAAAGGAGCAAAAAGAAGATGACATAGATTTGCGAAAGGTGCAAATGTGATCTGAGAAAAAAATCTTTCACACGGTGAGTGGTTAGGTTTGAATTGTCCTGCCTGGAAATGTCATGAAGGCAGTTTCAATTGAGAGCTTCAGGTGGGCATTAGATGATCATGTGGACAGAAATAATGTGCAAATAATGGGGGACAAAAATTATAATGGCTCTTGGTAATGAGGCTCATTTGAAGAGCTGGAACAGGTACGATGGACCAGACAGCCCACTATGCTATAACTCTTTAGTGTGTCTGTGATTCCTAGTGGACACTGCAGAGTGTCATTGTGTCTGGTGTCATTTTATAAGCACACATAATATTCAATAACCGTGAACAAAGCATAATAATTCCCAATAATAAACAAAGCTATCAAATTTTCAAACTACTCCACTTCCAACTATTTGACCCTTGTACGGTTCCAGATCTTAATTTTTCAGTTGAATCACAGTGGTTGGACATGTGTTACTCAGATGTCTTTACATGACATTAGAGCCTGCTCCTGTCTTCCCAAGTATAGAATTCTGCACATGTAAAAACTGCTATTACAGGGGCAACTCAGTACATCTTGCAGCATCTGTAGAGAGAAAGCAGAGTTAACATTTCAGGCCAGTGACCCTTTTTCAGAATTCTATTGTCTGAACGCATTAAATAGTCTTGTCATGTGAAATTCAATAATGAATGCAAAATCATTATTCAAAAGATTTGCAACTTATCTTTTAAAACAATTATGATCTTGGCCTTATTGCCAGATATCTAGCCTCTAAACCAGAAGAGGACAGTTATACCTCTAATCTAGATTTTCAGCATATAGTGAGCTGGAGTTTCTGATTGCACAGTGAACAGCAGTATTATAGGGAAATGAAAGCTTTGAGGTGAGGTGTTCAACTGAGAGCCCTATTGCCATTATAATTTGAGCATTAAAGAACCCACTGCAAAATTCAGAGAAGAACCACTGGTTTTGCCAGAATTTCTCCTGCAATGAACAGCACCATAGGTAAAAACTGTCCTTGATCTCATTCCTTGTTGTTGAGATATTGTTGTGCACTAGCCCACTTTGTGCTTATACAACAACAATGATGACATTTCAAAAATTGTTAATAAGGTGTGTAATAGTTTGTGTATCACGAAGGTGCTAAGTGAATGCAAGTTTTTACTGAATAGTAAATTCACCATGAAATCAAGGAAGGAACTGGTTTTTTTAAACAAAGATTGGGAATGAACATGTGACCAACCAGGGATTTCATGCTTGTTGCAACTTTGTGAATTACAGTCCAAGAAGGGATATTTTAAAGATTACACAAGAGCTAAGTTCAATACCTGTGGCATCAGAATAAACTGCAGCTTCAATTTTACAAGACATAGCAGCCCAAATCTAACACTGAGATATCAGAAATGAGCTTCTAACAGGAATATCATTAGTTAAAGTGGCTGTCAGCTATTGGGAGTGATTTTAGTCACAGTTAATTTGAGGAGGCTGCTCACCATGCAGTACATCAGCTCTTAATTATGTCCATGTAAGCTGAGCTTGGGTTACTTGGCAATGGCTTTCTACAGAAAGTCATTTAAAGGACACATCAATGTTAGAGTAAATTTGCATTAGTAATTTCTTGATTGTTTTTCTTCCCTTTTTTTGCTGAAACTTCCCTGCAGCAATTACACCAACTGTGTTTTTTGCTCCCAATATCATGACCCCAGGAATAATTTTCCCAATCAGATTCCCAATATCTAACCTTTTTCAGAAGTGGAGGAAAGCCAACAATAGATGATGGATAAGTCTGAATTTGAACATGATGCTTTGTGTCCATCTCTCAGCATGGACATATGCAGAGAGAGGTAAATACATCTTTGGTAAGCAAGAAGTGTAGACAGAGATTCCTGTTACTTCCAAATGAATCTGAGCAGCCTATGGCACCGGTAAGCATTGCAAATGATTAAATACTGGATTACTTCCTCAGGAGAATATCAAACACCTAATGTCCATGGTCATTTTCAGTGGTCATCTGTAGATGAGGATGAGTGACAATTAACATAGCTTGAGTTTTGACACCAACAAGTTTGCTATTTACTACACAGAATGCTAACATAGTGGTAATGTGACAAAATCAGCAATTGCTGGAGAAACTGAACATTTCTGGCAGCAACTGTGGAGGGAAAAACAGAGTTAACCTTTTGAGTCCAGTGACCTTTCATCAGAACTGAGGTCTGGACTAATATTCTGGAGATGTAAGTTCAAATCCTACCAACTAAGAACATTTAAATTTAATTAAACAGTTTGGAATAAAATTGTAGCCTCAGAAATGGTCATCATGAAGCTACCAGATTGTCATAAAAGACCAGTTCATTCGCTAACACCTTACCCGCAAAGAAATTTGCCATCCTTACCTGGTCTGGCCTCCATGTGACTCCAGCAACATGATTGACTCTTAATTGTCTTCTGCCACTCAATGTATCAAACTGATAGAAAAGCTGTACAAAAATAAAACAGGGCAGGCCACCCAGTCAGTGGAAATGACAATGTCAGATCCTGTAAAGCTATCCTCATTAGCATCAGACCACTTGTACCAAAATTGGGAAATTGGTTGCACAGATGAGTCAAATAACAGCCTGACATGTCACATTCACTGAATCATACATTACAAAGAAAGAGTCAGACTCTTCCATCATGATCCCTAGCTATGCCCTGTTCACCAGCAATAGTGGTACAGTGATATACTATCAGGAAGTGGTGATGTTCTGAGCCCCATATATTCTGCTGACATCCAGTCAAATGAAAGGAAGCAAACATCCTTCCTGAATACCCTCTCTCAGTTGATGGATCAATGTTCTGCCATATCAGGAGGCCACTTGGAAGAAGCATAAAGAGGTAAAGGCACAAAATGTACTCTGAGTGGGGAAATTCAATGTCCATCACCACAAGTGGCTTGGTGCTATGATCACTGATCAAGCTAGCCAAGACCCGAAAAGCTTATCTGCTAGTTCGGGCCTACAGGATTTGTTGAGAGAAACCACTTCATGTCACCCTCACAAATCTAGTTGACTTGGATGCATAGAGTCATAGAGATGTACAGCATGGAAACCGACCCTTCAGTTCAACTCATCCATGCCAACCAGATATCCCAACCCAATCTAGTTCCACCTGCCAGCACCCGGCTCCTATCCCTCCAAACTCTTCCTATTCATATACCCATCCAGATATCTTTTAAATGTTGCAATTGTACCAGCCTCCACCACTTCCTCTGGCAGCCCATTCCACGCATGCACCACCTTCTTACCCTAAACCTATGCCCTCTAGTTCTGGACTCCCCCACCCCGGGAAAAGACTGTCTATTTTGCCCTATCCAAACCTGTCATGATTTTATAAACCTCTATAGGGTCAGCCCTCAGCCTATGACACTCCAGGAAAAACAGCCCTAGCCTATTCAACCTCTCCCTATAACCCAAATCCTCCAACCCTGGCAACAAACTTTAAATCTTTTCTGAACCCTTTCAAGTTTCATAACATCCTTCTGATCAGAAAGAGACCAGAATTGCACGCAATATTCCAAAAGTGGCCTACCATGTCCTCAACAGCTGCAACATGACCTCCCAACTTCTGCACTCAATACTCTGAAAAATAAAGGAAAGCATACCAAACGTCTTCTTCACTATCCTATCTACCTGTGACTGTACTTTCAAGGAGCTATGAACCTGCACTCCAAGGGCTCTTTGTTTAGCAACCCTCCCAAGGACCTTACCATTAAGTGTATAAGTCCTGCTAAGATTTGCTTTCCCAAAATGCAGCAGCTCACATTTAACTGAATTAAACTCCATCTGCCACTCCTCAGCCCATTGGTTCATCTGATCAAGATCCCATTGTAATCCGAGGTAACTTTCTTCACTGTCCACTACACCTCCAATTTTGGTGTCATCTGCAAACTTACTAACTATACCTCTTAAGCTCACATCCAAATCATCTATATAAATGACGAAAAGTAGTGACCCGGCACCGATCCTTGTGGCACTCCACTGGTCGCAGGCCTCCAGTCTGGAAAACAACCCTCCACCACCACCCTATGTCTTCTGCCTTTGAGCCAGTTCTGTATTCAAATGGTTAGTTCTTTCTGTATTCCATGAGATCTAGCTTTGCTAACCAATCTCCCACTGTTGAACGCCTTACTGTAGTCTATATAGATCACGACTATTGCTCTGCCCTCATCAATCCTCTTCGGTATTTCTTCAAAATACTCAATCAAGGTTATGAGACATGATTTCCCATGCACAAAGCCATGTTGACTATCCCTAATCAGTCATTGCCTTTCCAAATACATGTACATCCTGTCCCTCAGGATTCCTTCCAACAACTTGCCCACCAGCGAAGTCAGGTTCACTGGTCTATAGTTCCCTGGCTTGTCCTTACCAACTTTCTTAAATAGTGGCACCACGTTAGCCAACCTCCAGTCATCCGGCACCTCACCTGTGACTATCGATGATACAAATATCTCAGTAAGAGGCCCAGCAATCACTTCTCTAGCTTCCCACAGAGTTCTAGGTTACACCTGATCAGATCCTGGGGATTTATCCACCTTTATGCATTTCAAGACATCCAGCACTTCCTCCTCTGTAATGTGAACATTTTTCAAGATGTCACCATACATTTCCCTACAGTCTATATCTTCCATGTCTTTTTCCACAGTAATACAAAATACACATTTAGTATCGCTCCCATCTCCTGCAGCTCCAACACAAAGGCTGCCTTGCTGATCTTTGAGGGGCCCTATTCTCTTCCTAGTTACCCTTTTGTCCTTAATGTATTTGTAAAAACCCTTTGGATTCTCCTTAACTCTATTTGCCAAAGCTATCTCATGTCCCCTTTTTGCCCTCCTGATTTCCCTCTTCAGTATATTCCTACTCCTTATACTCTTCTAAGGAGTCACTTGATCTATCCTGTCTATACCTGACATATGCTTCTTTCTTTTTCTTAACCAAACCCTCAATTGTCCTTACAAAGACAAAGTCCCATATTCACATTGAGGATATCCTCTGTCAAATTACATGACATTTCCACCGTGCTAAATAGAACAAATCTAACAACTCAAAACTGGACATCCATAGGGTGCTGTGATCCATCAGAAACAGAATTGTATTCCACTATAATCTGTAGCTTCATGGCTGGTAGTTTCATCATTCTATGATTACCATCAATATCATCAATGTTCTTGGCAACATTCCAAGAGCAATGCCAGGCATAATTTCAAATGAGGTACCAACCTGTTTAAGGTACAATGGGACTAATTGAATCCCGAACTGCAAATGTAGCATCTGAAAGACAGAGCAAGTGATCAGATCAAAGCTCAGCAGTCCTGCAATTTGTTATCATGAATAGTAATGGATACTTAACAGAAGGAAGATGTGCCTCCACAAACATCCCATCTTCAATAATGTGAAAGCCCACAATCTCTAGAGGACAAACAATCATGTTATTTACACTGTTCCTTTTCTAATTGCCAGTAGAAACTCTGGCTACCTGTTTTTACATTCCTAGCTAGCTTTCTGTCATACTCGAATGTCTTCCTCCTGATTAATGTTTTAGTTATTCTCTGCCATTCGTTATGTCCTGATGGATCATCTGATCTACCACTCATCTCTATTCACTTACATTCCTTTTCCTTAACTTTGATACTTTTGTAACTCCTTTAATTAATTACAGATTATGAATCCTCTCTTAAGAATTTTTCCATGCTTATTCTAAGTATTCTAAAATAGCATTTTAAATGTCTGCTACTGTGTCTTTATTGATCTGTCCCCTAGGCTAGTATGGCAATCCCCTTCAGCGAGCAGTGTAAAAATGGATAGAAAGAGTTGCTATAGGCATTTTAAAAAAGGATAGGAATGAGTAAAGTGAGAGTAGGTCCTCCAGCGATTTTCCAAAATTCTCTAGATTCATAAAAGGTTCTTTTGGACTGGCAAATAGCCATTTAACCCCTCTTTTCAAGAACAAAGGGAGACATAAAATAAGAAACTATAGGGCGGTTAGCTCAATATTTGTCATGAGGTTTCATCAAAGGGAAATCAGATTTCAACAATTTATCCTAATTCTTTGAAGGAGTAATACATGTGTTGATAAAAGGGGTGGCAGTAAACATGCTATATGTGAATTTCCAGAAGGCATTTATTAAATTACCAAATCAAAGGCTATTGCAGAAAATATAGCTCATGCTATAGGGCTTAATATATTGGCATTGATAGAAGATTGGCTGGTTGGCAAAAATCAAAGAATAAGCATAATTAAGTCATTGGCTGAACTTAGAATGTGACAAGTGGAGTCCTGCTGGGGTCTGTGCTGGGGCTTCAAATTCTTATAATTGGTATCAATTACTGAGCTGAGTGGAGCACAGACATGATAGGTAAATTAGAAAACCAAAAGAATTGTGGAATCTGGAAATCAGAAGTAAAAACAGAAATTGCTGGAAAAAGTCAGCAAGTCAGGTAGTATCTCTGGAGAGAAATCAGAGTCAACGTTTCAGGTCCAGAGATCTTTCTTCGGAATTGATGTTAGCTAGGAAAAAGCACAGCCGGTCAGACAGCATCGGAGGAGCAGGAATATCAATGTTTCAGGTCAGGACCCTACATCAGGACTCGAAACATTGACTTTCCTGCACCTCCAATAATGTCTGACCTGCTGTGTCTTTCCAGCTCCAGATTATTGACTCTGACTTCCAGCAGCTGCAGTTCTTACTATCTCCAAGTAGCTCGGAAAAAATGTTTTTTCTGCAGATGATAGGGTGGGGGGAATGGGGTAAGGAGTAAATGGAACAGAGAAGGACAATTGAACAAACAAAGGAATGAGATAACAGTCAGCCGAGGAGAATGAACGGCTGCCAATGGGGACTACTCATGGCTAAAAATTGGTAGTGTATAGCAGCAGACCATGTGATAACAAGGACATGGGAGAAAGTGCCTCATGCTCTAAAATTATTGAATCCAGAATGCTGTGGAATTCCCAAGTGGATAAAGAGATGCTGTTCTTCCAGCTTGCGCTGAGCTTCCCTGGAGCACTGCAGCAAGCCTGAAACAGCGATGTTGGCCAGGGAACAAGGTGGTGCTTTGAAATGGAAGGCAACTGAAAGTCAGAGTCTTTTTCGCAGACACAACCTGGTTGTTTTGGGTAAGTTCCCAGATGATATCAAGGCAGGTGGGAAAGTATGGAAAAGCACAGCCAGTCAGGCAGTATCCGAGGAGCAGGAGAATCTCAAGACATCGATTCTCCTGCTCCTCGGATGCTACCTGACCGGCTGTGCTTTTCCAGCACTACACTCTCGACTCTGATCTCCAGCATCTGCAGTCCTCACTTTCTCCCAGATGGGAAGATATGTTGTGAAAATGCTATAAGGAAGTTGCAGATGGATATAGATGGGTTGAGTCTTTAGGCAAAAATCTGGCAAATGGAGGATCATGTGAGAAACTATGAAATTGTTTACTTTAGCAGAAATAATAAAAAAAGTTGAATGTTATTTAAACAGACAATTACTGCAGAATTCAAGGTGCAGAGGAATCTAGGCTTTCTGATTCATGAGTGACAGTAGATTAATATGTAGACACAATCTGCAACACTAATGGAATGCCGAATTTTATTATGTTAGGAAATGAACATAAAAGTAAGAATGTTATGCTTCAGGTTTACAACTCATGAGTGAGCCCATATCTTTTATACTGAGTGGAATTTTGATCTCCTTATGCTGTCATTCTCCTTATTATTGCCAATATTTAAGCATACAACATCATGTTCATCAACACATTTTCCTTTCATCACATCAACGTATGTGTATAATATCATGTCCGATCACTGCGCTCTATCTGCACGTGTACATCCATATGATTGTAATTATGTTGCTCTACATGGCCAACAACTCTGTTATTGCAACCTATATGTAAATGCATTGGGGACAGTCACGGGGAGGTTTATTAAGTTGATACCTGGAATGAGCAGATTGCCCTATGGACAATCTGGGCTTGTTCACAGTGGAGTTTTGAAGCGTGACTTGATTGAAGTGGATAAGATTCTGGATGATCTTTTAAGGTTGTCACGGAAAGGATGTTTTATCTTGTGTGTCAGTCCAGACACTTTAAAAATTCTTTCAGGATGGAAAGGAGAGTTTCTTTTTCTATCAGAGGGTTGTGTGAATTTGGAACTCCGTCTCAGAAGGCGAGAAGGTGAGGCCAATGAATAACCTTAAGGCAAACATTAATTCTTATTAGACAACGGTAGCATGGGCTATCTGAATTAGCAATGAATGTGGAATTTGAAACATAGATCAGTCATGATCTTGTTGAATGTCAGATCAAGCTCAAGGGACCAAATGGTTTATTTCTGCTCCTGTTTCACACGTTCAGATGAATCTTTTGTCGTTCAGCATTCTAGGGGTAGCCATTGACAAGAATCTTTCACTGGACAAGCAATGTTAATATTGTGCAACAATATGCTGAGAATTCTATGATAATCAACTCACCTCCTGACTCCACAAAGTTGGTGAATTATCTACAAAGTACAAGTCAGGAGTGCATGGATGAGCTCAAGTAAGTGTCCAGAAGTTCTATACCATCTGAACAAAAGCAACTCACGCAGCCAAGCATAGTAGCTATGTGCCATTTTCCACCTCTTTGTATTCTCGCTGCTGTACTGATCTATGTTGCAATGGAGGAGCAAAACGAATGAGCTGTTTTACAACCCTCTAATGTTATTAATTTCCGCAATTAAAGCTTTTCCTTTAAACTCTTTTCAAATTTTTCTATCCCTATTTAGCCACTTTCCTTTAAATCTCTCTAAATGTAATTGAGCTGCAACCATATGCTCTCACAGCTGTTCATAAATACAACTGGAGATGTGTTCTGAGTTCTTGTAGAAGTGAGTACAAACAATGCACTTTCAACCGAATCTATCTGAAAATTGTATTTAATAACCTTATTATTTCAGGTCAAGCCTGTACCCTTATCTGAAAACCTCAGCTACTTCAGCAATCTGATAATTTTCCAGTTGATATAAGAAAGGGTTCTTCATAATTGTAATTTATCAGTAACTAATATTTCAGCCCCATTCCAAAACAGAAACGAGTCAGTGGTATACAGTGTCAGATATTGGTCTAAAATCTTGAACTTGGTTTTTGATCTGGCTCTGTGATGCTAATCATGATTTTGAACTCTTTTGGTGGTAAATGGTATAGTATTGATCCACATAGACATAAAAGGATTAATGTTTGATTCTCCAATTGGTGCCAAGTTGTACGCCCTGCCCATATTCAAGCATACAATACCATACCCATCAGCAAGTTATTTTCCCTGATATCTATGTATGTTTAAATTAATATATCCAGCCACTGTGTTATATCTGCATGTGTATGCGTGTATACATTCAACTGATTGTAACTATATTTCTCTGCATGGCAAAAAACTACAGCTACCTGCACACCATTGTTCCATAGACTTCAATTGTCACAGGGTTCATCGGTTCCTCACAGGGTTCATCGGTTCCTCTAAAGAGGCTTAAAACAGTGAAAGTTCAGAGAGATTTATTGAAAGCTGCAAAAAATATCTTTGAAAGTTAAACAAATCTGCAACTGGCTATCATAACAAAATTTCAAGCACATCTAATTATGCACTCATTAATTGTCATGATTAATTCATCAACCTCATTTATTAATGAAGCTATTCATTACATTTCCTCATTATAGTGTCTACTTTATCTCATAAAATTATTCACTGCATTTAAAATTTCCTATATTAGCAATATTTTAGATTTCAGTGAATTGCTCACTGCAATTAATGATGATAATTCTGTTTCAATTTATTAATGTACAACTTTCGGCCTGTTAATATAAGCCCATGCATTGTATTCATGAGAAGCAAAAGATTATGTAAATTTCTTAAATTTGTAGAGTTAATGTGATTAGCTACGTATAATAATATTTAAAATGTTTCAATTTCAAATGATGCATTTTTCCAAATATTTTATATTTAAGGTATATAAGAGGTTTTTTTTATTTGGTTATTCACAGAAATTATGTCAAGAAATTTTAAGTGAATATACATAAAGTTGACAACCATTTACCAATGAAACGAAAGTTGATGTCCACTGCTAATTTAAATTTCCCCAAATTTTACAAGGTCATGAATTGGGCAGTAATTCAATACAAGTGATTGCAAATCAACAGCCCACTTTGTACCCCCAATTCACTTAAGTGGCAATGGAAACTAAATGGACTATAAAGTGTGCTGTGTTTACTCATTTTGCAATTTCATCCAAACAAACTTATACCACACTGTCCCCAGTGGGTTTACTTAACAAATCATGGACTTCTGTAGACCAGGGTAAATGCCATGGTTCAGTGACAGTCTGTGCAGAATTTCTTGTTTAATTGTTATCTAATGACACTTATGTGGACATTGAGTGACAAAAATATCTGAATTATACATGATGTCTCCATTCATCCCTCCTCCATACCCAAGAGACTGCTGCTATCCATTGTCATAATTCACATTTGAATATAGGCAAGTTAGCAGAGGGTGATCATCAGCCATTGATCTGCATCTCAGACGGAATCACAGCCCCAGAAAGGGAGTTAAGAAAGCATGTCAAAATATTTTCGACATTTTATTCCCTCAATCTATCTAGTATACATGCTTGGGTTTAAATTTTTTTTCAGCAGTCATTAGCATTGGGAGAGTGATGTATTTGTGATATAAAAACAGAAAAGAGAGAAATTCAGCCAATCATAGAGTCATTCAGCATAGAAACAGATCCTTCAGTCCAACTAATTCATGGCAACCAAATATCCTAAATTAATCTAGTCTCATTTCCCAACATTTGGCCCATATCCCTCTATACCCGTCCCATTCACATATCCATCCAGATGCCTTTTAAATGTTGTAATTGTCCCAACCTCCACCACCACCTCTGGCAGCTCATTCCATGTACGCACCACCCACTGTATGAAGAAGTTGCCCATTAGGTCCATTTTAAATCTTTCCCCTCTCACCTTTGTTACAACATAGGGTAAACCCTCCTGCTTAATTTAAAACCTGCAACACAGAAAAGATTTATCCCATGCAGAATCTGTAAACATTCGAGTGGCCAAGAACTATTTAAAGTAAAAATTAACAAATGTATTTCTTAAAGTATAACAGAGAATAATTAACTAACAATTATTTACAATTCTTTACTCTAACCTATCTGTTAACTTCCCTTCTACAATACTTGTCCAATAAAACCCCCAATTAAGATTTACAAAACAAAACTTCTTATCTCAAAAGCTTTCAGTTCTTCTATTTGGATCTTCCTGTGTCTTCTTTTATCCTTCATAGGGATTCTAGTTCAGAGGTTACTGATTGATAAAGTACTTTTAAGAGAGCTATTTTTCAGGCAGCCTTTTACATATTCGGGCTTGGCGGTTCTCCTCCCAACTGTTCAATTTTTTCCCTGTCTATACCCTAGAGCATCAGATTGTGTCATTGGCTTTTAAGATTGTCAATATATTCAATTCAAACTTGATTGGAATGTGGTCCTAGAGTCCTCGAGATGTATAGTATGGAAACAGACCCTTTGGTCCAACTCGTCCATGCCGACCAGTTATCCCAACCTAAGCTAGTCCTCCCATTTGCCAGCAGTTGGCTCACATCCCTCTAAATGCCTCTTATTCATATAACCATTCAGATGCCTTTTACATTTTACAATTGTACCAGCCTCCTCCACTTTCTCTGGCAGCCATTTCCATACATGCACCAACCTCTGCATGAAAAAGTTGTCCCTTAGGTCTCTTTTAAATCTTTTCCCTCTCACCCTAAACCTATGCCCTCTAGTCTGGACTCAAATTTACGTTCAATACAGCCACTAGTTCCGCTTTATCCATAGCACATGTTAACCAGTCTAATTACCTGGAATTTCTCTTAATGCCTTTAATAATAGCTTCTAACATTTTCCCCATGACAGATGTTAAACTAACTGGCCTGTAGGTTCTCGATTTTTCTCTCAATTCCTTTTTAAATAAGGGAAATACATTCACTATTTTTCAATTTAATGGAATGTTCCACAAATCAATGAATTTGGAATATTAAAACTCAAGCATCAACTGTCTCACTAGCTATTTCTTTTAAGACACTAGAATAAAGTTTGTCAGCACCTGGAGAATTGTCAGCTGCAACTCCAACAGTTTGCTAATAACCACTTCCCTAATATCCATGGTTTACTTAGACTCATAGAGATGTACAGGATGGAAACAGACCCTTTGGTCCAACTCATCCATGCTGACCAGATATCCCAACCCAATCTAGTCCCACCTGCCAGCACCTGGCCTATATCCAAATGCCTCTTAAATGTTGCAATTGTACCAGCCTCCACCACTTCCTCTGGCAGCTCATTCCATACATGTACCACCCTCTGTGTGAAAATGTTGCCCCTTAGGTATCTTTTATATCTTTTCCCTCTCACCCTAAACCTATGTCCTCTAGTTCTGGACTCCCCGATCCCAGGGAAAAGACTTTGTCTATTTATCCTATCCATGCCACTCATGATTTTGTAAACCACTATAAGGTCACCCCCTCAGCCTCCGATGCTCCAGGGAAAACAGTCCCAGCCTGTTCAGCCTCTCCCTCTTGCTCAAATCCTCCAACCCTGGCATCATCCTTGTAAATCTTTTCTGAACCCTTTCATCCTTGTAAATCTTTTCTGAACATCTTTCCAATAGGAAGGAGACCAGAATTGCACGCAATATTCCAAACAGTGGCCTAACCAATGTCCTGTACAGCCGCGATATGACCTCCCAACTCCTGTACTCAATACTCTGACCAATAAAAGAAAGCATACCAAACGACTTCTTCACTATCCTATCTACTTGCGACTCCACTTTCATGGAGCTATGAACCTGCATTTCAAGGTCTCTTTGTTCAGCAACACTCCCTAAGACCTTACCATTAAATGCATAACTCCTGCTAAGATTTGTTTTCCCAAAATGCAGCACCTCACATTTATCTGAATTAAACTCCATCTGCCACTTCTCAGCCCATTGGCTCATCTGGTCTAGATCCTGTTGTAATCTGAGGTAACCCTCTTTGCTGTCCACTATACCTCCAATTTTGGTGTCATCTGCAAACTTACTAACTGTATCTCTTATGCTCGCATCCAAATCATGTGTGTAAATGACAAGAAGTAGAGAACCCAGCACCGATCCTTGTGGCACCGCACTGGTCACAGGCCTCCAGTCTAAGAAACAACCCTCCACCGCCACCCTCTGTTCTCTACCTTCAGTCCAGTTCTATATCCAAATGGCTATTTCTCCCTGTATTCCATGAGATGTAACCTTGCTAACCAGTCTCCTATAGGGAATCTTGTCGAACACCTTACTGAAGTCCATATAGATCACATCTGCTGCTCTGCCCTCATCAATCCTCTTTGTTACTTCTTCAAAAAACTCAATCAAGTTTGTGAGACATGATTTCCCATGCACAAAGCCATGTTGACTATCCCTAATCAGTCATTGCCTTTCCAAATACATGTACATCCTGTCCCTCAGGATTCCCTCCAACAACTTCCCCACCACCGACGTCAGGCTCACTGGTCTATAGTTCCCTGGCTTGTCCTTACCACCCTTCTTAAACAGTGACACCATGTTAGCCAACCTCCAGTCTTCTGGCACCTCACTTGTGACTATCGATGATACAAATATCTCAGCAAGAAGCCCAGCAATCACTTCTCTAGCTTCCCACAGAGTTCTAGGGTACACCTAATCAGATCCTGGGGATTTATCCACTTTTATGCATTTCAAGACATCTAGCACTTCCTCCCCTGTAATATGGACATTTTTCAAGGTGTCACCATCTCCCTACAGTCTATATCTTCTATATCCTTTTTCCACAGTAAATACTGATGCAAAATACTCATTTAGTATCTCTCCCATTTTCTGCGGCTCCACACAAAGGCCACCTTGCTGCTCTTTGAGAGGTCCTATTCTCTCCCAAGTTACCCTTTGCCCTTATTGTACTTGTAAAAACCCTTTGGATTATCCTTAATTCTATTTGCCAAAGCTAGCTCATGTCCCCTTTTTGCCCTCCTGATTTCCCTCTTAAGTATACTCCTATTGGTATACTGGTATTTTTGGGGTATAGTTTAAACTGATTAGCCTAATTCAAATCTGTTCTTTGTTGTTTCCAGGCAACCAGCTATTCCAGAAAAAAATGAACCATCATAAAGAAAATATGACTTCTTTTCTGTCTCTATATTTGAAACGCATTACCCAATTCCAATAACCCTCCAGAATATTCTCTGCTTCCTTTTCAGAGTACGCATCTACATATTTATTGTCTTGTCTTGCTGTTGCAAGTCTCTTCGCTTTTCAGGGCTAAACACTTCTGTCTGACCCTCTGCCTGTTCAGGTTTTTCCTGCACCGTTACGTCAAACAAGGTATTCACTAACTGAACCTCAACTCCTTAATTTTTCTCTTTATTTTTTGTTTCATGCTGTGACTTATGATAGTGGGATCTGGTTACCACACAGTCTGGGAAAATACCAGGATATTTCTGTTTTAACTCCTTAGTTTCTTGGTTTTCCTTGGGCTTCTCCACAACAAGGGTGTCACTCCCATCTTGGATCCTGCCAAATCATTCCCAAAAATACACTGAATTCCTGGAACTGACACTCTGTCAATCAATCCCACTGTATCTTCCCTGGTCTTAAGTTGGCACTCCAACCTGATCTTACATAGGGGAACACTAAATTTCTGTCCATCTATCCCACAAATTACCACACTCCCAGGTAACAGATCAGAAAGAGTGTCCATTCACTCAACTCTTGCTATTAGTGACTGGTTAGATTCCGTATCTCTCAAAATTATAATTTCTTGTCCTTCTCCCCCTGTTCTTTCTGAGTAAACTTTACCCACAGAGGTGAATTCTTTGTAGAGATCAGGTACTATCTCCATACCCAGCCCATGCCTAGGCTGTCCACTCTCTGGCAGCTGCTTGGCTCTTCTTGGGATCTGCTTTACTACCTTCACTAATGCCACTGGCTTAGCTTCTTTTACCACATCTTTTCCCACAATGCCTTTCTTTAACAACCAACACTGTGTCTTTATGTGTCCCACTTTACCACAGTGGAGGCTTTTTACCTCCTTTCCACCCTCTTGGGCTTCTTTTTTATTCTGTGGTAAATTCTTACCAGAGCTCTCTACTCTTGATTTAGTAGTGTAGGATCTCCCCTTCTCCCAACTTCTATCCCTCACATGACGAAATTCTGGCTGGAAGCTTGTCTTATACAACAACATGTACTCAGCTGCTAATTCTGCTGCCCTTCTCACTTCCAGAGCTTTCTGTTCCTCCACGTGAATTCTTACCATCTCTGGAAGTGAGTTTTTAAACTCCTCCAGCAGAATAATCTCTCTTATAGCCTCAAATGTCCTACCTATTTTCAAAGCACACACCCATCAATCAAAATGATGATGTTTAATTCTTTCGAATTCAACATAAGTCTGACCTGGTGCCTTCTTTGTGTTTGAATGCTGTTTATATGCTCTGGTACCAGTTCATAAGCACTTAAAATAGCCTGTTTAACCTCTTCATAATCTCTTGACCCCTCACTAACTCTGCCTACCAGTTTAGTCTGAACTAGCATTACCCATAAATCCTCGGACCACTCCATCTGCCTAGCCAATTTTTCAAATGAGATACAGAAGGTTTCAACATCTTTCTTATCAAAATGTGGCATAGTTTTGACATATTTATATATGTATCACTACCTTCTCTTTTAATCTCCATTCTGTTCACTTTAGGAGAAAGTGAGGACTGCAGATGCTGGAGATCAGAGCTGAAAATGTGTTGCTGGAAAAGCTCAGCAGGTCAGGCAGCATCCAAGGAGCAGGAGAATCGATATTTCGGGCATGAGCCCTTTAGATGCTGCCTGACCTGCTGCGCTTTTCCAGCAACACATTTTCAATTCTGTTGACTTTGCTGACTAAGTCGCAACTTCTCAAGTTCAAATTCTCTCTTCTTGTCTTTCCCTTTATTCTCTCTCTTTGCTCAGGTAAGAACCTTCTCTGTCTCTCTTTTTCCTCTGTCTTTCTTGTTCTTCTCTCTCTCTCTCTCTCTCTCTCTGTTTCCTCTGTCTCTCTCTGTTTCCTCTGTCTCTGTCATCTCTCTCTTTCTCTTTCTCTCTCCCTCTCATCTCTCTTTCTCTTTCTTTTCTCTCTCTTTCTCTCTCCCTTTGTTTATCTTCTAACTCCATTTTCCTCAATTGTAATTTAAGTTTTTCTACCTCTGCTGCACTTGTCTGTATCGCTAATATACCTAAGTGTTTGAGTAACTCCCTTACAATTTCAGCTTTACTTTTGTCTTTGGTTAAACCCAAACTCTCTCTGATTCCCTCCTATTTTACATCCAATTCTGTTCTTTTTAAAAGATTGCAAATTCTAAAAGTATGACTTTTTTCTTTCCTTCTAAAGTTTCTTGGCAAATTTGAGAATCATCTTCAAATCCCAGAATCTCTTTAGCAATTTTAAGAGCCATATCTGTTAAGTTAATCAACCACAAGTCACTGAAATAAAGCAAATTGTCTCACCTACATTTATTTAAAGATCTAGGGCACTAATCTGCAAATGTTGAAATCTGCTGGGATTTTTCATACCCCCAAATCTATTCAAATCTGTCTAAACCAGTTCAAATCATGGACTCAAGCCCCAAACCCTCCTGCTTAACTTAGAACCAGCAACACAGAAAAGATTTATCCCATGCAGTAATCTGTAAAAATTCAAGTGGTCAAGAACTATTTAAAACAAAAATTAACAACTTTATTTCTTAAAGTATAACAGAGAATAATTAAGTAACAACTAATTACAAATCATTACTCTAACCTATCTGTTACTTTCCCTTCTATAATACTAATCCGATAAAACTCCCAATTAAGATTTACAAAACAAAACTTTTTATCTCTAAACCAGGCAGGTTTTGGTTCTTCTATTCGGATCTTCCTGTATCTTCTTTTCTTCTTCTTAGGGATTCTGTTTCACAGGTTACTGATCAGTAAAGGTACATTTAAGAGGGTTTTTTTCAGGCAGTCTTTTACATACTGGAGCTTGGTAGTTCTCCTCCCAACTGTTCAATTTTCCCCTGGTCTTATACCCCAGAACATCAGATTGTGTCATTGGCTTTTAAGATTATCAATATACTCAATTCAGACTTGATTTCAATTTCGTATTTTTCGTGTATAATCTAAACTGATTGTCCTAATTCAAATCTGTTTTTTTGTCATTTCCAGACAATCAGCTACTCCAGTAGCTGGAGCACATGTTGCATTGTGTCTTATTGAAAATACTTGGTGCTGTCACTGCTAGCTTTTAACTCTCTTAAAAGGTATAGTTCACCCACATCTTCATAGCACCTTAAACCTGTGTCCTCTAAACCTGGACTCCCATACCCTGGGAAAAAGACCTTGGCTATTCACCCTATCCATACCCTTCATGATTTTATGAACCTGTATAAGGTCAGCCCTCAGCTCCAGGGGAAATAACCTCAGCTTATTCAAGCCTTCCAATCCAAGCAACATCATTTTAAATCTTTTCTGCACCCTTTCAAGTTTAACTACAACCTTTCCTATAGCAGGGAGACCAGAACTGAATGTAGTACTCTAAAAGTGGCCTAACCAATGTTCTGTGCAGTTGCAACATGACTCCCAACTTCTCTACTCAATGCACTGACCAATAAAGGCATGTGTACCAAACACCTTCTTCACTACCCTGTTTTCTTGTGATTCTACCTTCGAGGAGCTATGAACCCACACCCCGATGTCTATTTGCTTGGCAACACTCCTTTGGGCCCTACCTTTAAGTGTATAAGTCCTGCCCTTATTTGTCTTTCCAAAATGCAACACTTCATAATTATCAAAATTAAACTCCATCTTCCACTAAACAGTCTAATAGCCCATCTGATCAAGGTACTGTTGTACTCTGAGAAAACTTTCTTCACTGTCCACAACACCACCAATGTTGGTATCATCTGCACACGTACTAACTGTACCTCCTATATCCATGTTCAAATCATTTAAATAAATAACAAAATCAGTGGACCTAGAACTGAACCTTGTGATGCATCACTGGTCACAGGCTTCCAGTCCAAAAAGCACCACCCTCTCTCTCCTATCTTCAAGCCAATTTTGTATCCAAATGGCAAGTTCTCCCTGGATTCCGTGTCATCTAACCTTGCTAACCAATGTACCATGCGGAATCTTGTTGAACGCCTTGCAGAAGTTCATGCTGACAATGTTCCCAAATTAAACTCATCCCACCTGCCTGTGTTTGGCCCATGTACCCCCAAAGGTCTCCTATTCATCTATTTATCCAAACATGTCTTAAATGTTATAACTGTACCATCATTCACCGCTTCCTCCGACAGTTCATTCCACACGTGAACCACACTCTGTGTAAAAATGTTGCCCCTCATATTCTTTTTAAAACTTTCTCCTCTCACCATAAAAATATACCCCCTAGGTTTAAACTCCCCTCCCCTTATCTACACCTTATCTATGTCCCTCATGATTTTGTAAACCTCTATAAGATCTCTCCTATACACCAGTGAACAATTTCTCAGCCTATCCACCCTATTTTCGTAATTCAAGCCCTCTATTCCTGGCAACATCCTGGTAAATCTTTTCTGAACCCACTCTCCAGTTTAATGATATCCTTCCTGTAGCAGGGTGATCAGAACAGTACACAGTACTCCAAAAGTGACCTCACCAACATCTTGTACAACCTCAACATGATGTCCCAACTCCTATACTCAAAGGTCTGAGCAATGAAGGCAAGTTTGGTAGCATCTGTGGATTGCAAAACAGGGTTAATAATTCAAGTTTAATATCTTCAGATGTGTTTGTGATACGTTGTGTGTGAAAGCAAAGAAACATTTAAACAGTTTAAATGGATCTGGCAAATCATATCGGAATCATGGTACTGGATTGTCTGAAATGACTCCCTACATTACATCATTACAAAAATAGTTCAGTGATTGTATAGCTCTCTGAGCTGTAAGGAGGTTGCAAAAGGCATGTATGAAAGCAAAATTGTTTTTTTATCTTTATTTCAATTGCAATAAAGTTTGAAATGTTTTCTGTTTATATCTAAGGGGTAGATGTCCCCAAACATAAAAAATTACCTATACATACATTCTCTTACTGAGAAAAGCTGACCATCAAACAGATGCTGTTTCAGAGAGGACAAGACAATTCTTCAGTTCCTTATCAGCATTCTGGAAAGTAGCCTATAAGAAACGTTTTCTATTTCAAGATTTTTTAAAGATGACTTTATTCTTCCCTAGCTTGCTGTCATCAAATAAACATGAATTTAAATTATTTAATACACCCAAACTTTCAACCCTTTGTGCTGGCAGACAAACTTCTCGTAACAATGTTGCTGCATTTGTTTGATTTTCTGTTATAAGCGCTACATGAAATGTTAGCATAAGCTATGATTTTCATGTATTTTGCATATTAATTGACGGGGTGCAAAAGTAAAGCATAAAGGAAGGATACTGTTCCATCTAGACCTGTTTCCTGAAAACTACAACACCCGTCACATTACAATGCCTTTTGAAAGTATTGCCCTCTCCCATTATGAAAGTGACACTATGGCTTGTGCTATATAAAAATTAGAGAATAATCAACAAAATGCCACAAAATATAGGCTACGTTTATTATGTGCTGAGGTTAAAGTTCAATCTCAGAATTAGCAGAACAGCCACTCAGCATACACCCGACCCAGTTTCTCCAACTTCTACAAAATTCTCTCACTTACTGTCTATTGAGCCACAGTCTTTTAAACTGGCACAATTCTGGGAATGTGCATGACCCACACTCTGTCTAGTTGTCCCTCAAGTTTGCATCAGGATCCCATGATTTGCTAAGACTGTCCAGCGAAGGCCCCAATAAATAGGTGCAGAGGAAGAGGATAGTGCCATCTCACTATTCTAACGCTGCCACTGCCCACCTATTTGCTTTGCAAGCTGAATTAAAATTAGCCCTATGGTCTCTCATGTAGTTTGGTAACTTTATACTAATAGTCTGGATGTTTATTTTGCAGTCAGTGGAACATTTCATGCCCTTAAATGTTACAGTCATCAACAAGCACATTGGTGATGATGAATGGTTCAGTCTGAAGGGCCAGGCTGTCTTGTAATGTGAACTGTGTCTACACACATCACGTTGAACAACAAACAAGCGGAAATGTAACTAGGAGTCGACCTTTGAGTGCAAGCATTGGGCTTTGCTGTGGCATTATTCAGCAGATTTGCAACAGTAAAACCAATAGTGCGCCAAGAATCAGTGTACAGCTGACAATGTGTTCTTGGAACTACATTAGGCGAGACAATGTCATTTTTCAACATCTTTAATTAAAACATTCACTTATTTAACACCATGCGTTCTAATAATACGTGATTTGTCCAACAGTGAAGCTTTGAATTTATAAGATTTATGGTTTAATACATTTCAGTTGCTTTATAATACAATATTTTATACTTACATTTTTCAGAAAACAGTACAATTGGCAGGCAAATATTGATTTTACAGTAACAGAAGTATCAGTAGCAAAGGTTCATTATACAACCATTATACAATTGGTTCATTTATTCTAACAATGCCGGTAGACTTGTATAAATTGTTGGGCCATAGGAGATGCCCATTGCTATTCTGCAGGAGCAGAGATGGCTCAAAGTGAAAGTCAGTGATATAGACATTTCTGAATCTGAACCCAACTCACTTTTACTCAAACTTGGGGACAAATTTCAGCTCACTCTTGGCATTCTGAAGCTGCTTGAGGTTGACGGCTGGTCCTGGTAACTTCACTGCTCCAGGCAGTTCTTTTTTATCCTCTGATTTAATGCATGTCCCCTGTATCAGATGAAATCATTACTAAACCACATAAAAGTATACAGAATTGCCTTAGTTCTCACCTTGCTCTTTCTTGGTCTAAGTGTCAATCTGAGAATTGTACTCAGAGTCCTACTTTGGCAGTGATAGCATTCTCATCACTGGGTCAGAAGGTTGTGAATCCAATCAAGTCTTTTCACTGGAACAGTTTAAACCTGTGTTCTGTGGTAGCACTCTTGCCTCTGGGTCTCTCCAGAGACACACACCACTGAGCACAAAACCTCAGCTAAATCTCAGTCCTCAGTGGTGATAGTTCTCAATTTTCCGATGTGCATTTTTCATATGAGGTGAGATCACAGAATCAAAGAATCATTACAGTGCAGACAAAAGTTACTCAGCCCATCATGTCTGTACTGGCTCTCTGTGCATTTTAATTTTGTCCCAGTCTTCTGCATTTTTGCACTTTGTTTCCACTTAGCTAATTATGCAACAGCCATCTCACTGCTTCCATTGAATCTGTTTTCACCACATTTCTAAGCAGTGCATTCCATACCCGAAATAGTCACTATCTAAAAACAGTTTTTTTTCACCTCATTTTTCCTTCTTGTGTAAATTACTTTAAAACTGTATTGTCTGATTTTGATCCATTTATAAGTGGAAATAAGTTTTTACCTCTCCCCTCTGCCCAGACCCACTATTATTTTGAAAACCATTATCAAATCTCCTCTTGTCATCTCTTCTCTAAGGAAAGCAATCCCAACTTTTCTGATCTATCTTCATAACTGAAGTATCTCATCCTCAGAACAAATCTTCTAAATCTCTCTGCATTGTCTCCAATGCATTCATATCCTTCCTATAGTGTGGCACCAATAGCTATGCACAACACTCCTTCTGACGTCTAACCAATTTCTGATATAAATTCATTGTAATCACTCTGCTCTTGTTCTCTATGTCCTTATTAATAAAGGCTCAAATAGTTTATGCTTTATTATCAGGTCTCTCTACCTGTCCTGCCACCTTGAATGACTTGTGCACATACACCTCCAGGTCTGTCTGTACTCTTTACAATAGTACATTTTAAAATAGCACAGGGAGTAATCTGAGATTATTACTTGCTAATTCTCTATCTAACTCCCTACTTTACAATTTTGTAAGACCACAACATCCTCCAGAAGAACATTCTGTGACATCCTTGAGCTGGTTCTAGGAGGGGAAGCAAACCACCGTGATAAAGGCTGCCCTTTTCTCCTCTACCCTGCTCTTTTAGATATAAGTCTCTGAGCCTTCTTCTCTCCTACTGTCTCATTGCATTGTTTCAAAGGACCCATGGAGAATTTTCCTCTGTGTTCTGGCAGTTTCCATCTAATGAATCTGTTTTAACTTTCCAGCCCTGGATTTAGCTGGATCATATAAAGCATCATTGAGTTGTACTCTCAACTGCTAAAACTATTCTCTGTTCCAGGATCATTTTGGAATATAAAGAGAACACTTGGTTGCTTTGCCTCCAGCCATATCTGTGTCCTTAAACATTCTCTCCCAGTTCCCTTTTCTCTCAACTGGAAAAAGTGCAGATTCAAAGACTTCTTGGCCATTGAAATTAAGATCATCCAATCAACTGTTCATGCCATGTCCTTTCTCCTCACTAACTTATTGAGCTCAATTTTCTTGAAGTCTCTGGCCTGAACTTACCCTCTTCTCTAGGTTCTCTTCTATCACCTCTCATATCAGGTCTTGTCCATAACACCCACCTTCTCTTCTCTCGACCTTGTTTTCACTCACCTGATGATCAAACAATTGTCTCTTCCTGGCTGCCATATTAGGTATTGTTCATAATTCTCTCAATTCAGGTATTGTCTCCATCTCCTTCTAATCTGCTATCATCAACCTGCTTCCAAAAAAAATCCCTTGACCCCCTATATCCTTGCAAATGTCAGCCCCATCTTTGATGTCCCTTACCTCTTCAAAGCCCTTGAAACAAGTGTTTGCTTTCTAAATCCCCACACTTGTTTCCCAAAACTACATAACCCGGATCCCTCTAATCATTTTATCCCCTTTCACGATATAAAAATGAAGTCATTTTCATGTTGAATGTGGCTGTGCTAAAGTTATATTATCCTTCATTATGCTGCCTGCAGCTTTTGACCACATTAATGTCTTTCAACATCTTCTCACTATTGTTAATTTGAATGGGACTCTGCTTTCCTGGTTTAAATCTTTTTATTCATAGCCAGAGAATGACCTATTTTGGCTTTTCTTCCAATGCCCATACCAATATGTCAGTGTCTCCTAAGGAATATTTATTGATCCTTATGATCATCTAAAAACACAATATCAAGCATATCCCCTACTGACACCCAGCTCTACCTCATCATTAGCTCTCTTGACCACTTCGCTGTCTCTAAATTATCTGATTGTCTTTCAAACGTCTAGTACAAGATGGCCGTAAATTTCTACCAACTGTTTTTGGTCTGTGCAGTAAACTTCTATTTTCCTGCAACCTCAGATGCTGCCTGACCTGCTGTGCTTTTCCAACTCCACTCTAATCTAAACTCTGGTTTCCAGCATCTGCAGTCCTCACTTTTGCCCAGTAAACTTCAATCTCTAGTCACATTTCCAAACGTCTCCTTGGCAACTGTCTGAAGCTCAGCCAAACTGTTCACAACTTTGGTTTCATATTTAACCCTAAGATGAGCTTCCAAATATATATCCATGCCTTCATTGACCACCCATTTCCATCTCTGTAACACTGCTCCACACAACTCCCAGCTCAGCTCCCCTAGTGTTTCAACCCTTATTTTTACCTTTGTTAGGTCTACAGTTTGACCATTCTAATGCTTCACTGATTGATTTCCCATATTCTGTTCTGCTAAATTAAAGTCATCCTATGTGCTGCTGCCTATAACCTAATTTGCACCAAGTCCTGTTCATCTATCATTGTCTACTAGTTAAACATCATCTTAGTTTTAAAATTCTCCTCCAGAAGTTGTTTCCTCAACCATCAATGCTTCCATCTCTGTACTCTCCTACTTTGTATTCTCCTCTAGATATCTATTTTCCCAGTGAAACCTGCCCCCTTGAATATCCCACATTTTAATTGTTGCATCATTGGTGGCAATATGCCATCAGGGACTTAAACTCTGCAATTCGCTCTCTAAAGTTGTGCATTTCCTTCTTCCAAGAAACTCTCCTTAAAACCTATATCTTTACCATGAGTTTTGACAGTCAGTTCCAGTATCTCTTCATGTGACTCAGTGTCAAGTTATATTTTTTCATGCTCCTGTGAAGTTAAATAGTAATTTGATTTTATTACATTAAGGATCTTATATTGGTAGAAGTTCTTGTTGTTAAAATAGGTGATTTGATTTATGTTTGTAGAAACATTACTGTGAGCAAATAGCTTGCCATGTTTTCAGTGCTACAGTAGTGATTACACTTTAAAAATTTTCTATTGGTTGATAAATGTGAGTCTATGGATGGTGCTCTTTAGATGCAAATCTGCACTGATGCATAATTATTTTGTCCTGACATGATGCTTAATTCTGTGAAGTGTAGCGTGATCTTATTCAAAATTACACAAGACAGTATTTATCAAAGAGCCTAGTGAAGATGCAACATTACAATTATTAATTAAAAAGTTAACTCCACACAATCCCACTGTGGAGACAGGGGCATGATTCTGTTTTTTTTAACACTGGTTAATAATAGAATGATGTAAAATCTGCCTTAATAATCTTTTCTTGGCATTGTATGAGCAGTTGTGTCTGATTCCAAAACACACCACACCAACCTTTCACTGCTTTCCAGTTGTTGATATAGTTCCATAACCAGTATTTAGTTGTCAGTATAACTCACTCATAGTCTTTGAGTTAGAAGGCTGTGAGTTGAGATGTTGAGCATACAGTATAGGCTGACATTTCACAGCAATACTGAGGGAGTGCTGCACTGTCAGATATGCTGTCATTGGGGTGAGATATTAAAGTGAGGCTTTGTCTGTTCCTTGTTGGGTGTTAAAGCTCTCCACTGGAGGAAGCCAAGAACAGATCTGCCCAGCAATAATGTTTTGTTTTATAACCAGAACTGCTATCACACTCAACTGAGTGACCTTTCCTCTCCCAAAGTCACTATGATTCGTTTTTTTTTTGTTTGTTGCTTCCCTTTTTAAACACTGAGCACTACCAGTAAGTCAGCAGTGCAGCCAATTAGATATTTACATGCAATGCCTGTCATGGGCAATACAAGCCATCAAATGGAATTGGAGGGGGAAATAAAGCACTGTATGCTCCCACAGTGCCCACTTGTCTCTAAAGGCATCAAGAACATTGATGGGTACCATGTACCCTCTCTCCAACAATACTTGGGCACGAAGGTAACAGTGGAAGAGTGTCAGACAGTTGGGACACACCCTCCACAGCCAGCCACCTGGACCTGTTTAAGGCCATCCTGGCCCAGGAACGGACCCAGGAGGAAGTCCTTCAATTTGTCCATTCCCCTTCACACCCGGGTGAAAAATGGTCAGGGATGTAGGGCTGACACCCAGCCAAAAACACAAAAGATGTTTCAAATCATTAAATTTCAAATAAAAGGAGGTGCAATCGCTCACAGCCAGGAATAACGGTCTCTTTACCAACATCGACGAAAACAGATCACTTGATCACTATCACTTTGCTGTTTGACGGACGGTGATGCTTATAAATTGGTTGTGGAGTTACCTATAACACTGCAAAAACAAATACTTATTTAGATGTTAAACACTTTGGAACATCCTTAAGTCATTGAAAGGTGCTAAATGAACACAAACTGTTCCTTTATTGGCACCAAAATGCAACAGGAAATCTGAAATAAAAGCAGAAAGTGCTGGAGAAACTCAACCTGGCAGCATCTGTAGAGGGAGAAGGTTAAGGTTTGGAGTCTGATGTGTTTCTTCCTTTTATGACTAATGTGTGTGTTTTGGGGAGGGGCCGGGGTCAGTCAGCTCAATTGGCTGGACGGCTGGTTTTTGCGAAGGACGATGGGTTCAATTCCCGTCCCAGCAGAGGAATAGACACTCCTCTCAACCTCTCCATCGGCCTGAGGCCTAGCCCATTACCCGTCCTCTCTGTCTGTAGTGAGAGAGCAGCGGTGTGGTCTGGCCGGGCTGTACCTTGACTTACATCTGTCCAGTTGCTCACTCACCTCATCAGGTTGTGAGGTACACTCTTTTCTTTTGCTGGGATGTCCAGCGCCGGGCCGGAAGGCGCCCATGGGGATATTGATGTTGGCCTGCAAAATGGATCAAATAAAACCAAGTGTTAGCGTCGCTGGAGACCGTCGGCCCAAGACAGGCTGGTGACAGTCAGTGGAGTCACTTCTCGCACTCACAATATCCGGTGGTAGACCCACAGGCAACTTCTGAGGGGTTTTCCTCTCACCTGGATAGATTTGACATTGGAGCTTCGCTTGGACATTGCGTAGAGGGAAGCTGGGTTTCCCGCTGGAAACGAGAAAAGACAGTTAAATCCAAACATCCAGAATGCGGGAGCTGTCACCGTGGAGAGCTAGAACTCTCTCTCTCTCTCTGTCTCTCTCGCTGGAACACTGGCCCCGCCAAAGATAATCTTTCAGTGTCCATTTCAATGTTGCCTGGATACCCCTCACAGGGACATCGAGCAGAAACACTCGAGCCTCTGTTCGCTCAGGTCTGAGTGAATCTTTAATAGACACTGAAATGATATTCTCAGCGCTGCCTGAGAACATTTGAAAGAATACCTTCCCTTCGTTAAAACCAGAATCCAAGGCACACTTTCAGTGGATTTGAATCCGCGCGTTGATCCTACAGATATGCCAGAAATGTCAAAGTAGAAATGACTAAACCGAGAGGGATCAAAATTCTGTGACAGTTACTCAAATCTCAGTCAGAACTTAGGGATGTTATAGCAGTTATTGAAGCCATGATGTGGAACTACCTGATGAAGGAGCAGTGCTCCGAAAGCTTGTACTTCCAAATAAACCTGTTGGACTAGAAGCTGGTGTTGGGTGATTTTTAACTCTCTGCATTTATTGAAAACACGGCACGAAATAGAGAAACCAACAATTCCAAATAAGTTTCACTTGAAGACCGTTCACTAAACTTCTCGTCCTGAAGAAGTCACACTGGACTCGAAACGTTAACTCTGTCTCTCCCTCACTCCGTAGAGTTTCTCCAGCGTTTTCTGTGTGTGTTAACTCTTTAAAAAGGAGTTCAATGTGCGCTGTCTAACGCGGAGCGGAGGGACCAGACTGGTTCCCGCTTGCGGTATTAACAGGCAGGAGAATCATCTCCTAAGAATAAGCATTGGAGGCGAGAGTGGATAGCATGGGGATGAGTCACCGCCTCAAAGTTACGATCGCCTGGCAGCTTCAAAAGCGGGACAGTGGAACTGAAAGGTCAATGTCACTTTCTTCGGCGAGGCGCGTCACAGTCATAGGACTGGAGCTGGACTCTGTGGCTCTGTCACCATGAGGAGAGGCTACTATCCAACTCCGAGAGGTTAAACCGGTCCAACTCGCACACACAAGGCCAGGAGGAGCGACAACGCGAGGCAGGAAAGGGTCACCTTTCCAAAAACAGCTCCCCAATCAGAAAGGGCCTACCGTCCCATTTCAGGTCATTTTCTCCTTGGGCTGGTATCAAGCTCCCCCCTTTTCCTGTCTCTGTCTCTCTCCCAACAAAACTACGGAATGATCAGGTTGGCTTCTCTGACCAGCTCCCGCGACTCTCGACCACTCCACCAGATAACCCCAGGAGAAACTTTCGCCAGCCTTACCTGGAACCCGGAGAACACCTTTGGGGCAGTTGCTGGCTCACTCTTTGCTGTTTATTAAACTCCAACCAACCGGCGGGATGTTACTTTCTGCCGGGAGTGGGGTCGTTGAGGGTTGAAATGTCTAAGATTTTTTTTTGGGGGGGGGGAGCTAGACAGAAAGTCGACCGAAGAAGATCGCTAGGGTTGTGCATCAGTTTAGTTTGGAGGCAGATTGTGAAAGGATTCCTGACGTGGCTGACAGTTGTTTCAACTAAAAATAGCGCCTGGTAGGCAGAGGCTCTTTTTTCCATGTTAGCACTGTATTTGCCCTTTGAGTGGAAGGGTCAAATGTGTATGGGTCAAACTCCGTTGAACCAGGTCTTATCAGGGACGCCACAGTGGTATCATCAAACCTCTCTTATTCAAAATGAGTTATTCTAGAAAGTTTTCCTTTTTTGTTTCACACCTGACTAAGAATGTTTTGAGCAATCACAGTTACCCAAACCGAAGACAGGATCCCTGATGTTTCATTATATATATACATCTGCATTTTCAGTCTGAGTTGACAGGTGGTGAATAAAGTGAATGAGGATTAAGGGTTGGTGAAGATTGGAGATCTAGTCAATAACAAATACAGGGCGCATTGTGGAACGACTTGCATGTTTCGGACAACCATCAGCAACTATTGCAACACACCATTATTTTGACCAGCTGCCAATGTTAAATGAACCGCACACACTTAGTGCCGTGTACCTATCGTAAACTATTTTCCTTTGCCACATCCACTACACAAAGCTATCAGCTATTCCATAGTATCAGTAGAGAATTTTGAGATCAGCTGTTTCTCCATAGGGCACACAATATGCCCGTCTTGTTGCTGCACACCTTCCCGGGGATATGCTCATCTCGCTAGTTTATTGTTCAGACCGATTCCTGGGCTCACTAACCACATAAACCCTTGGTCTGGCAATTCTTCAAATTTAAAAATCTCAACTTTGTTCAAATTTCCGTGTGGCCTCCTACCATTCCAACTCTGTAACGTCCTCTTGCGTTGTAAGTTCTCTGTGTCCCCTCAGTCCTGGTCTCTGTATCTTTTACCTTGTTACTTGTGATTTTCAGCAGCCTCAGCGCCAAACTTGGAACTTTCTCCTTAAACATCACAAAGTCTCCAACTCTCTCTACTCTTTAAACCTCAATTTATCAAAGAAGCTTTTAATCACAAATGTATTGCCTTCTTTGGCTCGATATCAGATTTCATATGATAATGCTACTGTAAAGTGTTTTGGAATGTTTATCGTGGTAAAGGTAACAAGTTACAGTTTTCATAGCATGGCATTAAAAGATCTTTATATAGACAAACCACACCATAAACTAATCCTTAAAACAGATGCAACTATCACTTTGGAAGAAGTATATATTTTTGGGTGAAAGTCAAATTGAAATTAACATCTAAATGCCAGAATGCCTCTAAGTCCAAGTGATCCAAGAATGTAGAATATCGATTTGGGTCATTTGGTGGCCTTCAGTCATTTTTTAATTCAAGGATGATTTCTAATCAGGATTGTTTGTTTCTGCCAGGGTTGTTATGTTGCTTTCACCTGCCTTACAGAGCTGCTTTCAAGATGTACACGGTCTTTTGTTTGATGGACCTCCTGTTAACTTAGGAGAATGCAATGGAGGCATCATTTTTGGAATCTGTAAATCAGTCTTATGTACTACATAGTGCAGGTCTCACAGCTACATAGGAATGTGGTGACAGCAACTGGTTGTACACTGGGACTCTTGTTGATTTGTGGTCTTTGTTGTAAAAATATTCATTTTGTAGAAAGTTGAGCTGGCAGAGCTGATTTAGTGTCAGACCTCCTCATCAGTACTGGCTTTTTGAGACAAGTAGCAGCCAAGATATGGGAACATATTCCATATATCTCCAAATTGTATGGTTGGGGTAGGGGAATCATTTGCTTGACCAGGGTTGATCTACAAGTCGTGTTTTGGCAACCTTCAGGAACAGGCCAAGTCTCTCCTATGCACACATGAAGAGGTTGAAAGTAGCTTGCAAGTCTGGTGGAGAGTGGTGTTAACTACACAGTCATCCTCATACTGCAGATCATGAACTAATGGTAATATGACAGTATATTTGCAGTTTATTTATAGTGATAGCCCCATTGTCTGAGTCTTGAGGTCCAGCTTTGGTGCACTGCATGTTTAGCAATGCACATGAGGGACTTTGGATGTCTGAAATTTCTACCCTTGGCCTCCAGAAATGAGTATGGCTGAAATCACTTTGTTAAATTGGTTTATATTTGTGTAACAATGCAAAATAAAAATAAAACAACACATCCATGCACCAATTAGTCATCATGCTTAAACAGAATAATATTACACTTTCCAGCCTTTTAGCCAAGAGCAGATCCTTTGCCTTTACAATCTCTTGTCCTTTATTAATCTTCTTGTAGCACTTAGGAACTTCTGCTGTATATTTGTGTCGGAAGAAGGTGGGTTCAAGTCTAATTCAACAAACCTGAGCTCCCTATCTAATCCGATTCATGGCTGTGTACTGTGCAGCTCCTGAACTGAAGAAGCCGCTGAATTTTGGATGGGACTTTAAACCAAAGCTCTTAAACCAAGGCCCATAGAACTGTCTAAAAGAAGAACAAGGGAGCTTTCTCCAATACCTTCTTCTTCAGCCAACAGCACTGAATGTTGTATGTGGAACCTCAACGCGCATGGAAAACAATAAATGCTGGAGATCACAGCGGGTCAGACAGCATTTCGAGTCTGGATAACTCTTCATCAGAGCTTCATCGTTGTCATCTAGACTCAAAATATTGGCTTGTTCTCTTTCCATGGACGCTGTCTGACCCACTGCGATCTCCAGTATTTATAGTTTTCAGGAAAGATCCCAGCATCTGCAGTGATTTGCTCCTACTCAGTGTGCACTAGATAGTTGTCTTGTTTTCTATATTAAAACAGAGGTATATATCAACTGCAATGCTGTAATGCATTGAGATATCCTGGAATTGTAAAATACATCTTATAAATTTGAGTTATTTCTTTCACTTTGTTCCCTAATGGATGCGTTTTTCATAATCAGATTATTTTTAAAATTTATATTCATATAATTCCATATCATTTCAGACTGTTCATGATCAGGAAAAGATTAAACCAACATAATGGTTGCAAGATTCTTTCAAAATCAAGCTACTGAATTGCTTAGTGTACTCATGGATAACAGCCTCCTGTTCAGATACTGACCATTTTGCAAATGATTTTGAATTCACAGCTCATTCTACAACTAATCTTAGAAACTGCTACCTATGATGGAAATAATCATATTTAAGTCCTCCCCATAGTAAAATGAACAAATAATCCAGAAAAAGGATGGTGCCTGTGGTGGGAACAACAGTAATTCTGGGTGACATGAGACTCGTTGCATCTCCTCTTTGTTGTCATGACCCAGGCTGTAAATGGCGACAAGTCTGACAAAATCCATCAATCTAACATATCAAGTAGTTGCAGCTAGGCAGAAATGACAGAGGAGGCAAGGCTGCCGATTGGGAAACAAACAATGTCATATTTCTATGATCTCTCATCATTTGTATATTTATAGTGCCATGTCCAGTGCAGGCATGAAGTGTTACATCTTTTTAAAACTATTTTTAAAATGGACACAACAGCTTTTACAATGGCTGCCCATATAGCATGTGGCTTTGGCAGCATCAGGTCCATCCGAGACCTGAAAGTCAAGAAAACATTTAATTAATAATGAGCAATCCCAGCCACTTGTGAAACTCGCAAGTCTTTTTGTTAAGGATGAACTGTAAATAAGCAGGATTACAATACTCCAGCCATCTCACTTCACCAAGGACAATAGTGAAATCGAAGCTCACTGGGTGTGAGACAATTATGAAATAAGTCACAGTGTATCATGTACCTATATTGTATTGTGATGGCTCCTCATCTCAAACCCATAGCGAACTTTGCTGTCTCCAAAAGTGTGAAAGAATCAACATAAAAAGTGAAAGACCAACCTACTACCTCATTTGGAAGGAAGACTTTGAAACAAATTCACCCTAAGTATTAACCTCTTGGCAATTCAAGTACAAGAAAACTTACAGCTAACTGAGAGTTATCTGTGTTTCTAGACCTTCACCTCAACTAAAACATTACATCAGCTAAAGCCTGCAATGAAAGAGATTGAAATCAACACAGCTTGTAATTGTGCATTTTTCCTCCTCTGCACCTAATTTTCGTGTGATGATAGTGTATGAGGCATTTCATTAAAATGTCTGAGGCATGTGTATGATAATAAATTCTCTTCTTTATTTTTAAATTGACAAAAACATGCTACTGGAAATGATCTAAATTGGACCAAAGCACCTTAATTCCACACATAAAAATACTTGGATTATGGATATTAAGCTTATGACTCGATAAAACCTTCTCGTTTCGAAAGCTTATGAAGATGTTGTCTCAGCAAAATGAACTTTCCCATTCTCAGCTGAAATGCTCTGTTGAATAGGATACATGGTGCCTGTGTCTGCCATGGCTCAGAGTGACTTTCCTCAGACAACTTTTCACTGTGCACCTCATTATCTACAACTGGGCTTTTGTGTGCCTTTCTTGCAGCGTCAGAGGCTATTCTGAGGCCTTCCAGCTTTCAAGCCTCTGGCACCATATTTAACGTCCAGCTGCCGACTACTTCAGATGCTTCAAGCCAGGAACAACTCCTCACACTGTGGTTCTTGAGCCTCCAGATTCAGGACAAAGCCTGGAGGGAAGGAAGGCTCACTCCCCGCTTCATTGGGAAGGACCTGGGGGCATTAATTGATGGGGAGATGGAAAGGAGGGAAGAGTCAGTTTTCCACCCACGTGCTACAGGAGTCCACACCATTAGACCAAGGCAACCCAGTCGCAAATTGTAGCCCAGGTCTGTATTGTACCCTGAGAGATGCTCAGCAGTGCAGGACCAAGGTCAGTGATCTTCTATGCTCTGTAAAGGTAAGTGCCCCCATCTTCTCCCTGCTACTTCACACTCACAGGGATCTTGCACATACTGACTCTGCCATTGAGCCCACCTCTCATTAAAGCTCATGGATGACAACTCTCACTATTCCATGCACTATGTCCACTCAATACCTCACCTACCTCAAACTACTAACCCTTCCTGCCCTCTCCACCATTGTTCGGGCCCTGGTATTTAGTTTTAAGGAATTCCCATTGATCTCATGATGTTTTTCCAAGAAAAAACTTGCCCAGCTTACTGTGGACAGGCTCAGACTAATCATACCAATATCAGTCTTTACTAGAATCTCAGTTGCTGCTTTGAAATTCTCCTTTTCAAACTTTATGGATGGAATCTTCCCAAGTACTGAACAATGTGGGCTAAACTGAGAAATTTGGGGAAATCAGGTGAGATGTCGAGCAAGGTCATGGAGACAAAGAAGTCATATTTTCCACCAGGTCCCGGATGTCATGACATAAGGCCTATTAACATGGATTATTGCTCATTATAACACTCAAAACTAATTAATTAAATCTCATTATTATGCAGGCTCACGTTCTCCCAGACCCAATCAAAACTAGTTGCTGGGAATTTCTGATATGAAAGTAAGAGTAAATGCTTGGGTGATTCCAGCATGGCACTTGCTCATTCAAACCTCCATTGGACACCCATGATACGTTAGCAGAGGGCATATGCACTTCACACCCATGATCCACCTCGGAGCAGTTCCATACATGTGTGTGCAGCCATTGCACCTCCGAGGGAATACTGGGTATGGACAGCACGTTAATTGTTGCAAACAACCAGAAAAAGAGTCCACAGAAAGGATTGTAAACAAAAAGAAGATGAACACAGCAGGATAATATGGCGGTTAAGAAGGCATATTATCTCTAATATAAGAGCAGGAAGGTTATGTTGGATCTGTCCAAGACTTTGATTAGATTAATGTCCGATTAAGTTTAAGACAGTTATGGAGAGGGACAAAACTGGTCCACAGGTTCAAGTTCTAAATTGAGGAAAGGTGAATTTTGAAGGAAATAGACAGAAACTTGCAGGGGTTGACTGGAGTAGATTTTTTGCAAGCAAAGGGACCTCTGGCAAGTGGGAAGCCTTTAAAAGTAAGACAGCTAGAGTTCAAGGTCTCTATGTTCCTGACGGTGAAGGGCAAGGGTGGCAGGAATAGGGAGCCCTGGATGACAAGAGATATTGAGGCTTTGACAAGAAAAAAGGAGGTATGGTTCAAGTACAGGTAGCTTGGATCAAGGGAATTCCTGGAAGTAAAAAGGAGATGCAGGAGTTTTCTGAAGAAGGAAACCAGTAGGCCACAAAGGGGGCACAAGGTAGCCTTGGCTGAGAAGATTAGGGTGAATCCAAAGAGGTACTGTAAATATATTAAAGGACAAAGAATAACTTGAGAGAGAATAAGACTCCTCAAGGACTAAAGTGGACATGTATGTGTAGAACTGCAGGAGATAGGCGAGGTCCTCAATGAATATTTTTCTTCTGTACTTACCGTGGAGAAAGTAGAAGACTTTGGGAACTTGGGGAAGTTAGTGGTCATATCTTTGGGACAACCCACATCACAATACAGAAGGTGTTGGACATATTAGAATGTATGAAGGTGATTAAATCTCTTGGTCCTGACCAGATACATTGAAGAACACTGCGAGAGACTACAGAAGAAATTGTGGGCACCTGGCTGATATTTTTGCATTATCATTAGCCACAGGTGAGATCCTAGAAGACTGGAGGGTAGCAAATGTTGTGCCCTTATTTAATTGAATTGAATTGAATTAAATTGAATTTATTGTCACATGAATTTATTTTCTCAGGCACAGAGAAAAGCTTTGCCTTGCGAGCAATACAGGCAGCTCACCGAGTTAAGTAGCACAGATAAGTAAATAATAGGTAAACAGCGGCAAAAACAAAAATACAGGTACAAAGGAATGTTAAGAGTTTGTGAGTCCATTCAATATTCTAACAACAGTAGGGTAGAAACTGTTATGAAACTGGCTGGTGCGTGTTCAGGCTTATGTACCTACTCCCCGATGGTAGAGGTTGTAGAGGGTGGGATGAATCTTTGAGAATGCTAGCAGCCTTTCCTTGACAGCAGGCCTGGTAGATGGATTCTATGGATGGGAGGTTGGCCTTTGTGATTGTCCAGACCGAATTCATCACTCTCTGTAACCTTCTCCGATCTTGAATGGTACAGTTGCCATACCAGGTGGTGATACATCCAGCTGAAAATGTGTTGCTGGAAAAGCGCAGCAGATCAGGCAGCATCCAAGGAACAGGAGAATCAACGTTTCAGGCATAAGCCCTTCTTCAGGAATGAGGAAAGTGTTTCCAGCAGGCTAAGATAAAAGGTAGGGAGGAGGGACTTGGGGGAGGGGCGTTGGAAATGCGATAGGTGGAGGGAGGTCAAGGTGAGGGTGATAGGCCGGAGTGGGGTGGGGGCGGAGAGGTCAGGAAGAAGATTGCAGGTTAGGAAGGCGGTGCTGAGTTCGAGGGATTTGACTGAGACGAGGTGGGGGGAGGGGAAATGAGGAAACTGGAGAAATCTGAGTTCATCCCTTGTGGTTGGAGGGTTCCCAGGCAGAAGATGAGGCGCTCTTCCTCCAACCATCGTGTTGCCATGGTCTGGCGATGGAGGAGTCCAAGGACCTGCATGTCCTTGGTGGATTGGGAGGGGGAGTTAAAGTGTTGGGCTACGGGGTGGTTGGGTTGGTTGGTCCGGGTGTCCCAGAGGTGTCCTTTGAAACGTTCCGCAAGTAGGCGGCCTGTCTCCCCAATATAGAGGAGGCCACATCAGGTGCAGCGGATGCAATAGATGATGTGTGTGGAGGTGCAGGTGAATTTGTGGCGGATATGGAAATGTCCCTTGGGGCCTTGGAGGGAAGTAAGGGGGGAGGTGTGGGCGCAAGTTTTGCATTTCTTGCGGTTGCAGGGGAAGGTGCCAGGAGTGGAGGTTGGGTTGGTGGGGGTGTGGACCTGATGATGGAGTCACAGAGGGAGTGGTCTTTTCGGAACGCTGATAGGAGAGGGGAGGGAAATATATCCCTGGTGGTGGGGTCCGTTTGGAGATGGCGGAAATGACGGCGGATAACAAGTTGTACATGGAGGTTGGTGGGGTGGGAGGTGAGGACCAATCGGGTTCTGTCCTGGTGGCGGTTGGAGAGGCGGGGCTCAAGGGCGGAGGAGCGGGAAGTGGAAGAGATGCGGTGGAGG
This sequence comes from Chiloscyllium plagiosum, assembly GCF_037043375.1. Lineage (NCBI taxonomy): Eukaryota > Metazoa > Chordata > Chondrichthyes > Orectolobiformes > Hemiscylliidae > Chiloscyllium > Chiloscyllium plagiosum. The sequence goes on along the minus strand of NW_028270150.1, from coordinate 75,628,404 downwards.
GCATCGTCGACTATGTCTGGCGGGAAATTGCGGTCCTTGAAGAAGGAGGCCATCTTTGTTGTATGGTTTTGGAACTGGTCCTCCTGGGACCAGATGCGGCGGAGACGAAGGAATTGGGAATATGGGATGGCGTTTTTACAGGGGGCAGGGTGGGAGGAAGTGTAGTCTAGGTAGCTGTGGGAGTCGGTCGGTTTATAGTAAATGTCTGTGTCAATTCGGTCACCCGAGATAGAAATGGAAAAGTCTAGGAAGGGGAGGGAGGAGTCTGAGATGGTCCAGGTGAATTTGAGGTCGGGGTGGAAGGTGTTGGTAAAGTGGATGAACTGTTCAACCTCCTCGTGGGAGCACGAGGCAGCGCTGATACAGTCATCGATGTAGCGGAGGAAAAGGTGGGGGGTGGTGCCAGTGTAGCTGCGGAAGATGGACTGTTCCACATATCCTACGAAGAGGCAGGCATAGCTGGGGCCCATGCGGGTGCCCATGGCTATTCCTTTGGTTTGGAGGAAGTGGGAGGATTGGAAAGAGGAGTTGTTGAGGGTGAGGACCAGTTCAGTCAGTCGAAGGAGGGTGTCTGTGGAAGGGTACTGGTTGGTACAGCGGGAAAGAAAGAAGCGGAGGGCTTTAAGTCCTTTGTGATGGGGGATGGAGGTGTACAGGGACTGGATGTCCATGGTGAAGATAAGGCGTTGGGGACCGGGGACAGCGAAAATCATGGAGGAGGTGGAGGGCGTGGGTGGTGTCCCGAACGTAGGTGGGGAGTTCTTGGACTAAGGGGGACAGGACAGTGTCGAGGTATGCAGAGATGAGTTCGGTGGGGCAGGAGCAGGCTGAGACAATGAGTCGGCCGGGGCAGTCACGTTTGTGGATTTTGGGCAGGAGGTAGACACGGGCGGTACGGGGTTGTGGGACTATGATACATCCAGACAGAATGCTCTCGATGGCGCATCTATAAAAGTTGGCAAGGGTATTCGCCATCATACCAAATTTCCTCAGCTGCCTGAGGAAGAAGAGGTGTTATTGGGCCTTTGTAACTAGTGTGTCCACATGAAGAGTCCAAGAAAGTGTGTTATGGATAACCACTCCCAGGAGCTTGACACTCTCCGCCTTTGTGCTGTTAATGTGTAGGGGGGCATGAGTAACATCCCACCGAAAGTCAATAATGAGTTCCTTGGTTTTGCTGTCATTGAGAGCTAGGTTGTTCTCAGTGCACCATTTTTCCAGGTTTTCCAAGTCCCATCTGCAGTCTGTTTCATCACCATCTGATATTCGGCCGACTATGGTGGTGTCATCAGCGAACTTGTAAATAGCATTAGTGTGGAATTTGGTGACACAGTCATGGGTATACAGTGAGTATAGTAGGGGGCTGAGTATACACTCCTGGGGCACTCCAGTGTTGAGTATTAGTGGCGACGAAATATCGATCCTAATCTTCACTAATTGTGGCCTGTGGGTCAGGAAACTGAGGATCCAGTTGCAGAGAGTGGGGCTTAGTCCGAGATCACTAAGTTTAGGAATCAGTCTCGAGGGGATAATAGTGTTGAAAGCTGAACTGTAGTCAATGAGTAGGATTCTTACGTAGCTGCTCTTGGTGTCAAGATGTTCTAGGGAAGAATGAAGGGCAAGTGATATGGCATCTGATGTGGATCTGTTGGTCCGATTGGCAAATTAGACTGGGTCAAGAGTAGTGGGGAGGCTGGAGTTGATTAATGCCGTGACCAGCCTTTCAAAGCACTTCACGACCACCGAAGTTAGGGCCACTGGGCAGTAGTCATTGAGACATGCTGCATGAGCCTTCTTAGGCACAGAGATGATGTTGGCCTCTTGAAACAGGCAGGGACAGTGGCCTGCTGCAGGGAGAGGTTGAAGATGTCAGAGAAGACCTCTGCCAGTTGATCTGCACATGCTCTGAATGCATTGCCTGGTACTTTGTCTGGTTCCATTGCTTTCCTTGGATTCACATGAAGGAAAGCTGGTCTGACCTCTGATGCAGTGACTGTTGGGATAGGTTCATCAGGATTTGTTGGAATAGGTGTCACCTGTCCACCGAAATTCTGCTCAAAGCGAGCATAGAAGGCGTTGAGACAATCTGCGAGGGATATGTCATCGTCTGCTATCTTGCACTGTCTCTTTTTAGAAAAAGTTTGCAAAGAAAATCATGGGAACTATAGACCAGTAAGCCTAACATCTGTTGAAGGTAAGTTAATTGAGAAGATTCTGAGAGATAAGATATTCATGCATTTGATAAGACAGGGTTTGATTAGGAATAGTCAGCATGGTTTTGTGTGTGGGAGATCATGCCTCACAAATTTGTTAGAGTTCTTTGATGAAGTGACCAGGAAGGTTGACAAGGGCGGGGTGGTGGATGTCATCTATGTGGATTTCAGTAAGGCCTTTGATAAGGTTCCACATGGTAGGATGCTCTGGAAGGTTAGATTGCATGGAATCAACGGGGAGCTGGAAAATTGGATACAAAATTGGCTTGATGGTAGGAAGCAGAGGATTATAGTGGAAGGATGCGTGTTGGACTGGAGGCCTGTGACTAGTGACGTGTCTCAGGGCTTGGTGCTGAGCCATTGCTATTTGTTATTTATATCAATGATTTGGATGAGAATGTACAAGGCATGATTAATAGGTTTGCAGATGACACTAATATAGGCAGTATGGAGGACAGTGAGTAAGGTTATCAGAAACTGCAGCAGGACGTTAATTAGCTGGGGAAGTGGGCAGAGAAATGGCACTTGGAGTTTAATATAGGTCTTGCATTTTGGGAAGCCAAATCAAGGCAGGAGTTTCATGGTAAATGGTAGGGCATTAAGGAGTGTAGTGGAACAGAGGGACCTTGGAGTTCAGGTGCACGGTTCTCTGAAAGTGGATTCACAGGTAGACAGGGCAGTGAAGAAGGCTTTTGGCACACTGGCCGTCATCAGTCAGGGCATTGATTATTGAAGTTGGGATGTTATGTTGCAGTTGTACAGGACGTTGGTGAGGCCACACTTGGAGTAGTGTTCAGTTTTGGTCACTGTGCTATAGGAAGGATGTTAGTGAACTGGTAAGAGTGCAGAAGAAATTTACAAGGATGTTGCCAGGACTCAACAGTCTGTGTTACTAGGAGAGGTTGAACAAGCTACGACTTTTTTCTTCAGAGCTTAGGAGACTGAGGGAGGATCTTATAGGAGTTTATAAGATCATGAGAGGCATGGATTGATCAAATGCACTCAGTCTTTTTCCCAGAGTTGGGGAATTGAGGACTAGAGGGTATCAGTTTAAGGTTAGGGAGGAAAGAATAAAAGGGAACCTGAGGGACAACCTTTTTACACAAAGGTTGTCCCTCATATGGAATGAGCTGCCAGCAGAAGTGATTGAGACATTAACAACATGTGAAAGGCATTTGGACAAATGCATGGACGGGAAAGGTTTCGAAGGATATGGGCCAAGTGTAGGGCAATGGTTAACATAGATGGACATTTTGGTTGGACGTTTTGTTCGGCATGGACCACTTTGTGCCAAAGGTCTGTCTCCAAAAGCAATGTATGACTCTGTTGGAGTACTGTGTGCAGTTCTCATCTTCGTACTATAGGATGTGATTGCACTGGAGGATATGCAAAGGATGTTCACCAGGATGTTGCGTGGGTTGGAGCACTTTATCTATGAAGAGAAGCTGAGTAAGGTTGGGTTATTTTCTTTGGTGTAGCAAAGGTTGAGGGGGTGTGTGGGTGGGACCACCAGATAAAGGTGTATAAGATTATGGACAGAATGAATAGAAAGCAGCTGATCCCCTTAGTCAAAGGATCAATGAGAAGGAGCACAATTTTAAAGTGAAATGCATATAATTTGGAAGCAAATTGAGGAAACAATACACCCATCTGGAATGCAATAGAAGGGAGGGTGGTTGATGCGGGTAACCTTAGATTACTTATAGTGTGGAAACAGGCCCTTCAGCCCAACAAGTCCACACCGATCCGCCGAAGCGCAACCCACCCATACCCCTACACCTAACACTACGGGCAATTTAGCATGGCCAATTCACCTGACCTGCACATCTTTGGACTGTGGGAGGAAACCGGAGCACCCGGAGGAAACCCACACAGACACAGGGAGAACGTGCAAACTCCATACAGACAGTCGCTGGAGGCAGCAATTGAACCTGGGCACTGACGCTATGAGGCAGCAGTGCTAACCACTGTGCCACTGTGTCGCCCACTACCTTTAAAAAGTATTTGAAATCTCATAATTTTGAAGGCTATGGGCCTAATGCTGGAAAGTGTAAATTAGTGTAGATTTGGTGTAGCTTTAATGGTAACAGACTTGATAGGCAGAAGGGTCTCTTCCGCAATGTATGATGCTATGAAACATTGCGCCTGTTTCAAAGTCACAAAATGGGTCCCATCCATTCTCTGGTTAATTTCTCGTGGGAATGCCTTGTCCAATACAGCCAACATGGCAACATAAATATTGTTTTCCCTTGTTTTGTTATTACTTGGGAATTGTCCTGATGACTTCAATATATAAACGCTTTAACAAAACGTGAAATCTCTCTTATTTGGTCAGGATCATTCGTTCTGCGATGTTTCTAGTGAGTGAGCGTTCAAGGTTACTGCTCCAAGGCAATGTCAAAGAGGCTCTGCAAGTTTAATCCATTCTTTTCCAGGGAATGGCTTGACCCACAACAGTCAATATACCAGATCTGTTCTCCTACCGAAGACGATGAGATGAGAAGGAAAGAAAATTATTCCACGCTGCTTTAAATATGTTGATCTTTTAACTTTTAAGCTTCGAGTACAGCGCATTGCACTGTCTTTCATATGTCAAATTTGTTTTAAAGGAGCCAAATCTGCTGCACACCATTTGATTTGCTGTAAATGTGTTAAACTGGTCGTGCAATAAGCAACACCATCAGCTCCGCCTTCTCCCTGATTTAGGGCGAGCCCAGCTCCCTCCCTGTGGTTTTGAGCGATGCCCAGAGTTGTCTTTGTGGAAGTTATCCCCCGGCCCAGTCACTCCCGCTCTTTGTTTCCTGGGGGGACACTAAAGTCCCGCGGACCAGGCGGCGCCGTTACTCAGGCCGACTGAAGGACGCTCGGGTCTCGGGCACCGCGGAGGCGCCTCAAAGAGGAGGAAGCCCTTGCGATTGTGACCTCAGAGGTCGGAGAGCGGGATAGGTCAGTTGTACTTTGGGGAATGTCGGCTCGCTCCCACGCAGTCCTGCCGCTTGGAGACGGCGGCGGAGATGACTGGGCGGGCTGTTGGAGAGAAGGGTATGGGGCCGGGGGTTTGGAGGTGGGGCCAGGGCTGAGGGGATGGGCGGGGTCATGCCCGTAGGGGGCGCGGTCAAGATTGAAGGACATCAGGGCTGGTGGGCGGGACTACGGTTGGCGGCGCGGCAGGGGCGTGGTCAACACCGAAAGGGGCGGACCACGGCAGAAGAGTGCGCGGTTATGGCTGGCAACGCGGAATGGGCGTGGTCAAGACAAGTGCCAGGAGGGGGCGGGGTCAGTACGGAGGGGCGGGGTCAGTACGGATGCGCGGGGATCATTTTTTCGGAGGCGTGTTCACGGCGCTGGGGGCGTGTCCATGGCGTTGGGGGCGTGTCCATGGCGTTGGGGGCGTGTTCAGGGCGGTGAGGGCGCGTTCAAGGCCGTGGGGCGTGAAAAGTGTTCTGGGAGGGGGGTTGAGGATGAGGATGAGGACGAGGACCAGGTTGTGGGTATGAATGGAACCAAGGCTATGTGCATGTTGCAGATGGTGGATTCTGTAATTGGACAACTGTTTGATTTTGTTTTATGCTTATTATTTTTTTAAAACTGCCTCTGGTTTTGAGTTATTGAACTGGAACCTTTTATGCATCACATCAGGTTTGTTTCTCCCTTTCTTACGCTTTGTTGTATACAGCAGAATTCCAAACATGTTGCCAGGACTGCCATTACTACCCGTAAGGTCTGTTCTCATCATGGCACATTGAGAGCAAACAAAGCGTCACAGTGACTCAGTGGTTATCATTGCTTCCTCACAGCGTAAGGGGATCTGGGTTCAATTCCACCCTTGGGTTACTGTCTGTGTGGAGTTTGCATGTTCTGCCTGTGTCTGCATAGGTTTCCTCCAGATGCTCTGATTTCCTTCCACAGTCCAAAGATGTGCAGGTTAGGTGTATTGATCATGCTAACTTGGTTCATAGTGTCCAGGGATATGCATGCTAGAGGGATTAACTATGGGAAATGTAGGGTTACAGGGATAGGGTAGGGTAGGGTACGGTAGGGGTGGGTTGGGGTCAGTTGTTCTCTGGATGGTTGGTATGGATTCAATGGGCTGAATTGCCTGCTTTTACACTGTAGGGATTCTATAATTCTAAAAGTGGCTTGAGTGCTTTCTGACAGTAACTCACATCTGTCAACAGACTAATTTCTGCATCACCTTTCTTTTGGAAGAGTCACACAAATTCTTGACTAGTGAGTCAAAGATTATCAGAATTATATGGGAATGTGGAGTTGAGGTTCCAGTCAGAACAGACATGATCCCATTGAATGGTGGAGCAGGTACATGGGGTTAAATGGCCTTCTCTTCTAATTTGTGTGCTCTGAAGCTGTTGGCCATGTTAATGATTGGATAGCTGAGCATCAATCAGGGTTACCCAAAGTAAAGAGATTGCATCCTTTGAGAATAAAACATTGTGGCTAAAATAAGAAATAAGATGTCTGCAATCCTCACTCCCATAAAGTCATTGAACGTCTTGACACTCATTATTGTACTTTGTAATCGAACCTGTAGCTGGAGGCAAGCTCAGATGACAGTTCACAGAAGGGAGCTGCTTAGTGCCAAAAGCCTTGTGGATGGTATGAGAATAGCAGCACACCCATTGGTGTACCCGGACCTGAACTACAAGCTAGCAGTCGCTCACATGATAGACATGATGTGGAGGTGCCGTTGTTGGACTGGGCTGTACAAGGTCAGAAGATACACAACACCAGAGGTGGGAGAGCAGTACAGGCAGCTGTACTTTCGGCTGCTCCCAGGCAGTCCTGCCTCAGCAATTTCAATGTATTTCCAATTAAACTAATCATATCACTGAATGACAAAGAGGTGGGCAGGCTTGTGGTCCACCCCTGGTCCTTCATGATGTTTCCCAGACACTTCTTGAGGCTAGTCACAATGGATACTGTTGAAGATCTTTCCTGCTTTTCTAACTCACATGTAAACCAAATATGGGCTCTGTTACTTCTCATTATTGGCTTTGGTTCAATGATGTATGATCTTTGTTGGAATCCATCTTATGCAGGTATAGTTTGACTTTCAGCAACTTAGTCAGGGATTTAATATGCTTTTTGAAGTATTGACCTCCTTCTGCTTGTGCATTAGTCAGTTCTTACTGGGAGGGAATGTCTTTCTTGGGAGTGTTGTCTCATAGTTTCTTCTATTACATGGCTCTGTAGATGATTGAGAGGTGTAGATTGGAGTGATAAGGCGAGACTCTGGTCTTGGCATTTTGCAAGAGTACTCTTAACCATTTTGATATGTATTTCTGTAAATGTATGACCCCTTTGGTCATGTAGTGATGACATTATGACATTGAGTGGACCCCTGAAATTCTCTGGAGGTAATCTGAGTCAGATTGAGACACAATATTTGTAGTGATATTTTTAAAAAATGAGTAGGACTTAATTGCTGAGGTGATTGTGGTTCCAGAAAAAAGGGAAATTTGAGTAGTGGCCTGAAACTGGGAGGGACTTGATTGTATGAATAAATTGGCTCCTGATCTGGGTGGTACTTCAGTAGGTATAATTTCTTTTTTCTACTGTGTCTTTCTGTACTTCTGGCATACATTGTATATAGATGCCTATCCAGTACATAGCTGGTTTGGCTAGTTTAACTCGATCGATTCCCACGTGACCTTCATTTAGCTTCTGGAGAACTTCTTTCTGCATCGTTATAGGTATGGTTTTTCCAGATCAAGCTAGAAGAACACTTTCTCCTAGTGAGAGGTCATCTCTAATATCCACCAATATTGCAGTATTGGTCTGGGCTTGATGTTCCTTTTAGGCTTAGACCAATTGCCGATGGAGCATTTTTAACTTTCATCCTTACTCATATCTCTAATTTGATTCAGTTTTGGTGATGTTACTTTCATTAAGTGATGGATCTTTATAACCAGATCCTTAATTGAGATAGGCTGCTGCTCTCCACAAATACTTAGCCTCAGGATAGCAAGGCCATCTGTTTCAGTGGTGTATAACATATAATTAACACTTTATTTTTGTTTTTGTGTGCATTTCTATCACATGGGTTGGTCCAAGCTGTCAAATCTCAGTTCCCATGCATGATGTTGACTTGATTTTCAAGAAGGTTTCCTTGGTAACCACCATCTTTTAAGTTTTCAGGGAATATCATCTGGTATAGTCTGAGTGAGTGGGGTAATGTTACTGTGTTCTCTTGGATCAAGCTTCAGCTTTAAATTGTTTTCATTCCATGGCTATGCCCTTAATTCTCATGGTTTTCCTGATCTGAATGCATTAATTTATTTTCTTTGGGAACGGTCACATCCAGCCACTCATGTAGTTGTGTGGATCCTATGCCTATTGTGTTCTCAATCTTATCATCACCTTCCAGAGTGTGGTGTTTTTGATTCTTTTTCCTTATTATTCACCATGTTGCTGTATCTCACGATAGTCACAGCTGATGGGAATATTAGACTAGCCAGATTCCAGAGTGAAACCTGACTTGATAGACAATAATTTTTAGTTTTTCAATTCAATATTCCATGTTGGACAGTCACTGAACATATTCACAAGAGGCTGTAAATGTACTTTTAAATAACATAGGTTAATTACACAAATGAAATAAAAATTTTAAAAAGCTATCTATTTGGTCAATTTCAAATAATCTTATCATAAATAGCAAAACGAAAGATTCAATTCTGTTCATCAACAAAATGCTTTACAGACTCTTAATCCCAGAGAAGTATAACTGCTATCTTCATTTCGAAATTTCTTACTGAACTGATGAGGTTATAAGCATTTTCTTTCCATGACTTTCTGCACATTCACCAGATGTGATTGTCTGAATTACAGTCTCTACCCAAAGCGCCTACCCACCAGGTTAATTCACTGACCTTTCTCACTGAGAACTAAGGCAAAAAAAACAAGGCTTTGCCTACTCTTCAACTGTTAAACAGCATATCTGCTCATGTGGATCTTTTCTTTTGAACTGTCACCCTGCTTTTAGACCCTGGCTTCCTCTTTTGTAAGTTGTAAAAGCTCAATAAGCAGCAATTATCTCTCCAGGTAGCTTCTTAAGTCATTGAGCTTAACTCTCACGATTTCTTAGAAAGGCAGTCTTTAGCTGATGGTTCCAAATGACTCTCTGACCTTTTTGTTTTTAAGAAAAAGCAGACCTTTGCAGCACTTAAAACCAAAAATCCTTTGACCTTTAATTTAGAATTCAAGTTCCCCAATAATAACATATTGTAAGCCTTCATCATGTTCTGATAATTCATATACCATCTTTCTTTGTATGTTTTCCCAATGATTTGGTGTTATACAGATTCAACAGTTTAATTCACGTGTGTCAGTTCCTCTGACTGAACTTATGGTTGCCTGCAGCTTTTGCACATCTTTCTCTCTCAGCTGTGCATTATGTTGCTGCTGTTCCACTGCATCCACCCTGCTTAGTTACTCTTCGATGCTACTGAAACCTAACTGTTTGGATAGGCAGCATGTTTACCTGTCCACCCCTGGCTTTGTGTGTTCTGATAATGTCTGCAGTTTGTGATATTGTGAGCTTATTACTTTAGACCTTAGGTATTGTACTTTCCGATGTACAAAACCCAAAATCAGTTGATCTTGTTGTCTTTCACTTTTGTCCTTGATTTTCTATTTTCGGGCTGCATTTATCAGTCTTGTGAAGAAATGGTCATAAGGCTAAGCTGGTTCCTGCTTCTGTCTTTGAAATTGGTATTGGTAGATCCAATGTTTTGATTTTGATTGGAAGGTGTGTGATGGATTTTTCACAACTGTTGTCTGGGGTTTTGCTGTCAGCTTTACTCGGCTTCCAGCTATTAAATAAATTAAGCCCTTGCTCTCCTGCCCACAAAATGATGTTGCTGAATTCTTCCTCTTCATTTATGGCCTGTAGCAACCTATTGAATATCAGACTTCAGTTTTGTTTGAACTTCCCAAATGCTTTCACAGCATCATTACCCTCCCAGTCTGCCGTGCTGCTGTCTGTTCATTGCTGCAGCAACCATTTTGATTTTGCATGATTCACTCCACATGTCTTTCTGACACATTTAGATTAATTTTTCAATTTAATTGAGCATTAAATTCACCTAACATGTTGAAGTTTTTGTTTATAGACAGCTATCACCGCTATATTAAGCCTTCTGGTTCCTACACATCTGACCTCTTTGCCGGAGCTTTGTTGAGTACTCTTTCAGCTCTCCATGTGGCTGGTAAACTGATATGTGGTTACTCTGAGCATGACAGTACTGCAATAAAATGTGATGCCTCGGATATACATTCTTAGAATGGTTTTTTTTACTTCAGTATTATAATAAATACAGACAACTTTTCATTGGTCAGTGATTTCTTTGCGTTTTACTTTCTCTTCCAGGTTGCTCAAGAGCAATGTAAAAAGTTTAATCTCTAACTTGTGTAAAACCTGATCAATCCTAGCAACCAGAATTTGTTGTGACTGTCTTTTATAGAAAACACATTGATGTATGTTCTTCTTGCTTCCTAGAATACTCATTGCCATGAGTTTTTTCACTGTGAGATGGGCTGGAATTATTCCTGTTCATTAATCAGATTACTGTACCAGGCCAGTTGTGAGATGACCAAGTGTAGGTGTAGCTTTTCCTATTCTTCAATGAGGAGAGGACTATGGCCTTTACATTACCTCTGGTATAGGCTCTGGAGCCACTGCCTTCACTTCCTACTGTAAAACTGAAGTGATGTGCTGCAATACTGTCACTAGCATAAGGCTTTACCAAAAAGAGAAAGCAGATCTGTTAAAATTCCGTGGAACACAGGAATACAAGTAGGCCAGTGAGCCTTTCGAGGTATCTAGGCAAAAGTGAGGGCTGCAGGTGCTGGAGATTAGAGTTGAGAGTGTAGTGCTGGAAAAGCACAGCAGGTCAGGCAGCATCCGAGGAGCAGAAGAGTTGATGACCCGGGCATAAGCCCTTCATCAGGAAGCCCGAAACATCAACTGACCTGCTCCTCGGATGCTGCCTGACCTGCTGTGCTTTTCTTGACCTGCTGTGCTTTTCCAGCATCACACTTTCAAGGTATGTGGCAGTTCACCACCTTTTTATTAATTCCGCGGGTAACTATTAGATTGGTTGATGTTGTGAACATTTCCCTGAACAAAAAATAAAGCTACGGCTTCTGAAGCCCTGAAAGAAAAATAGAAATGTCAAGAAAATATGAGAGTTGATATTTCAGGCAAAAATATATTTTGCACCTGTTGCAAAAATCTAGTGTAGAGGTGGTGTTCTAGAATTTAATTTGTTTGAAGATTTAAGAATTAATCTTTTAACAGGAGAAAATGGTGCATCTGATTGAGAAACTGATAAACAACACTGAAATAAATGCATTTCAAACAAGCTGTAGTTTGTTGCATTTAAAAGGTTGGGACTGTGTTAACTTAAGAGGTCAATAGCTAGAAAATCAAACTCCTAAACAGCAGTCAGCTTGCTGTTGGTGCTGGCTATTCTGGAAGAACTGTCTTGTCTTTTCTTCCCATCTGCTCCAGTGGTGTGTAGTAACGTTTCTGAATAGGTCAATGAAAACAAAAGACAGACGACCAGCAGGAAAGCTGTTCTGTATTTAGAAAGCAGTTCCAAAACCATGCCAGCTTTGCGTCTTATTAGCTTAAAGCTCCTTAGAAGTCAAAAGATCAAGATGGATCTACACAGGAACTAGAGTGAGTGCTAGATTTGTTTCTACTAGATCTACGATGCAGTCTGTGGTCGGTAGCTGGTATTTACTATTAAACCAAATTGGTCTGGGGAAAAAAATGAACAATGACTGGTGAAGAAGTGTTTGGTATGCTTTTGTTTATTGTTCAGAGTATTGAGTACAGGAGTTGGGAGGTCATGTTGCGGCTGTACATTGGTTAGGCCACTTTTGGAATAGTGCACGCAATTCTGGTCGTCTCCTTTATCAGAAGGATGTTGAAAGGGTTCAGAAAAGATTTACAAGGATGTTGCCAGGGTTGGAGGATTTGAGCTACAGGGAGAAGCTGAATTCGCTGGGGTTGTTTTCCCTGGAGCATCGGAGGCTAAGGGACCTTATAGAGGTTTATAAAATCTGGAGGGGCTGGATAGGATAAATAGACAAAGTCTTTTCCTAGGAGTGGGGGAGTCCAGAACTAAAGGCCATAGGTTCAGGGTGAGAGGGGAAAGATATAAAAGGAACCTAACGGGCAACATTTTCACGCAGAGTTCTGCGTGTATGGAATGAACTGCCAGAGGAAGTGGTGAAGGCTGGCACAATTACAGCTTTTAAAAGGCACCTGTGTCGGTATGTGAATAGGAAGGGTTTAGAGGGTATGGGCCAAGTGCTGGCAAATGGAACTAGATTGGGTTGGGATATCTGGTCGGCATGGGCGTGTTGGACCAAAGGGTCTGTTTCCATGCTGTACATCTCGATGAAACTGTGACTGGAAGTTTCTTCAAGGAAAAAAAAATCCAGTTATTCCCCTCAGTAAAATACAGTTAACTTTGTTGCACTTGGAGTCCTGCAAGTCATCAGCTTGATATCGTAGCAGTGAACTCTTGGAAACAAGGAGTATTCTCCATCATTTTAAGTCATTGCACAGGAGTTGCAGGATGGTCCATGCTGGATCTGTGGCATCTAGAATCATGAGGTTTTGAAGGAAAGTTTGAGCGTCGCTTAACGCAGAAATTTGATCCTTTGGCAAATAAATGGAGAGCTGAAGAGAATTCAGAGGGTGGTGATCTACCTTTCAAGATTTTATATGAGAAGGAAACTGTTGAAGAGATGTAAAAAAAAGAACTGAGTTTATAACATGGGTATTTATATGCTATAGTTTTAAATTAATAGTACTTGTTTAATTTCATTTAATTAGCAGTAGAATTTTGTGTGTAAGTGTGAAGTTTTGTGGCATAGTTCTGTCGGTTAATTGCGAGAATGGTGTCATTTTTGAGGAAGGTAACAGATGTGGTTCCCTTATCTAAGGAAACATTCTGGCATTGGAGGCAGACCAGAGAAGGCTTGGAGGTATGGAGGGACTTTCTTATGAATAGGTTAGCCCTGTAGCCATTGCAGTTTAGAAGAATGAAGTGACCTTATTGAAACATAGTTTAGATGTGGAGAGGTTGGTTTGTCTTGTGGGAGCATCTAGGATCATGGGGCATAATCTCTGAATAAGAGGTCACCATTTAAGACAGGGATGATGAGAAATTTCTTCTAGGATAGTGCATCTGTGGAATTCATTATTGCAAATGGCTGTAGAGGCTACTTCATTAGATATATTCAAGACAGAGATAGACATTTCTCATCGTAAGTAAATCAAGGACCATTGGAAAAAGGCAGGAAAGTAGTGTTGAGGATTATCAGATCAGCGGTGATCTCATTGAATAGCAGAACAGACTCTGGGCTGAGTGGCGGATGTTTTATGGCCTTATGGTCTAACTTTAGAACATAGAACATTATAGTGCAGTATAGGCTCTTCGTCCCTCGATGTTACATCAACCTGTGGAACCAATCTGAAGTCTATCTATCCTACTATTCTATTTTCATCCATATGTTTATCCAATGACCATTTAAATGCCCTTAACATTGGCGAGTCTACCACTGTTGCAGGCAAGGTGTTCCATGGCCCTACTACTCTGAGTAAAGAAACTACCTCTGACACCTGAGTGGTTAGCACTGCTGCCTCACAGCGCCAGAGACCCGGGTTCAATTCCTGCCTCAGGCAACTGTGTGGAGTTTGCACATTCTCCCAGTGTCTGCGTGGGTTTCCTCCGGGTGCTCCGGTTTCCTCCCACAGTCCAAAAATGTGCAGGTCAGGTGAATTGGCCATGCTAAATTGCCCATAGTGTTAGGTGAAGGGGTAAATGTAGGGGAATGGGTCTGGGTGGGTTGTGCTTCGGTGGGTCAGTGTGGACTTGTTGGGCCGAAGGGCCTGTTTCCACACTGTAAGTAATCTAATCTAATCATGTATTAAAGGAAAAAGGAAGGAAAGAAATGTGCAGATGTGTATTTTTACATAAACACACACAAAAAAGCCAGGTTGCTTTACCTTTCATGAGTATAATTCAACTAACTTCTCTTCAACAGTTTCCTTCTCTTACGAAATCTTGAAAGGTAGACAACCACTGTCCAGAATCCACTCTGAATTCTCTGCAGTTCTTTGTTAAGCAAAACTAAGTGTTTCCAACTTCAGGTGAGCACTTTAGACATACTCTGAATCTCACTTTGAAATGTTTAGCTTATTTGATGCTGCTTTTCTCTTTTAATTTACATTTTTCCATTTTAGGTTAGTCTGCAATTAAGTAAAGCAAGAAATTGGAAGAATGCTCGCAATACGAACGTGTTTTCTACAGTTGTCACACGCATTAAAAGCAAAACCAGTGTGCAAGAGGGTAACTTCAGTCTGCATGGTGCATAGACACTCTCACAAGTTAGCTTCTATCCACAGTGTCTTCAAACTTAGTGAGAAGAAGCAAAACAGTATTATTTTTCCATTCAAAGACTTGGAAAGGTACCTGGTCAAAAATGTAAATAAAACAAAGTTTCAAATGTTTGCTCCAAGTTTTGAGGATATTGGAAATGCAGAACAACTCTTCACACCTTCACATAAGCATTGTATCGATTATTTCACCTCTGCTGTCAGGATTGATCATGCACCAACAACAGCACAGCCAGAGGTTAGTGCTACTTTTCTCCATAGTTCATTTATGACTTATTATGTATCAGTCATAGAATCATAGAGATGTACAGCATGGAAACAGACCCTTCGGTCCAACTTGTCCATGCCAACCAGATATCCCAACCCAATCTAGTTCCATTTGCCAACATTTGCCCCATATCCCTCTAAACCCTTCCTATTCATATACTCATCCAGATGCCTGCCTCCACCACTTCCTTTGGCAGCACATTCCAAACATGTACTTCCCTCTGCGTGAAAATGTTGCCCCTTAGGTCCCTTTTATATCTTCCTCCTCTCACCTTAAACCCATGTCCTCTAGTTCTGGACTCCCTCACCCCAGGGAGAAAACTTTGTCTTTTTATCCTATCCATGTCCTTCATAATTTTATAACCCTCTATAAGGTTACCCCTCAGCCTCCGACGCTCCAGGGAAAACAGCACCTGCCTATTCAGCCTCTCCCCATAACTCAAATCCTCCAACCCTGGCAACATCCTTGTAAATCTTTTCTGAACCCTTTCAAGTTTCACAACATCCTTCTGATAGGAAGGAGACCAGAATTGCACGCAAATTCCAAAAGTAGCCTAACCCAATGCCCTGCACAGCTGCACCATGACCTCCCAACTCCTGTACTCAATACTCTGACCAATAAAGGAAAGCATACCAAGCGCTTTCTTCACTATCCTATCTACCTGCGACTCCACTTTCATGGAGCTATGAACCCGCACTCCAAGGTCTCTTTGTTCAGCAACACTCCCCAGGACCTTACCATTAAGTGTATAAGTCCTTCTAAGATTTGCTTTTCCAAAATGCAGCACCTCACATTTATCTGAAGTAAACTTCATCTGCCACTCCTCAGCTCATTGGCCCATCTGGTCAAGATCCTGTTGTAATCTGAGGTAACCCTCTTCGCTGTCCACTACACCTCCAATTTTGGTGTCATCTACAAACTTACTAACTATACCTCCTATGTTCACATCCAAATCATTTATATAAATGAGGAAAACAACAAGCAATAACAACTTCTGTTGTTGAAAGTTAGAGACATTTCATCAATTTTCTTTGTCTTATACTCAGCAGGACAAGCCATAAGAATGACAATAATGGGGCAAAGACTGGAATAGTGCTGAGTAGCAGTATATTCTGATTGGTGGAGGCATCGCCATGGAGAATGTAGCAGTTGAAGATGATTGTCAGTTAACCACTAGGCTTTGTTTAGATTTAAAACCAGGCAGGTTGACACTGGTCAGGGTGTGAGAATCACTGGGTTGGAGAAAGTGGAAACTGTCAGACCAAATAATGCTGAGTGCAACTTGTAAGGGTAATGAGGATCTCAAGTCAATGTGTTGGGTAATGGAAAACCTGGGGAAGTGGTTGGTGACAGACAGAAGATAGGATGCGGGTAGCAAAGTCTACAGTAAAGAGATATTTGAAGATATTAAGCATGGGATTAACAAAGGTGTCGATGAAGTTTATATCAGCAGTGCAGTGGGCATAGAAGAAGAGATCATTTGAGAGTCAAATCCAGTGAATGATAAGACTCCATGATAAGAAGTGAAACCAAAGGAGCACAAAGTAAGGTGAAAGCTGCCAGAGGAGGATTTTTTTTAAATGAGGCCAGATGTGGGAATGAGTAAAGAATACAGTCTCAGCAGATAGCAAGATATTAAATGGAAGCTGTATTAAAGTCTGTAAAGTTGGTAAGACATATAATTCACCCAAGGAGAAAACAGAACAATTCTCCCTTTGACTATGGTTCCAGAGTTCTGGTACACTGAATAATGCAGTGATCTCCCTGTCTCCAGTATTCTGTACCTTTTGGTATTGGAATTGGTGCCAACTATATCAACTCTCGGAAGAATATGGATTGGGGAATAAAATTAATTTTGACTAAACCATGAAAGTGATGGTCATAGGATGGAGAGATTTTAATTTCTCTTGTGAACATAAGCATTGCTGGCTGGCCAACATTCATTGGCCTTGAGAAGGTGGTAAGCCACCTTTTTGAACTGCTGCAGGTTGACTCACAATGCTCTTAGGAAAGAAATTCCAGAATTTTGACCGAGTGACACTGAAAGAATGGCAATATGCTTCCACGACAGGATCGTGAGTAGCTTAGAAGGTAACTTTCAGTTGGTGCTGTTTCCACTAAATTGTTACATTATCTATACATCAACTTGAAGCCAAGGGTTTGAAGCCCCTACACAACTCAATCAAAATATCATGGAATTGAGATCTTTGATATGAATGGTATTTTTGTTTCCTTTGCAGGTTTGTTTTATAGGCAGAAGTAATGTGGGAAAGTCTTCATTGATAAAAGCATTGTTTTCCCTGGTTCCTGGCATTGAAGTTAGAGTTTCAAAAAATCCAGTGAGTATTTACATTTTGTACTTCGTGAAATGCACATTTATTTTGTTTCAGGTAATCAATATATACCATACTTCACTGACATCATCTGTGATATCCTGAACATCCTGACTCCAAAGTTAGAGGTTCTTCAGGTACTCCTCTTCTTTCCCCTGAATCCCTTTGTAATCCCATAACACTCCTGCTAACCTTAAGTTGATCGCCCATAGACTACTTTTCTAAAAAACAAAAGTACCACAGTGCTGTAAATCAGAGATAAAAATAGAAATTGCTGGAAAAGCTCAGTAGGTCTGGCAGCATCTGTTGGAAGAAATCAGAGTTAACACTTCAGGTCGAGTGACCCTTCTTCAGGTCACTCAACCCAAAATTTTAACTCTGACTTTACTTACTACTTTTCTCTACCTTCCCACCTCTTTTATTTCTTCCAACGACTCATTCTGTGTTAATCTGATACGCTCACAGAATTCTTTACTCAGGATTCCGATTTTGTAGATGACATCCATCCAATGTTCTCTCCTCTGTAATGCTGCTAACATAGTTTTTAAAAAGTACTTCAAGAGAAGAAAGAGGAACTAACAATGTTCTGAATGCAAGGTTTTATAAGGTGATTACATTTTGAACTGTCTCATTAACTCAAGGTAAAATGACCTACTCTCAGAATCGTTAAAGCATTGAAGGAGGTCATATGGCACATCATATCTGCACCAACTTTCCAAATGAACAGTTTACTTAGTGTCATTCTCCCAGTAACCTTGCACATTCTTCATTTTCAGATAACAGTCTTATTCCCTTTTGATTGTTTTAATTGATCCTCCCTGCACCACTCTCTGCCAGTGCATTTTAGATCTTAACCACTCCGTGCAAGAAACATTTTTTTTCTCTTAATGGGAGGCTTTTGCTCTTTTGAGTTTAAATCTGTGCCATCTTGTTCTTAACGCTTTCATAAATGGGAACAGTTTCTCCCTCACTACTCTGTCCAGTTCCCTCACAATTTTGAATAATTCTATCAAATTTTCTCCATTTCTCCAATGAAGAGAGTCAGTGGATCTGCCATATGTTCTGCATAACAAGCCTAATGTAGCAGACATGCAGACCTGGGGCAGATTTTATTGAAATGCACATGCCAGGCTTAACACCTAGAAACAAAGGTAGATGTTCTTGTTATTGAAGATCTTCTGTCTCAGAGAAATGGATCAAGGAACAAGAGAGATAGGGAACAACAGTTGTTGCAGTGTGCAGAGAGAAAAGGCTGCTTTTCCTGTTAGTTGCCAGCCAATATGCTGAGGAAAGTTCGTCTGCTGTTTTAAGGAAAGGAATCCATTGTGTTTTAAGAGCATTGGAACATTTGTCTTTGTGAGACTGGGACAAGAAATCATCAGAGTGGCAATGTTCTGCTGCAAGTTGGTTCTGTGAGGAATAAGGGTAGAATCATCACTGGTTGCTTATGGGTTTCACCTGTGATTAATGCTTTGTGAATGATTATCCAAACCCCCAATTATATTTCGAAAGTTAACTAATAATTAGGTATAAGATTTCTTCATGTATCAATTCCCATTGTGCTAGCAACTAGAAGTGATTTTTGTTTTTGCTCATCAGAATAACATTATGTTTGTAATAGGACAATATTATTCAGAAACATGTTTCCTCTGTAACTGATGCTTGGCTATGTTTGTAAACTGTAACAAAAACACCAAACCTGAACTAAGGTACCATTACATGAAAGGAGGTTCCTTTAATTCAGGAGTTAACTTTTGCTTTTGTTATTTTAGGGACATACAAAGAAAATGAATTTCTTTAAAGTAGGCAAGGCGTTTACTGTCGTTGACATGCCTGGCTATGGATACAGAGCACCTTCTGATTTTGTGGAAATGGTAGAAAGATATCTCGAGGCAAGACAGAAGTAAGTGCCACATAGTTTCTGTTTTGATCACTTGTTTACCCCTTAATTTTGTAAAAACGGATGATAATTGTGTCAAGGACTATGCACATGTAAATAAAGGGTGACTTAGTGATGGGATACTGGCCTCTGTGCAGTTATTTCAGAGGTGACAAGAATGGCACTAATGATGTAACCATGGCAAAAGCCTCTACCAGCTGAAGCCCAAATGGGCACTACAACTGGCTTCATCGTTAGAAAATAAGGCAAGTGGAGCATATCAGTTGCAGCATATTCCAATAGAAGTGGACACCCTCACCCGACCGACTGAGCTTGGGGGACATCGCTTTAGTGAAGGCCTCATTCAGGGTTTATCCTGAACATAGGGACTCTCGGTCAGCCCACAGCAAAACCCCAAAACAAAGTCAAGCCTGTGCTAAACAGTTAACATTTTCTTCAGGATCCAGGCCGGCAAGCCATTGTAGTTGCTGCCGGTCTGCTGACTTGAGATTGAAAAAGAGTCCCACTAGGTCTGAACTGAGCAAGATAATTCATAGGCTGGAATCCAGTAGAGTGCACATCCTGGAAAACCCACCTACATCTGGCTTGGAACAATTAAATTGCTTAGTGATATCCTAATCAGAACCAATCAAAATAAACGTCTGATTAAATGGTCACCTGTGTAATGGAGGCTGATACTGGCACAGTCTTTAATAAAACTTACTGCCAGCAGATCCCCCACATTCATGGAAATGGCTAGGTAAACCCTGGACACCGTCACACATCGACAATGCAGGTGCTTTTCATGGGCTCAACATTCTTAGTCATTGTGAGTACCCACTCAAAGTGGTTAGATGTGCATAGAATCCATTGTTCAAACATGGGACAATGGTAGAAAATTTATGAGCATCTTTTTCAGTACGTTAGCTCCAGGAAGTGTCGGTCACAGATAACAGGCCATTGTTTACCAGCAGGTAATATAAGTATTTCCTAAAGTTGAATGGCATCTGGCGTATAAGGATAGCTCCATATCATTCTTCATTTAATGGTCTGGCAGAAAGTGCAGTCCAGTCTTTGAAGACTGCCTTAAAGACACAGCCTATAGCTTCACAAGATATCAAACTGTCCAGGTTCCTATTTGATGGTGGGACCACCTCTCATGCAGCGACAGGGATAGCTCCAGCAGAGTTACTGATGGGGAGAAGACTCTGCACCAGGTTAAATCTGACCTTACTGGGCATGGTGGGGGGGGGGGGAAACAAGATTCCTTTAAGCAAGAGAGACCAGTTTACATTAGAGGACGAAGTTTGGTGCCAAAACTACGGAAATGGCCCTGTATGGGTAGCAGGCATGGTCAACGCAATGTCAGGCCCCATGTCGTACAAAGATGGGGTAGGTGAGACAGTCCTGAACAAGCATATGAACCACATGAAAGCTGCAAACTCGCAACGGGAAAGGAGCAAAACATATCCATACCATTAGAATAGCTGGAAAGGCTGTTGGACCTCATGGGTTAGACAATAGACATTAGACAATAGGTGCAGGAGTAGGCCATTCTGCCCTTCGAGTCTGCACCACCATTCAATATGATCATGGCTGATTATCCTTAATCAGTATCCTGTTCCTGCCTGGTTCTCCCAGGCATGGTTCTCCAACTCCATTTAACCTCAGAGTCTGAGATGGACACAGCGGATGTCGCAGCCTCAACATCTTCACTACCTGAAGAAGAGGATGAATTTCTTCTGAGACACTCCGGGTGCAGGAGGTGGGTTATTGTCTGTTACACAGCGCCCTTTTCCAAGGCTGAGATGGAGAAACTGGACCTGATGCAAAAATGCCCCAGTACAGGCCTATACCTGTGGTCTTAGTGGGGGAGGGATGTAGTGGTTGTAACAAGGTCAGCCAGATGTACTTTGTAGAATATAAGTTCCCTGATTTGGGCTGTTAATCTGATCCAAACAGGGAGCCCTGGCTGACAGCTATAAACAGGTGTATCATCTTGTTTACTCTGAGAGCTGGCTCTGAGGGAGCTGGATCAGTATCAAAGCAATTAAGGGAGTTCAGTAAATGCTAACTATTACCAGACCTCATCCCATAAATGAATAATAAACATAATTTAATTAATAATTAGTTGATACAATGCGGTGGATGGTAGATCTCTCTTAGTGGATACTTTACGTGAACTGAATGGCTTTCTCATCTTTTTGTTTTTGTTGGTTTTATGGTCACCTATCCCACATGTCGAAGAGTTTGTTTCTGACACCTCATGACAGATATGAAATAAACAGTTCCAATATTCAGCACCTAAAATAGTTATAACAATGTGAAAATTGACTTGATTGTGTTTTTTCCATAGTTTAAAGAGAACATTTTTGCTATTGGATGCATCAATAGGAATCCAGGAAGCAGATCATATAGCAATTGAAATGTGTGAAGAGTTTGGCATTCCATTTGTTGTAAGTAATAAAATCCAGTTACCTAATTTTACTGATGATTCCTATCCCCTTTGGATTCCCTTATTACAAGAACATGGGGCTGCCTGTTTGCAGACCACTGCCAATGCTTGAGTTGGCCTGGAGTTGAATGCAAGTGCTACAGGTTGATTGTTCCTTTGCAACCTGGCTCTTCAGGAAACCTCTTCTTTTTCTGAACTCCCATTTGTAATCCCCTGCCATAGATTTGGCCTGTCTGACAATAAGCTGCAGCTGTTACTCAGTTGACTGTCACAATAAGCTGGCAGACTGTCCTGAAACCTTTGGACATTTAAATCCAACCAAGACTGATGTTCTCACTATGGGTCTCTCTCTCCCACAAGAGAAGGCGGTAATATTGTGATTGGCTCTGCATGTTTGCCAAGAACCCATCAGTGTTTAACTCAGTTTAACTTGAGGTTCAACCCTTGGTATCTACATAGCTGCATTTGACACAATGGATCAACACGTTACATATGTTCATACAATCAGTCGCTATGTTCCAGTTGTGGACATGATCACCGTATTTGAAATGTGTATGTTCTGGGTCATTACGATGATCCACAGATATGTGATCCACATATTCGGCCTAACAGGAGTTCCAGGTGTAAGCACAACGGCAGCTTTTTCACAATGCCTTGCCTCATGACATAACATGGATGTGCTTCAAAGTTTCAGGCAACATAATGTCAAAACAACTGTCCTACCCCATCACTGAAACCATATTGATCAAGCTGAACCCATTCTCAGTGTAAACTTGACTGTTTTTGTTGAGAAAACCTGGGGAATCTGTATCTAACAGTCCCTGATATAACTGACGTCTGTTCCCCTTTTAAAGTTACGAAAATACTCAATAGGTCACGAGCAAAACATACATTTCTCTGTTAAGCTAATGATGAAAGTGGTTTTCTCTCACTATTTCCTGTTCAGAATGTAATCTCAGGACTACTACCAAACCACATGCTAGTAGGATATATCAGACAAATACATGGCTGGGGAAACGGTGTTGCCAGGAGGGATTCAGTTTCCTGGGACTCCTGGGTGGGGGTGGTTTGATGGTTGGAGTTTGATACCGTTATAAGCAGGGTGGTCACATCTGATTGCAACCAGGACTGATGTCCTCATCGGAACCTGAGCAAATAGATAGAGGGAGAAACAAGGATATCAACAAAAGACAAAGTATGAAGTTGAAATGCAGGGCAGAAAAGTTGAGGGTGGAAAAATGGGGGCATAGTGCAACATAAAGCTAAGATGACTAACATGGTTAAAAAGAGAAGTCTAAAGGTTTTTCTGTCCTAATGCATGAAGTGGCACCCAGTGACTAATGGAGTACCATGAAGATCAGTGAGCCTCAGGTTTTCATGATATATATAAATGACCTGGATTAGGGAATTGAAAATCAACATTTCCAAGTTTGCTGACGACACAAAACTGGACAAGATTGATAGTTGTGAGGAAGATGCAAGGAGGCCTCAAGGTGTTTTTGAAAAGTTGAATGTTGGGCAAACACATGGCAAATGCAGTACAAATGTGGTTAAATGTGAAGTTAATCATTTTGAACTGATAAACGGAAAGGTAAAGTGTTATTTAAAGGGCGATATATTAGGAAGTGTGGATGTACAAAGAATCTGAGTGTTCTTGTACACTGGCCTGTAAAAGTAGACCGGCAGGTGCAGCAGGCAGTTTGAAAGGCAAATGGTACGTTGGCTTTCCTTGTAGGAGGATTTGAGTTTTGTTTTGATCTCCATACCGTAGAAAGATATACTTGCCATAGGGTTCCTTAGGGAGGGCAGTAGTGTCCTAAGAGGAGAGATTTGTCCAACTGGGCCTGTTCTCAGCAGAGTTTAGAAGGGTGATGTGGGATTTGATTGAAACGTACAACATTATAATTGGGCTGGATAGACTAGATGCAGATAGTACGCTTTCCCTGGGGACAGTGGGGAGCTGAGAATCCATGAACGTCTCAGAATACAATGTAGACTATTTAAGACTAAGATGAGGAAAATCTTTTTCATTCAAAGTGTAGTGGACCTGTAAAATTCCCTATCAGAAGGCCAGGGAAGTCAAATCAGTGAATGTATTCAAAGAGATAGAATAAGTGGTGAAGGCTAGTACATTTACAGCATTTGGACAGGTAAATGGATAAGGTCAAACGCAGACAAATGCGACTAGTTCAATTTAGGAAACCTGGTTGGTACGGACAAGTTGGGCAGAAGGGTCTGGTTCTGCCCTATGTGACTTTTTGACTGTATAAGGTGAAGTGCAGTGAGTGTCCTTGAAGATGAGCTGTGAAATTAAGCATGTTGGTGCATCAGGCGGTAAGTAGGCAAGTAGTATGTTGCCTTCATAGCATGAGAATTTGAGTGCAAGAGTAGGGTGTCTTGCTGCAGGGCCTTGGTGAGACCACACTGGTCTCCTTATTTAAGGAAGGATATTCTGGCTATGGAAGGAATGCAGTAAAGGTTTACCAGCCTGATTCCTGGGATGGCAGGATTGATGTATGGAGAGAGTTTGCCATTTGGCTAACCTTTTGTTTCAGATTTGTCACTGAATTCAGATTTTGCTATCTGGCATAATGGGGTTTAGATGAATACCCCAAAACATTACTCTAGGCTTTGGTTCATGAACTAGTCCAGTGACATTTCCACTACACTGTCACCTCCCTCTCACAAACAGAGGAACCTCAATTATCCGGCATTCAATTAACCGAATTTCGGATTATCCAAACAAGATCGCAAGGTCCCAATGCTTAGCTAACTATGTTATCTGGCATTGATTATCTGGCATTCGATTAACTGAACGAAATACTCCCCACCTGTCTCCTTTGGATTATCAAGGTTCCTCTGTACACAAGTCTATAACATGTACAAACAAATCCAAGTTAATGCATTTTTTTTTAAAATTAAACATGAGTACAATTTAAGTATTGTTTCTTGTTACTCTGTAGTTCAATTAAGAGCTCCATTGTAACTTAAGCATCATTGGAAAAAAAATTAGACAGTCTACCATGTCTCTCTACAACAATACTTATTGAAGAATTCTGAACACGTAACACCAGCTGTCAATATGCTTTCTGATTTTTGATTGCAAGCAATATAAGAATGCAGATTTGATTTTTTTTCTTGCATAATAAGATTGCACACTTGTGCAGGAAGTCATTAAAGTAGGCAAACTGATGGGCCACTTCATAAAAACATTGTTTTGCACATCATGTGAAGTAATAATGATAGAGCTGGTAAATTACATCCTTAGTGTAATCAGTAATTGCCTTCTTCTGTTATGTTCACTCCAGCTTGTATTAACAAAGATTGACAGGCCTCAGCAAGGCAATCTGCTGAAGATCATTCTAGGAGTACAAGGAGCGATAGAAAAACAAATGTCAGGGTGCTTTCCTCAGCCGTTCCTCGTGAGGTATGTTAAAAATGTATTTCTTTAAAATTCCATTTAAAAAATTGTTAAGATAATTGGTGGGAAGAAGCTGTGGATGCTGAAATTAGTTCTGTTGTTCACTGTTTCCTTTGTAAAAAAAAAATGAATGGAATGGGGACATCGCAGGCTCAGCCTTGAAAAGGTAATGGTGTGCAATCTTCCAGAACTGCTGCAGTTTGGATGCTGTTGGCAGACACACA
This sequence comes from Chiloscyllium plagiosum, assembly GCF_037043375.1. Lineage (NCBI taxonomy): Eukaryota > Metazoa > Chordata > Chondrichthyes > Orectolobiformes > Hemiscylliidae > Chiloscyllium > Chiloscyllium plagiosum. Next base: position 75,603,178 of record NW_028270150.1, on the reverse strand, counting down.
GTACTATTAAGGAGAGTGTTCCAGAATTTTGACCCAGCCACGGTGAAAGAATAGTGATATATTTCCAAGTCAAAATGATGAGTGGCTTGGAATTTGCAGGCCTTGATAGTCCATGTATCCAGTACCCTTGACCATTTAGTTGGAAGTGTATGTGGGTTTGGAAGGTGCTATCTAAGGACCTTTGGTGAATTTCTGCAGTACCCCTTGTAGATGGTACACACTACTGTTACTGAGTGTCAATGGTGAAGGGAGCAGATGCTTGTGGATGTGGTGCCAATCAAGTGGACTGCTTTATCCTGGATGGTGTCAAGCTTCATGAATGTTCTTGGAGCTGCACCTATTCAAACAAATGGGGAGTATTACAGGCAATTGCAAGTCACATATGAGGAGAACATAAAAATGAGATTCTCAATTTCGAGAAAAATACTCCAGTTTTCCACTCAAACGTTTTAATGGCTAGATGAGAATTTTACTACTGAGAATCAAAGAACTTATCTGCATGCATTACATCTCATTATTACCTTAATAGTTCCTCATTTGTATGCAGTTTGCTATTCCGCAGGCATGGAGATGAACTGGAAGAGAACAACTCCAGATGTGAAAATCTGAAGGATGCAGCCTCTCTTTGGCCAGCTTTCCCCAACGCTCAGAGAGTGCTCCATAGGCAGTGGCTGTCTGAAGCCTCCATCCATGGTGCATTTGGTGCATTTGAGATTGACCTCTGATACAACTCAGCTCCTCAGTACTGCACCTTGGAGTGTTCATTGCAATACTGCTGCTGGGTCTCATTGCACATAGTGCCCAGTATACATTGGAAAAGTGTGCTCAAAGCCTTTAGGTCACATCTCTCAGCACCCATTCACTTTGTACCTACCTGGATGCTCACTGCAGCTTTGCCTTGCCTTTCAGTGCAGATAGCTGGTCAGGCAGCTTGTCATGTTTGCCAACAGTGACCAGTCAAGGGGGATAATGGTCAGCAAAGGGCCTGGTTGTTTATCAGTCTGGAAAATTATGAAGGTTTCCCGAGTGTGTGAGTGGGAAATGCAGAGGGTAAGAATTGGCTGTGGGTGAAAGCCGTTGAAGGAAAACATGACATGCATTGATGAGAGTTATGCACCATAAGGCTTGGAGGAAGGGGGAGGGATGGAGGGAGTAAGGTGGGTGCCGTTACAGAATTAAAAGTGAGTGAGAGGTAGCAAAGAGAAAATGATAGCATTACTCTTGCAGAGTGCAGAAGGCCATTAACCTTCCTCCATCCTGGGGGCAGTGTGCCCACAGCTGGCTGCCAGTGCATGCAGCCGGGACTTGTATATGATGCCTGTCATGTGAATGTCAGAAGGTCCCAGAACGGGCAAGCCCTTCACTGCAGCTGAGCACAAGGCAGTGTGAGAGCAGCACCACGGAGGCGGAATGCATTATTAATGAGATGAACAGCATAAAATTTCACAAGAAAAGTCTCCAGGATTTACAGGGGGACACCCTCCATGAAACCCTCTCCCAAAATTGATGCTGAGCTGATTTCTTAGGAAATAAATGTCTGTAAGCCAACTAGGTTCCAAATCTATATTTAAGCTGATCAGGTTTATATTCACCCACATGTAACTTAAGAGAATACTAAATTCTTTATAATTACGAACTCTTTGCCTTGCTCATCATGCTATCTGCATGGGAGCAAGCATTTTTCTGAGTTATGCCAGGAATGTTTATCTCCAGACCTTATTGCAGCCTCCATGTAGAAATAAATACAAGAACTGACCTGAAGACAGATGTGAGGTGAGAGTGATTGGCCTTGACATCAAGGCAACTTTTGACCAAATGAGGCATCAAAGAGCCATAGCAAAATTTAAATCAACGGCAATCAGGAGGAAAGCTCTCTCCGGATTGGAGTCACACCCAGCTCAAATGCAGATGTTTGGGGATTGTTTGACACCGATGATTTGAGCTTCAAGACATCACTGACAAAACCATTCTTAACCTAAAAAAAACATAAAATAAAGTGAATGTCAGGATCACAGTGTCCATGTGGAGGAGCCCGGTATTCCAGACAATGAGTTTATTGTAATTATTGCTAGGTGTACAGAGGAACCTCACTTATCCAATGTTCAATTATCCGAATATCGGATTATCCAGCAAGATTGCAAAATGCTCAGCTAAACTATGTTATCCAGCATTTTATTATCTGGAATTCGATTAACCGAACAAAATACTCCCCACCCGTGTCCTTCGGATAATCGAGGTTCCTCTGTATTGTACATTTTGCATTTGCTTCCCATGGAAGGTTATTTGACTGTGAATCAGTTTTTCTCTGTGGATCAAATGGGGAGTTTGGTGTGTGACTAAAATCATGAGGCAGCTCACATAGCAAGCAGTATGCGGGTTGATTCCTGTGCCATCCATATATTGATAGTGGCAACTTCAAATTTAAACACCATTCTGTTAAACTTTAGATCAAAGTTTTCACAGGTTGCATAATGCAGTATTCTCTTGAAAAACTTAAAGTATTATTTTTAAAATTTGTGACATTTTATTCCTGCAGCTCTTTGAATTATTCTGGGATTCATCTGCTGAGATGTTTCATAGCTCACGTGACTGGAAATCTTCAGATTAATGAACATAATTCCACGTCTTTAAGATCAGGAGTAAATTCTGCAAAGATATGAAAATTGATTTCAGAACAGCACTGCATGTCTACAGTATCAAATACCGATTTGATTTGAAGGAACCACTGAATGCAGATTACGTGCAAATAGAAAAGTCAAATTGAATTTGACCTAATTGACATTATGTGTTCATAGAGTCATAGAGATGTACAACATGGAATTGGCTCCTTTGGTCCAACTCATCCGTGACAACCAGATATCCTAAATTAATCTAGGTCCATTTGCCGGGATCATGGGAAATATTACAGAACATATGTAACATCTTTGTGGAAAATTGTGGAGTTTATATATTCTGTTTACAAAATAGATTTATTCTGATTGTTTAAGTAGAATCAGTTCCTGTTATTCCTAAAACGTATTTCAGATTATGATTCCTAGAACCTTGCTCCATCATAATTATTCAAATTCCATTGTTGCATTTCTTTAAAAAGTACGTTTGAAAGATTGAAACAGTTGAAATGTTGAAAGCTTTTTCCCAGCAATTTACCCTTTAATGTGCATCAAGTGTATTCACGCAGAGCAAGAAATTTACTTTCAATAGTAGGTTGCTGTTAATGCATTCAAATGTGAAACAAGGCTATTCACACGCTGGATACAACAGAACAGCTTTGCAGCAAGAAGCATTTTATGATTATCATGTCTTCTTGACTGACATTATCTTTCAGAATTATTCTGGGTTTTCTCTATCATGAGAACACAGTATGATATTCTAAAAATGACAGTGGCAAAAACATTGCATGTCTCATATTTTAAGCTTTCTGTTTTCCTCAGCTGATCAGCCAAAAGTCAAAATTTACAAGTGCCTTATATTCTGTGCTCAGTCCTTTTAGTTTTCATAGGAGTTGTTAAGAACATTACTCACTTTATATAGTGATGAAGATTAATATAAATAGTCACATTCTAAGAATGAATTTTAAAAAAGGATGCTAGTTTCCATTAAAACTTGACAAAAAGAGGATTGAAAAGTTCTCATGGTGATTCCTCATCTTTGCATTGGGCATCATCTTCCATCTTGTAGCCGATTGAAAACATAATCATGCCTATCAAGATTCCAGGCACAAACTGCAGTCCTGCTTTTATACCGTTAATAAGCCATTGCAGTTATGTGATGAATAGTGTAGTTCTTAACTTTGTGTAATAGTGTACTGTAAAACATTAAATAAAACATCCTGTCACTAAATGAAGGATCTGTCTTAATAAAGTGTAGGTGTAACTTTTTTTATCCTCAGGTCTTCATATCATCAAATACAATTAAAAATGAGTTGTTATGCAAGTCTCATACCATCCTGACATGGAAATGGAACATCAGTCCTTCTTGTTGGTGGATTAAAATTTTGGAGGGGGTTCCAAGATGGCAGAGATCTGGGAAGAACACATTGCAGAGCTTCGCACCATATCGCAAGTGGGACGAAGTCTTAATCCACCCTATCCGGCCCACCACAATATCCAGGGACTCTGAAAAGATTTTCACCATCCAGGAATGCCGAAGAATGGAGGAGGTACTTCTGAGGCCAGGCCCACGGCCCAGCCTGCAGGATCCTCTGACTCGATTATCTACCAGGCCTGGTGAAGGAGCTTGCGAAATCTCGCGAGATGTTGGGTAGGCAGATAGAGGAGAAGCTGGTCCCAATCTCTATCATGCTGCAGAAGCATGAACAGCAGCTGGAAGACCTGGAGAAAAGGACGGATGAGGTAGAACACAGAGTCACAGTGAAAGCTGATACCAGTTCCTCCAAGGATAGGAATCCAAGCGCTGGAGACACAGGTCTGTAATTTGCTTGACCAGGTTGATGACCTCGAACAGGGGCAGGAGAAAAAATACTCAGATCAACGGTCTGCTGGAGGGGAAGGAAGGTGAACGGCCGGTGGAATTTATTGAGGACAGGTTGCTGAAATTCTTAACTTGGAGACTGGAATGAGAGGCTTGAAGATTGAGAGGGCTCACCGGGTCACGGTGCGGAGGTCAGATCTAGGCCAACATCCTCGTCCTCTCTCGGCGCAGTTTCATCAGTATAGAGATAAGGAGAGAATCGTGGAAGCTTCCAGAGGGGAAGGATCCGAGGACCCTGGTTTACGAGGACTCTAAGATCATGTTCTTCCAGGAGTTCTCAGCAGCGGAAAAGAAAATCCTGTGATGATGTCAAGAGAAGGCTGAGGCAGTTTGGGATCCAGTACTCTCTGAGATTTCCGGCTGTGCTTCCAATCACCTTAGATGGCTCTGTACATCTCTTTGACAATCGGAGAAGGCAAGCGACTTTGTGGACAAATTAACTTAATCTGATCAATTTAGTATTACAAATAGTAGAGTTGTTTGGGTACATCTCTACATTTTTTTTAAAAAAAAAGAAGTTCAGTCACGGCTTTCCTTTCTTTTTTATTGATAATAGTCTGGCCTAAACTATGTTCAGGGGCGATTGGGATGTGTACTTTCAATTTCTAATTTAAGTTATACCAAAAGATGGGTGGGGTACTTACCTTTTTTTTCAAAATGTCTTTGTTCATATTCTATTCCATGGTGTATTTTCTTTCTTTTCTGCTTGTGTTTGTGGTGTGGCTCTAGCTCGGAGGAGGGAAAATGGTTGGGATGGCTAGATGCCTACTTACAGGCAGTTTAGACCCGGTTCACGTATTTGAATGCCCTGGCTGCAGTATTGGCAGCGGGATGGGAACTTGGGTTTTGAGATGGGTAGTTTCCCCCTTTGGGCAGGGGATGAATTCCCTTATTCAGTGCCATTGGCACTTTATATGTTGTTTTATTTGGTTTTTGTTGTATGTAGTCTTTGATAGCTTTGTTAACTGTAGTGGGTTTAGTTTCTGTAGTTTTTATGTTCGATGGATCATGCAACACTAAGGCTCGGTGATTTGTGGTTCGAGTTCCTTCTCCTTGAAATTTAAATGTTACTGCAGAAGGTTATGGCTAATGACTTGATTAAATGGTGTACTTGGAACACCAAGGAAAGTCACTCACCAATTAAGACGAATAAGGTACTCTCGAGTCTTAGAAAGGGAAAGGTGAATATTACTTTATTACAGGAGACAGACTTGGAAGATAGGGAACATTTGAAACTACAGCAGAATGGCTTTGATTGGGTTTACTTTTCATCTTTTAATACCAGAAGTAGGGGAGTGGCTGTTTTGGTTAGGAGGAATCTCACATTTAAATTACTAGAGTGTGTTAAGAACACACATGGGAGGTTTGTAATTCTCAAAACTCTGATAAATGGGGAGAATATGGTGTTTTAAATGTATATTGCTCTCCGGCCCATCCCCTCAAATTACTGGTAGATGCATTTTCTAAATTGATCACTCGAGTCCCTGCATATCATTGTAGGGGGAGGTTTTAATTGTCTTACAGATCCAGCGGTAGACAAGCTGCCCAAAGGCCCCCCGATACCCTCTGTGCAAAGTAAACAATTGGTGGATCTGTATGTGGAGTTAGAGTTGGTGGACATCTGGAGGTGTCTCCACCCTACAGGCAGGAATTATACGTTTTTTTCCAATTCACACAGATATCACACCCGGATTGATCTTTTTTTGACCCTAACGGCAACCCTGGACTTGGTGGCATCTTGTACGATTGGTATTATTACCATCTCCGATCATGCTCCAGTTTACCTGTTGGTAAAGATTAAGGACGCCATAGTGGGCTGGAGGCACTGGTGAATGGTTCCCTTTATCCTTAAGGATAATAAATTTATGGAGTACTTCTCTAAGAAATTTTGGGTGTTCCTAGACATTAATTCAGGCTCGATTACTAGCCTGTCCGTACTTTAGGAAACTGCCAAAGCCTATGCCGGGGGTTAGTTATTTTCTCTTCTGCCAGTTGGAAGTGGCAGAAAGATGAGCAGCAACGTCTCCTCAAAGCATGGTTGAAAGCAGCTGAGAAGGCTTACTTAGACAGGCCCTCGTTGGCCAAGAAACAGAGGATTATGGTGGTGCAGCCTGTACTGAACATACTCACACAGACAACAATGAAAGACCTTACTTACTCAAAACAAAGGTTATATGAGCATGATGACCAGCCGCGCAAGTACCTAGCATATCTTGCCAGAAAAAGAAGTGCTCCTCAATTAGGAAAGGGTCTGGGAACCTAACGTGATTCCAAAAAGATTAATGCAGCATTCCAGAGATTTTACTCTGAATTATATCAGTCTGAGGGTTGTGAGGAGGAGTGGGCTTTTTTCAAGGATCTGGAGCTCCCCTGTGTGACCCCCCTAACAATGCCCCCTTATCAGAGCAAGAGGTGCAGGAGGCTGTAAAACAGCTTCAGAGTGGAAAGGCGTCTGGTCCTGATGGACGTCCCAGTAAATTCTGTAAGAAGTTTATAAGCATATTGTCAGGCCCGATACTCAACATGCTCAATGACTCAAAGTCATGGTGGTGTCCTGTCATCTCTAAAGAGAGGCCAATATTTTGCTTATACTTAAAAAGTAGAGGTCCCAGAGAACTGTGCTTCGTACAGGTCCATTTCACTCTTCAATGTGGACTTTAAAATCCTCTCTAAGACTCTTGCGTTAAGGTTTAAGACTGTGTTACCTTCTATTGTTAAAGAGGACCTTCATAAAGACGGGCTTCATAAAGGGCCACCGATCCTCCAATAATGTTAGGAGGCTGCTTAATGTATTTCAAGCATGTCAACAGCAGTCAATACAGGCATTGGTGATTTCTCTAGATGCAGAGAAGGCATTTGACCGAGGTGAATGGCCGTACCTTTGGTTTGGCTTGGGCGAAGCCTTTATAAGCTGGGTAAAGGTTCTCTACAGTGACCCTCTCGCTCCAGTCATCACCGATGGGGTGCGATCCAGCAATTTTAACATTTTTAGGGGCAGCCGGCATTGCTTTTTATGTTGGTGATTGAACCATGGGTGGAGGCCACTTGTAGGCATCCCAATACATCAGCTCCAGAAGTAGGGTCAAAATTACATAAGATTTCGTTGTACGTGGATTTTTTTTGTCAAATCCAGCAGTTTTGGTGCTCCGCCTAATATAATACAGCAGCTCGTTTGGCACTTTTTAAGGGTAAAAGATTAATTTTGCAAAATCAGAGGCTATGCCTATGGGTGGTCTTACGAAGGTGCAAGGTCTTAAGGGCGAATCTCTGTGACCACTTAAATTGGAATCGAGGGGTTTATGTATTTGGGCATATTCCTCACTCCAGTTCTTGATTGGTTGTTTAAAGCTAATTTTGTTCAATTATTTAACAAAATCAAACAAGGCCTTCAAAAATGGGAGGTCATGGTTAGGTTGGATAGCGCTTATGAAGATGATTATTCTCCCCCGTTTGTTATACCCTATACGAATGCTCCCCAATTTTCAATAAGCAAACATTCAGGAGATTGAATAGCTGGTTCAGCTCTTTTATTTGGCATCGTAAGCAGCTCTTTATTAAATTAGCTAAACTGCAATTACCTCATAGATTGGGAGGAGTGATTCTCCCAGACATTAAAAACGATCAACTAAGCTCACTTTTAAATGAGGGATTGGGCTTGTGGGGACCCTCGTTCAATATGGTTAGATATTGAAACCTCTCAGGCAAAATCCTCCCTTACTAGTTTGCTGTTTTTGGACAAAATGAGGACAGCTAAGGAATATTGCCATAACCCAATAGTTATCAATACTGTGAAAGCATGGAGGGCAATTCAGCAGAGGGAAGGCAATATTGGCAAAACATCTTTTCTTACACCTATAGTGGGTATGGTGGGTTTTCAGTGAGAGTGGTTCCGTAGGTGGGTTTTCAACCAGGAATGATGGGTTCAGGATTCAAACATTGGGCAGCTAGGGGTGTGTCTTGCATGGGTGATTTATTTGAAGGAGACACAATGATGTCATTTGATCAGTTAGCACAGAAATATGAGCTATCTAGCAGGAACTTCTTTATTTTTTTCAAGGTAGGGATTTATTCAAAAAAAGACCACACTTTTGACTGATCCTACAAATCTGACATAGAGAGGAGGGTGCTCAGTGGTAAAAGCACACTTTCTGTCAGCACTTTATATCATCAATCGGGAGGGGGGGGGCGCGGCCCCTCCGATGCGTTTGATCGACTTTGCAGGGTGTGGGAGAGAGAGCTAGATGTTGAGGTCTCCTCAGAGGCATGGGAAGATATTTGGGAAAACACAAGAAAGATATCAATTTGCAATAGGATCCATGCGTTACAAGGTCCACTTGGCTCCAGACCATTTGTCAAAATTTAAACCAGGGGTATCTTCAACAGGTCCCAAGTGCAGGGTTGGTATGAGTACTTTTACCTATTGCCTCTGGTCCTGTGGTAAGCTTCAAATATGCTGGAGCGCTGTGGTAGATGCAATGGAGAGGATTTTGGGTGTAAGGGTGGAGAAGGACCCGATCTCTCCTTTTCTTGGCCTGCCCAGTGTGTTCCCTGTAAATGTGCATTAAAAAAACCTTTTCAACAACCTCACTTTCTGCGCAGGAAAGAATATCTTATTAGGTTGAGTATCCGAAAATCCCCCAGGCCTGTCGTGGGTTGGTGTAAAATTGTTACAGAGCATATTCCCTTGGATTTTCTTACAAGTATGGTACACCACAAAACTGAGAATTTCTTTAAGACATGGCAGCCCTTTTTGGAATACCTGGACACAGATTTATCTGCCACACTAATAAGGACTTTTATATAGCTGTAACAATTGTGTGCTTTATGAGTCCAGTATCCAGAGAGGGGGAACTGTGGACGTATGAATCGGTGAAAATTAATGCTCTCTATATTCGAGAGTTAGTGATTTGTTTCACTGAGCTGTACTATTATTATTTATTAATTTGTTGTTAGTTATTAATTATTTAGTTAAGTAGTTAGTTGGGGTTTTAAAATATTTTTTCATATGTATTTGTACATGAGGGCAGTTTGGGATTTTTACATTTTTTTTGATGTTCTTTCTTTTGTATTGTTTTGAATTGTTTTGTATTTGTTGTAATATTTTAAAAATCTATTTTTCTATAAAAATAATTTTAAAAAGAATTTTGGAACTCCTTGTTTAAAAGCGTTGTTACAGTACCCTCACTACACAGACTGCAGCAGTTCAAGAAAGCGGCTCATTGTCACTTTCTCAAAGGCAGTTGGGAAGGGGTCCTTGCCACTGATGCCTACACCTCATGAATGATTTTTTTAAAATGTGAATAACCAGAGAACAGTCATTGGAAGTTTAACGGTGAATCGTTTATGTTGTCAGCCTAAGCCTGTGTTGTCATTTGAATTTTGAATAATTTTGGCTTTGTGCAAAAGGTCTTGTCAGGTTAGGTTTTTAATGGGACACATGCTGAAAGTTCTTGAATGCATCAAAAAGCTGTGGTTTGTTGATGGATTTTCACAGTCAACTCAATAATTATTTCATGCCCAGTACAGACCTGCTGCTGTTCACTGCATTCAAAATGTCATTACTTTAAATGGCTATGGTGTTCATAAAGGGGTAGCGTGAAATGTTTCAGTACATTGGATTTGCATGCATCATGTAAGCAATCAAACATAAAATGTGTTACAGTCCTAATCTGTTACTTTAATAATTAGCAAAGTATTTCAATAATATAAGATTGTTGAAATGCTAAAGTGTAGTATTGGTGCTGATCATTCAAGCAATAATATTTAACACAAAGGAATGGAAGGATGCCATTTCAATTATCTAGAATCAGACAATGTTCTCGAGTCAGAAATAACATGGCCGATACATTTATATAGTGCCTTTTGCAATCATTATGCCCTAAATCAATGTAAAAGAGTGAAATACCTTTTGAAGCATTGTCTCATGAAACGTAGGAAGTGCTGCAGCCAATATGTGCGCAGCAAGATCCCATGTAGAGCAATGTGATAATAACAAGAAAGTCTGTTTTAGAAGTTAGGCAGTTAATATTATGTCGCATAAACGACTCATGATGGTGGTTAGGATTTGTAGAGTCTGGAGGAAGGTGCAAAAAGATGTCCTCCAGAAAGATTTGCCAGGCCCACGATATTCACCACATGCGTCAGCTTAGAAATTGGGTTTTTGTGGAAACGGAGAGAAGCTATGGACTGGGGTTTAGAGATGGGGAGTGAATGAACTATAATCAGGAGAATGGAGCTACACATAAAGGCCGGTCAGGGACTGAGGTTTCTGGTTTCTGTATTGGAGTGCAAAGGGGTTGCTGAAAGGTCAAAGGACAGTTCTCCTGCCTTTTCTTTCTAAAGAAAAAGTTCATTTCTAGAGCCTTCTTCAGCCTCCATTTCACTGCTGATTTTCCATGCTCTGGAAAACCTGGTTAACATTTGTTAAATTTAACTCAAGCCCTGGACTGTACTGTGCGACATCCTTAAAAACACTGACGATGAAGATGTTCATTCTCTTGGGGAAGGGACACTTGCAGTATATGCTGCACACCTTTTAAAATGGTAATGGATAAATTATATAGAGTCATAGAGATAGAGATGTACAGCACACAAACAGTACCTTCAGTCCAACTCATCCATGCTGACCAGATATCCTAAACTGATCTGGTGCCAGTTGATGGCATTTGGCCCAAATCCCTCTAAACCCCTCCTAGTCATATAGCCATCCAGTTGCCTTTTAAATACTGTAATTCTACCAGTCTCTATCACTTCCTCTGACAGCTCATTCCATACACGCATCACCATCTGCATGAAAATGTTGCCCCTCAGGTCCCTTTTAAATCTTTCCCCTTTCACCTTAAACCTATGCCCTCTCGTTTTGGACTCTCCCAACCCAGGAAAAGACCTTGTCTATTTACCCTAACATTGCCCTTCATGATTTTATAAACCTCTGTAAGGTCACCCCTAAGCCTCCAACACTCCAGGGGCAGTAGCCCCAGCCTTTTCAGCCTCTCCCTATAGCTCAGGCCCTCCAATTCTGGCAACATCCTTGTCTGTACTGTTTCAAGTTTCACAACATCTTTTTTATAGCAGGGAGACTACAATTGAATGAAGTATTTCTAAAGTGGCATAACCAATGTCCTGTACAGACGCAACATAACACCCTGACTCCTATACCCAATGCACTGATCAATAAAGTTAAAAATCACAGTTAAAAAGCGTTGCTCCTTCATCAGGTGGTTGTGCTCTGAAAGCTAGTGCTTCCAAATAAACCTGTTGGACTATAACCTGGTGTTGTGTGATTTTTAACTTTGTACACCCCAGTACAACACTGGCATCTCCATATCATGACTGATCAATAAAGGCACGCATACCAAATGCCTTCTTCACTACAATGTCTACCTGTGACTCCACCTTCAAGGAACTATGAACCTCCAACCCAAGCTCTGTTTGTTTGATATGTTTGAGCCCAAACTGTAATGAGATAAGCTGTCAAATGGCCCTGACAGAACACAAACTGACTGTCACTGAGTACATCAATGCTAATAGAAGTTTGACTGATAGACTAGTAATTGGCTGTGTTGGATTTGTCCTCTTTTTTGGACAGGACATACCCAGGGCAGGTTTCCACAATGCTGATTGGATGCTAATGTTGTAGTTCTACTGTAACAGCTTGGTTAGGGGAGCAGCTAGTTCTGGAGCACATCTTCAATTCTAATATTGGAATATTGCAAGTGCCCACAGCCATTGCAGTATCCAGTGCCTCCAATCATTTTTCTATCACCTGGAGTGAATCAAATCGACTGAAGACTGGCATCTGTGATGCTGGGAACATGAGGATGAGGCTGAGATAAATCATCCACTTGGATTTCTGGCTGAAGATGGCTGTGAATGCTTCAGCCTTGTCTTTGAATTGATATGCTGGGCTTCTGCATTGTTGAGGGTGAGGACATTTGTGAAACCTGATAATCTGTCAATTGTTTAATTGTTTACCTTAATTTACGACTGGACATGATAGGATTGCAGAGCTTTGGATTCACTAGCTTTCAAATCTCGCCATCCTCCCACCTCATCCCAGGGCAAGCCATCCCTCTCCACCCCACCCCTTCAACCTGTCCTACCTGTCTATCTTCTTTGCCTCCTATCCACTCCACCCTTCCCAACGACCAATCACAACCATCTCCTACCTGCACCCACCAATCGCCATTCAACCCACCTTTCCCCTAGACCTACCCCCCTCCCTTTATTTATTTCTCAGTACCCTTCCCCCTCCCCAGTCCTGGTGAAAGGTCCAGATCTGAAATGTTGACTCCCCTGCTCCTCTGATGTGCTTGATCCGCTGTGCCCTTTCCAGCTCCACACTTTATTAACCCTGACATTCCAGCATCAGCAGTCCTCAATATGCCTGAACTTCGAACAGATTCATGCTTGTGGAATTGTTTGGCCTTAGCTACCACATGTTGCTTGCATTGTTCGGCACACAAGTAATCTCCTGTGTTGTAGTCGTTTGATATGTTGTTTTCAGGTTTACCTCTTACACCCTTCATCAAACCAGAGTTGATCTCTCTTGATGGTATGAACTTGATGGTAATGATAAAGTATGAGCCACGTCATGCTGTGTGGTTACAGGTTGTGGTTGAATGCAATTCTGCTGCTGCTAACAGCACACAGATCCTCATGGATGCCGACTTTGAGGTGTTGGATATGTTCAATATTTATCCCATTTACACAGTGAGCCATAGAATCATACAGCATGGAAACAGACCTTTCGGTCCAACCAGTTCACACTGACCATGTTCCCAAAGTAAACTAATCCCACCTGCCTGCATTTGGCCCATAATCCTCCAAACCTTTCCTATTCATGTATTTATCCAAAAGTCTTTTAAATATTGTAACAGTACCTGCATCCATCACTTCCTCTGGCAGTTCAATTCACACACGAATCGCATCTGTGTAAAACAGTTGCCCCTCATGTCATAGAGTCATAGAGATGTATGGTACGGAAGCAGACCCTTCAGTCCAACCCATCCATGTCGACCAGATATCCCAACCCAATCTAGTCCCACTTGCCAGCACCCAGCCCATATCCTTCCAAACCCTTCCTATTCATATACCCATCCAGATGCCTTTTAAATGTTCCAGTTGTACTGGCCTTCACCACTTCCTCTGGCAGCTCATTCCATACACGTATTATGCTCTGCATGAAAAAGTTGGCATTTAGGTCTCTTTTACATCTTTCCACTCTCACCCAAAACCTATGCCCTCTATTTCTGGACTCCCCCACCCCCAGGGAAAAGACTTTGTCTATTTATCCTATCCATGTCCCTCATGATTTTATAAACCTCCAAAAGGTCACCCCTCAGCCTTTGGCACTCGAGGGAAAACAGCCCCAGCCTATTCAGCCTCTCCCTATAGCTCAAATCCTCCAATCCGGCAACATCCTTGTAAATCTTTTCTGAACCCTTTCAAGTTTCACAACATCCTTCCGATAGGAAGGAGACCAGAATTACACACAATATTCCAAAAATGACATAACCAAAGCCTGTACAGCTGCAACATAACCTCCCAACTCCTGTACTCAATACTCTGACCAATAAAGGAAAGCATACCAAATACCTTCTTTACTATCCTATCTACCTGCGACTCCACTTTCAAGGAGCTGTGAACCTGTACTCCAAGGTCTCTTTGTCCAGCGACACTCTCCAGTACCTTACCACTAAGTATATAAGTCCTCCTCTGATTTGCTTTCCCAAAATGTAGCACCTCGCATTTATCTAAGTTAAACTTCATCTGCCACTCCTCAGCCAATTGGCCCATCTAATCAAGATCCCATTGTAATCTGAGGTAATCTTCTTAACTGTCCACTACACCTCCAAATTTGATGTCATCTGCAAACTTACTAACTATAGCTCATGCTCACATCCAAATCATTTATGTAAATGACGAAAAGTAGAGGACCCAGCACCGATCCTTCTGGCACTCCGCTGATCACAGGCCTCCAGTTCTGAAAAACAACCCTCCACCACCACCCTCTGTCTTCTACCTTTGAGCCAGTTCTGTATCCAAATGGTGAGTTCTCCCTGTATTCCGTCAAATCTAACCTTGCGAACTATTCTTCCATGGGGATCCTTGTCGAACACCTTACTGAAGTCCATAAACATCATGTCCACCGCTCTGCCCTCATCAATTATCTTTGTTACTTTTTCAAAAAACTCAATCAAGTTTGTGAGACATGATTTCCCATGCACAAAGCCATGTTGACTATCCCTAATCAGTCCTTGCCTTTCCAAATACATGGAGAAAGTGAGGGCTGAAGATGCTGGAGATCAGAGCTGAAAATGTGTTGCTGGAAAAGCGCAGCAGGTCAGGCAGCATCCAAGGAACAGGAGAATCGACGTTTCGGGCATAAGCCCTTCTTCAGGAATACATGTACATGTACATCCTGTCCCTCAGGATTCCCTCCAACAACTTGCCCACCACTGATGTCAGCCTCACTAGTCTATACTTCCCTGTTTGTTTTACCAAAAAGCAAAACCTTGTATTTATCCAAATTAAACTCCATCTGCCACTCATCAGCCAATTGACCCAATTGATCAAGATCTCTTTGCAATCTTAGATAATCTTCTTCACTGTCCACTCTTAGCACCAATTTTGGTGTCATCCACAAACTTACTAACCATGCCTCCTATAGTTTCACCCAAATTGTTTCTATAAATGATAAACAGTAGTGGATCCAACACTGATCCCTGTGGAACAACCTGGTCACAGGCCTCCAGTCTGAAAAACAACTCTCCACCAGTACCCTCTATCTTCTACTGTCAAGCCAATTTTGTATCCAGTTGGCAGCTCACCCTGAATCCCATGTGATCTAAATTTACTAATTAGTCTACGATGCAGAACCTTATCAAAGGTTTTACTAAAGTCCATGTAAACAATGTCCATCACTCTGCTCTCATCAATCTTTTTGGTTATTTCCTCAACAAACTGAATCATGTTTGCGAGACCTAATTTCCCTTGCACAAAACCATGCTAATTATCCATTATCAGTCCTTGCCTCTCCAAGTGCATGTACAGTAAATCCTATCTTTCAGAATTATTTCCAACAACAAACCCAGCACCGATGTCAGGCTCACAGTCTATTGTTCTCAGGCTTCTCCTTATAGCCTTTCTTAAATAAATGCCACAACATTGGCCACTGGCACCTCACCTGTGGTTATAGATGATACAAATATTTATGCTAGGGGTCCTACAATATCTTCCCTGACTTACCAAAACTTTATGGGATGAACTTGACCAGGTCCTGGATATTTATCCACATTGATGTTTTCAAAGGCCTCCAGCACTTCTTCTGTAATGTGAACAGTTTCAAAACATCAATATTTATTTCCCCGAGTTCTCTAGCCTCCATTTCTTTCTCCACTGTAAAAACCGATGTAAAATGTTCAGTTAGTATCTTTCCCTTCACCTGAGGTTCAACATATAGATGATCTTATTGATCTTTAAGAGGCCCAATTCCCACTCTAGTTGTTCTTTTGCACTGGGGTGGACAAAATTAAAAATCACACAATACCAGATTATAATCCAACAGGTTTAATTGGAAGCACTAGCTTTCGGAGCGCCGCTCCTTCATCAGGTGATTGTGGAGGACACAATTGTAAGACACAGAATTTATAGCAAAAGTTTACAGTGTGGTGTAATTGAAATTATACATTGAAAAATACCTTGATTGTTTGTTGAGTTTTTCATCTGTTCGAATACCATGATAATTTCACTTCTTTAATGTGTAAATCACAAAACATTTTTTAAAAGTTGCATTCTCAGGTTAACTGCAACAATTGGTGATAGCTAGACAATATGTTGAAGGTGTTAGCCCCCTGTGTTCTCTGTCTGTGCCATAATGTTTAGACTGATTCTAATCTAAAAAGTGAGATAAAAGAGTCTTACATGAATTCATGCAATTTTTGAGCAAAGTACACTGTAACTCTGCAAGTACAAATTCACCCCACAAACGTATATGTATATGTGTGCATGTGGGTCTGTCTGTCTGTCTGGGTTGGGGAGTTGTGAGTGTCTGTGAGAGACAGTGTATATATGTGTCTATGTGAGTGTAGAGTATCTTAAGTCTGTGAGGGGGTGCATGTGTGAGTGTGGGTGTGTGTGTGTCTGTAAGGGTATATGTGAGTATCTGTGTGCATGTCTGTATGTACGTGTGTCTGTGTGTATGTGTATGTATAGGAGTGCCTGTGCGTATGTGTATGTATATAGTGCAATGGTGGTCACCTGTAGTGTGACATGAACCCAAGGTCCCGGTTGTGGCCCTCCCTGTGGGTACGGAACTTAGCTACCATCTTTTGCTCGCCACTTTTCGCTGCTGCCTGTCCCGAAGTCCGCCTTGGAGGATGGTCACCCAAAGGTTGGAAGTCGAATGTCCTGGACCGCCGAAGTGTTCCCCAACTGGGAGGGAACCCTCCTGTCTGTTGATTGTTGTGCAGTGCCCATTCATCCATTGCCGTAGCCTTTGCTCGGTTTCCCCAATGTATCATGCCTCAGGGCAGCCTTGCCTGCAGCTTATAAGATAGACAACGTTGGCTGAGTTAAATGAGTACCTGCCACGTACATGGTGGGAGGTGTCCCCACGTGTAATGGTGGTATCCATGTCCACATTCTGACACGTTTTGCAACACCTACCGTGACAGGGTTTTATGGAGTTGTCCTGAAAGCCGGGCAGCTTGCTACGAACAATGATCTGTTTGAGGTTTGGTGGTTGTTTAAAGGCGAGCAGTGGAGGTGTGGGGAAGGTCTTGGCGAGGTGCTCATCCTCATTGATAGTGCATTGCAGGTCACGAAGAACATGGCGTAGTTTTTCAGCCCCTGGGAAGTACTGGATAATGAAGGGTAACCTTCCAGTATTTCCCAGGAGCTGAAAAACTGCGCCATGTTCTTCGTGACCTTCAACACATTAGAATCAGTCTAAACATTATGGCACAGACAGAGAACACAGGGGGCTAACATCTTCAACATATTGTCTAGCTAACACTAATTGTTACAGTTAACCTGAGAATGCAACTTTTAAAAACATGAAAGAAGTGAAACTATCATGGTATTCGAACAGATGAAAGACTCAACAAACAAACAAGGTATTTTTCAATGTATAATTTTAGTTACACCACACTGTAAACTTTTGCTATAAATTCTGTGTCTTACAATTGTGTCCTCCACAACCACCTGATGAAGGAGCGGCGCTCCGAAAGCTAGTGCTTCCAATTAAACCTGTTGGACTATAACCTGGTGTTGTGTGATTTTTAACTCTTGATGGTGTACATTCAAGACCCTTACCCAGAATGTGTTCAACATGGTGGGGTACTGATTCATTCTTTATTGCTTTAGTTTTGGTCATATGGAAGAAGGCTTGATTTATTTTATTGCTTTATCATCAATTTAATGAATCAGAAACCATAGAAGGATCCTTTTGACCATTGCACTCCCTGTGCTGACTGTCAGGAAGAGCTATGGCTTACTTGAGACAAATAAACCTGAAGAGGTAGAGGGGAGAGCACAAGTGATTGGATTGTTGTACAGAGAGCTCATATGGACTTGATGGGACAAATGGCCTCCTGTGAGAATATGACTTCACGCTGATGACTCTTGTAAGGAAATCAAGTAGTGATCGAAAGGAGAGTTGCAATATGATGCACATCATCAAAAGGTAAGGAGTAGAACAAACAATGAGATTCCTTCAGATATACTTCAGGTGCCTCAACACCTCAATCTGTGCCTTAACTAATCCTGAGGTGCTCCTCTTTGTACCTCATGGGGTCCCTAAAACACTGACCTTCATAACATCATGTCATAGAGAGGAGTGCAATACAGCAAGGGAAAGGTGCAGATCCACTGGCATTCTTTATTGAGGAAGTGGAGGAGGAGCCAGGTATGGCCATGGTGCCTGCATCGGCATATATATACAAGGAATATATGACAGACTCATTCAGGCACACTGGATGTGATGTGAGTGCATGAGGTTATCTCCCAATATAATCCAGCAGTCAACGAGCTATCAGCCAACTATTGCATTCACACACTTTGCTCCTCATAAAGGCTGCTTACCAGAAAGCTACTATCTGGAGTGGCTGGGAGATGCAAAAAGGTAGAGGTCAAAAGAACGAGTAGTTAAAATAAACTGGCCTATTATACACTTCCCCACAGTGTGCAGGCCAACTGTAATAAGATTTTCACTGCAGTTCCTCCAGTGATAACTCATAACTAAAGCCTTTCATCAATGGTATGTCACAGTTATGAGGTTTATGTAATTCTGTTTTGAGACTGTGATTAACTTTGAAAAGAAATAAAACAAAGGGGTCATTTGATTAAGTCTGAAGTCTGCCTGGTAGTAAACTTGAGTGGTTTGATTGTTGGAGATTAAGGAAGCTCAGTATGATTTATTGAGAGGAAGATATTTGTGTTTCAAGACAATGCCAGTAGCCTGTGAATGAACAGTGGAGAGTATGAGTCTCCACCACCTCAGAGAAGTGTGAGAATGAATGTAAACAGTCATATCTCAAACTGTCGATTTAATTTCAAATGAAAGAGAGAGGACTCTCAAGGATAGCTAATTAGCATTTCTACTGAGATACACATGTGACACCTGTGACTCACATGGCCAAGGAAGATCACAAAAGAAACCATTGTTACACGCAGATTACAGAAAGATCTCTGAAGAAATGACCATGCCATTGGTTGGGAAGAAAACCTGCCACAGACTCCAGTATCTAAGCCGATGTCTACATTAAGGATCATGTACAGTTTACCTGTGAAATGTATTTCTCAGTAAATCTAAGAAGGGGAGTATTAATTTCTGTCATTGAAGTATAAGTTGCTCACCAGAATAGTGCTTTGAATTATTTGTTACAATGAAAATCTTTTGTCATGTCATCCCTTTCTGCTTTTCACTCAAAGTTTAAACTTTTTTTTCAAACATTCTGGCTCTACGGCAATCATAACGGCATCAGTAGAGAATCTCTGTAGTTTCAGACATAGGTTCTTATTACCTGTTAGCAGTCAGTGGCTGCTCTATACAGAACTTTCATTTCTTTTCATATGATGATGTCAACACCCATTAAACCAAGATGGGTGGCATTGTCCTGTGTTTTTCTTTAGTTTGTGGAAGGATCTGTGTTTGCTGTATTAAAATAATCATGATATTTCTTTTGACAAAACACAATATAAAGTCTTTTGCAATTTAGTCATAAGATACTTTAAACATGGAATTAGATTAGCTGTGCTGTCACTTTGGTTTTCATACACTGAAAGCAGCAGTTGTAGGCATTGCAACATCCCCATCTAGTGACAACAAACCATGCAGCATCTCTACAGAGCTATTACTGGTATAACTCCTGACACAGGCTTTAATCTTCTGATTTGAATTGGTTTATACACATTTACACAACCGACAGTGATAAGACTTGAAAGGACACTCTGCTGAGAAAGAAGTCAAACAGTTAAGAGATAAATTAGAAAGTAGAACCTCCAAGGTAATAATCTCAATGACACCCTGAGCCATGGACAAACAGGCAGAGAGTTAATAGAGTCAAGGAGTTAAGTGCATGGCTCAAAGATTGGTGTTGATGGAATGGGTTTCAGTTCGTTAGGCACAGGTATCAGTACTTGGGTTGTTCTGGTAGAATGGGCCTCACATGAACCAAGCTGAAGCCAAATCAAATGACTATAGCTGCAGAGAGAGCTATGAACGAATTGTGAGGAAGCAGGATTTGGGAGAGGAGAATGTGGACTTACTATAGTGATTGTAATGAGGTCAGCCCTGGCTGACTGATATGAACAGAAGTCTCAGAGGTTCTGTTCACTCTGCGAACTGGCTCTGAGGGAGCATGATCAGTGTCAAGGATTCTCCACATGTAAATAAAGGGCTGGCTTGGTGATGGGATATCGGCCATTTTGGAGTTGCTTCACTTACAAAGCAAAAATATACGGCAGCATTAGAGGGCAGCTATCTGGCTAGTTACATTAACATCAGTTATTGGGAACATATTAGAACTCATTATGAATCATGTATGAGCAAAGAATTTGGAAATATGTAATTGAGTCAAGCAGAATCATTCTTTCACCCCCCCCCCCCCCCCCCACCTCCCTTCTCAGTGTCTAAACCACAAAGGCTGAGGTCACCATGAAGGCTTTTTCTTCTCAACCTCTCCACTTGCTGAGATGTGGTGACCTTCAGGTTAAGCTACCACCAGTTGATTCTCTGTAAACAGAGAGCAGCCCTATGGTCTGGTAGGACTGTGGTGATTTTTCCTTTTCAGTGTCCAAAGATCCAAATACTCCTTTACTTGTACTTCTTTGAATTTAATGTATTGTATTTGCCGCTCACAATATGGTCTCCTCTACACTGGGGAAAGCAAATGCAGACATGGGGGGTGGCCATCTTACATAACTTATGCCCGAAACGTCGATTCTCCTGTTCCCTGGATGCTGCCTGACCTGCTGCGCTTTTCCAGCAACACATTTCCAGCATCTTACATAACACCTTCATTAAGTCTGCAAGCATAACTCTTAGCTTCTTGGCATGCAAACATTAGGAGTAGAATACCACTCAGTCTTTGAGCCCACTCTAACCATTCCATCTGCTCATTTTAATTCGCCACCTTGCTCCCATGCTGACCTTTGTGCATGTCCTGCTGCACTGTTCCAGTGATGTTTGTGGAACAACACCTTAACCTTCAACTTGACATTGTCCAGCTTTCTGGAATTAACATCAAGTGCAACTAATCGATATCGTAATCGTCACCTCTATCTTGTTCTGTGTTTATTTTTCTCGTCATGTTTTCATGTTTTGGTCTGATCTTTCAGTTCGATGTTTTTATATTACTGTTTTACTATTCAGGCTTCATTTGGACAAAACCCTTGTTACTTTACTTCTCCCATCCCCATTCTCTCTGGCTGTTTATCATGAAATCTTTTATTATTTAATCTTTACTGTTCTCCAACCCACAATAGAGCTTCACTTTCATTGTTCCACACCCTCTTGAAATCTCTTTTATTTCTGCTCTGGTAAAAGATCACGTGACCTGAAAGATTAATTCTGTTTCCCTTCAAAGATGCTGAGTGTTCCTAACATAGCTTATTTTCAGCATCTTCAGTATTATTCTTTACCTTTGTGTGTGGCTACATCAAGTTGTGCACGAACCCTCAGTACGCAAGCACTAAGTGTCACTACATACTGAGGTTCTCTCTATCGCCGGGGTTGTGAAGGATGGGCCTACATTCGCTGCCACAGAACGCTCCAAGTAGTTGGACTGTTCCATATCACCTGTCCTTCGTGGAAAAAATTTGTGAACGAAAGCACCTTTGACCACAAGTCCATCAGGAAGTGGTCAGTACGTAGCGCCCTCAAGATCCCTTGGGAAAAGGAGAGGGCGGATCCTGTCGACCAGTTCCCTGGGCAGGCTCCCAAAGTCATTTAGCAGAATGCTTCAACACCAGGACTTTCAAAAAAGCACCAGGACATCGCTTGGCTGATGGTGAGAAGGGGTCTGTGAGGTCCTTATGCATTCCCGGACTCTCTGCCGCACCACACTCTGCCCTCGAAGCGGCTGTGCAGGGGACAAGACTGTCATACACCTCCTTCTGGAATTTGCCTATGCCCAAGGACGTCTGGAGAGGAATGCAATGGTTTTTGTCAAGGGTCATCAATTCTATTATGCGGACTCCGTGCTCTACGGTCTTTTCCCCAGGACGCACACCAAGACAAACATTGACGGCATCTTGGGAACCATCAACTTGATCTAAGATGCTGTATGGTCTGCCTGAAACCTGCTGGTCTTTAAATTGTAGGAGTTGACCCTGACTAAGTGTTGCAGACTGGCGCATTCCAAGGTCCAGGACTATGTGCCAAGGGACACACTAAAGCTTGGGGCAGCCACTGCCAAAGCGCAGTGGGGGAAGACCACCATGTAAGGTCCTTCTGCCAAAGAATAACGGTGGTCAATTCAGTAATCAGACCTTCCCGATACCTCAGCTAAATGCCAAGGGTTTAATTGTAAATGCAGAGAAGCCAAACCCCAATGTTTGTTTTCTTCTCTGTAAGTAAAGACAGTATAGATCTGAATGGCTTCATTAGCTGTGTCTATGGACGTAAAGATTTCCTCCAATGAATAAAGTATATTTTTGCAAAAAAAATTCTTTTGTACCCGTGACTTTTCAACAATTTTGATCTGTGTGCTTTCCAGAATCTTTTGTTCGTTTTCACGAGTTAAGCTATTTGTCACAGCATTAATATGCAACCATCTAAACGTTTTGTCAAACCTGAACTGTAAGTTAACAGTGGTTACAGGGTATTTGGAAGATCATTATGTTAATAGATGCCAGAATTTTTCGTGCAGTTTCTATGGTCCTGAAATGTTTGCATTAATAGAAGGAAAAACACATTCAGCTGCAACACCTTTCTGTGCAAAGTATAGGAAATGCAACTTTCTAATCATCCGAGCACACCTTCGAGGTAAAACAGACATTTAATTTTACTTCTTTCCATTTGATATACTGTTTCACTGCTCACACTGGGATCTTCTCTATATTGGATACTGAACATAGTGAGTAAATCTGGCCTTCAGCTTCCAGTCTCTTGCCTTATCACAGACCCTTTGTTGTTCTTCTCAGCCTTCCCTTATTCAAATGCCTAATGTGAAAGGTCACAGACCTGCAACATTAATTTGGTGTTCTCTTCACAACTACTGCCAGAAGCCTGTTGAGAATGTCCAGCATTATCCATTTATAATTCACGCTCGTAGCATCCTCAGTCTTCTACCTTCATCCAAGTATTTCTAGCTAGTTTTTCACACCTTACAGAATATACCAATTTCCCCATTAGAACATCCAGAATAACAGCTACTGCATCCACTAAAGGAGGTACCCTGAGGGTCCTCACACTACCATGGACACATATTTTCTGTTGCAGATAAGTAACATAAGATAAAGTTGACATCGAATCTGACTACTCCGCCAGACAGACTGTATAGAATGCCATTTGATGCTGTTCCAACTGTGCCAAATTAAACGTTTTTTTTCATACAAAGAAAACATCATTGTCCGCATCTGTTTCCTGTGACTCCTGATGCAGATCACCCATCTGCTAATTGCCACTGTGACAGGAAGCCTATGGAGCGGTGACGAAAATGGAATCATATGCCCAAAGAATAACCTCTGTGCACAATAGTGGGCTGGAATAGAAGATCCTCATGCATTCACAAATACATATATCTTCTTTTTAATTCATGCAAGGGGTGGAGCATTGCCTCAAGACCAGCAATAATTTCCCATCCCCAACTGCCCTAGAGAAGGTGATGGCCCCAGCTCCATTCATGAAGCAATGCAAGCACCCCATATAACACCGTCCTTCAACTGGTTTTACTGAAGTAGCACAAAGCTTTGGTTGCACCCAGGTCAGGCACAAGAGAGAAACAGGTTGTTTGTGAGCGCCTGTACTGTTTGCTGCTATTCCTCTGTTGGCATGGAGAGCTCAGGACAGATGTCCTCAACTATGACTCTATGACTCTAAATGGAGGATATCAACCTTTGGGTGCAGAATTGTCACAGTTCTTCAGAACAAAGTGTGAGTGAATATCCAGCTGCTCAATAGGGATTCATGGCAAAGGTGTGCACCAAAATAAGAGAATCACTGAGAACCATGGAGCAGAGGTTCTCTCAGGGGCATGAGTGCACATTGCATCTTCAGTTTTGAAAGCAATATATGTAAGCCTAGGATGTTCTCATTGATTAGTCCAGCTGTATTTAGTGTCAGAATGGAGGTACCTATCAAACACAATTGTCATTCTTTTAACATGTGAATGGCACTCCAGATCCTCAGAAGTATCAATTAAACGTTCCCTTGGGAAGAGAGATCATGCAATATCCATTACAACTCTTGCACATGTCCTGACAGTCATCCAAAAAACTGGTAGAGACTTTGTGATATGTTGGTGACTCTCGGTTGTAAAAAGGCAGCAAGGAAATTGTGTTAATTATGAAGAGAAACACTTATTTTTAAAAGAAGGGAATGCAAATTTGAATACTGACAAAAATACACTCATATTGAGCTTGAGCATTGAACCTTATTGAAATGTTATTAATTGCAAATCCTGTAAATTATATTTTCTTTCATTTTTCTAAGATGATTACTGCAAGCTGCACAGAAACTGAATTAAATGAGCATTAGAGTATTGGTAGCTACCATAAAATTACATTCAAAAACAAACTTTAATTGTGAAAACACTTTATGTCAAAATGACTTTCTCGAGGTAAGTAAATTGTTCTGAACTTCTTGTTGTCTGTTGAACTTCCATATTTTTCAAACAAAATCTGCTTTGATGCATTCCCATTAACTTTGGCTGCCACAACCCTCCTTGTTCCTTGAAATTCTTCCAAGAGTTTATATCCTTGTCACATCCTACTCCCCTGCAGCATCTGTTTCATATGGTTTGCCTTCTGTTTAACAGTCACACTTGTAATATTTCTCAATTGTGTTTGCTCTTTGGCAGATGCCCAGGAATCTAAAAGCAGCACGATGGAAGGTTATACACTGTAAAAGAGTGACTGCTGAACCTCATGCTGTGACTACCCATCTGACCTACAGTATTGTTCTGATCTCAGGCTTTCTGTTTTGAATAAGAGGTAAGTGGCTTGAATGTGAATTGAGGAAAGAGTCATGAGAAGGGAAGCACGCTGATATGTTTAACAGTGGATTACTGGTGAGAAGAGCATATCATAATTAGAATCAGTGAATCAACAAACAGCCAATGTGTGTGTAGCCTTCATCTCAAGACATCTGGAATAGGTTGAAGTTATGTGCTCTGGACATCACACATGGGAACGACATATTAACCTTGGAGGGAGTACGGTAATCATCAAAATAACCAAAATTAAAATGGTTAAGTTATGAACAACTGTTGCATAGACTGGATGTGGACTGTTTTCCTTTAATATTGCAGGCTTAGATGGGTTGTTCAATTGGTAACACTTTGCTTTGAGTCAGAAGCTGTGAGCTTGAACACCAAAGTCAAGATGACAGAGCTGCTGTCTTTTGGATAAAAGGTGAACTTGAGTTCCTGCTGCTTTCTCAAGTGGACATAAAGATCCCATTGTGATTTGCCAAAAAAGAGCTGTGGAGTTATCCCTGATGTCCTGGTTGATTTTACTCCACAGCCAACGTTCACAACAAAACAGATTATCTGGTCACTACATGAAAGCTATAAGAGAGCTTATTTTGTATAGATTGGTTGTTGTATATCCTACAGTGCCACAGAACGCAGTGGACTCCATTGACTGCTTCCTATGATTGTGAAAGTTGTAAATCATTTTTTATTTCTTAACATCAAGGTGATCTAGTTGCAATGTCTAAAATTATATAAGGATTTGATAAAGCAGAAAGAGACTTACTATTTCCTCTTTAGAGTGGGTCCAGAACAAAGAATAATAGTGTTAAACAGGGGATTCTGAAAATTGTGTTCAACTGTTTTCCCCCTTTAAACTATTTCCAATGTCCAGCAACAACCAGAAATTAAAACAGGGATTATATTCAGTGACTGCAATCTCTCTATAAAAGGTGCATCACTCTTGTCTGAAAGAAGTGATTGTATGGCCTGCTGCTTACCCAATCAGCCAGCCAGCCCCAGCCTGTCATCTTATAATGAGACCAGCTTTCAAAATCACTTGCTCCTCACTCCAATGCCCTTCCTGTATGCACCACCTGTCAAGCCCTATTCACCATTCCCACTCTCTGATAACAGTCACCAATGGCCCCAGGGATGTTGTCTTTTCTGTTCCAGGAGAGTTTGCCTGCATATTCCAAATGACTGCTTTTGTTACTTTCTAGAAGTATAATTTTTTTAATTTCTGTTTCTGGGGAACGCTTGCAAACTCTCAGTACCACTTCAATTTAGGATGTCTCTACCTTCCCTGCAGTGACATAATATCAACAATCACAAGAGAATGATATTTTCACTGACACTGATATGGGCTAATAATTGATGTTTATCCAAGAATGTGACTCTCTGGATTCTGTAGCTTTGAGCACTTGCATTGCAAAGAACTTTCCTGAATGTATCAGAATGATTCTCTGGGTACAAATGAAGAGTTTTCCTCAGGCTATAAATACAATCACTAATGCAAGTTGCCTTCGATAGATTGTTCTATCTCATGTGGGAATGCTTATGTTAACTCCTATAATTTAAGAAACTTGGTGTGCATATTGGGATATGAAAAATCCAACAGACATTTATTACAATTAATGTTTCCATTCCAATTATTATGTACAGACATTATATTTCTAAGGCACATATTTCTATGGGGTAATACACATTGTTCTCTGTTCCAAGTGTTTGGCATTTGCTTGTCTTGCTGTTGGTTGCTGTCACTCAACATTGCTGTCCAATCATGATCAGTGTGTATTATACTGGGCTGTTCCTTCACAATGTGCCACTGTGATTAGGAATGACTTCATACGGTGTGGATTATTTGCATATTTGAGAAACTTTTGCTGATATCCAAGCATTTGACCTTCGAACTCACACTCTCTGCCCACTGTGCAGTTTGGCCATACTCTGCTTGCTGGTTGCTGTGTATTCTCTTTCGTTCTCCTCTGTCTTTGATCGACCTTGAATATCTTCGACTCCGTGGCCTCAAGCAACATTGCATAGATTGAGAGGAATATCTTGATCTTTGTGTGTGTTGGGTAAGCTGCTCAGAATGTCGATATAATTGTCTTGGTTCCTGGCTTATGTCTCACTTCAAAGTCATGTCCTTGCAGGTCATTGACTGATTCAATCACATCATGTATGTTTTGTTTTGTGACAGTAGGTGCAGTTTGAATCTCATGGACTATGACTATATACTGACATTTGTGCATGCTGGTGGTTCTGCTACTGCTAGACATTTGTTATCTACTTGGGAAAAGGTTTCACGAAGCCACGCTGAGCTTGTGAATTGGCACTGCTGTGTGATTCTCAGTGGAGGAGAACAACTTGCACTGTAAACTAGTAAAACGTCTCAAAGTGCTTCATAGAAACAAACAGAATTTGGCAACAAACGGTGACAGAACAAGAGTTGAGGAGTGGTAACAGAAGTCTCCATCAAAGAGGTAAGTTTTAAGGAGCCTTTTACCAGGCAGAAGAGTGCAGTGAGAATGTTTCAGCTTCGGTGAGCTGTCAGGAGAGGAAGGTAGAGAAAATTAATCAGAGTTGATCATAGTGAGAATAGAATTTTGTTTTTTTATTCACTTATGACTGGCCAGTATTTATTGCCCATGCCTAGTTGCTCTTGAGAAGATGGTGGTGAGCTGCCCTCTTGAACTGCTGTAGACCCATCATGCTGCTAGGAAGGGATTCTAATGCAGTGACATCGATGGAGTGGTGATATATTTTTAAGTCAGGATGGTGAGTGGCTTGGAAGGTCACTCGCAGGTGGCATTGTTCCCTTATATCAGCTGCCCTTGTTCTTCTCTATGGTACCGGCTGTAGGATTGGAACATTCTACCTAAGGCTCATTGGTGAATTTCTACAGTGCATCTTGTCGCTAGTACATACTGCTGCTATGGAACATCAGTAGTGGAGGGAGTGGATGCTTGTGGATGTGATATCACTGAAGGGGACTGCATTGTCATGGATGGTATCAGGTTTCTTGGAGGCAAGTGAGAGTATTCCATCAAACTCCTCACATGTGCCTCGTAGATGGTGGACAGGCTTTGGGGAGTCAGGAGGTCAGTTACTTACTGCAGTATTTCTAGGGTCTGACCTACTGTATTTATATGGTGAATCTAGTTTAGATTCTGCCAAGGGTAACCCCGAGGATATTGATGGTGGGGGATTCAGTGATGGTAATACCCATGAATGTCAAAGGTGTTGTGGTTATTGAAGATGGTCATTGTCTGACATGTGTGAAATGCAAATGTTACTTGCCACTTTTCAGGCCAAGCCTGGATATTGTTGCATTTGGATATGGTCTGCTTCGGTATCTGAGGAGTCACAAATGTTGCTAAACTGTGTGTAACCATCAGATTGGTGAACATCTTCACTTCTGACCTTTGATTTTAAGAAGGTGCCTTTGAAAATAATTAACCCTCATTCCGAAGGAGTTTTAAATTACACCTGTAAGCAGTTGGAGAATCTTGACCCAGGAACAGGTCCATCCACCAGAGAGAGCTCAGTTCTCACCTTAGGGGCAGCAACTGATACCCTCAGACTAAATCAGAACAAGGTGCATCAATTCACTTCTTTTGTTGGGTGACATATGAAACAACTTGCTATTTCAGACCTGGCTAAAGCAGTCTCGTCCCCCTGTAACCTGCTGTACTTGAATTTCTTGATAAAAGCGAACAAATGATTTATTTCAGCTGCAGCTCCAGATTGAGGAAATGTTGGCCCAAATTGCTGTTCAAATTACCCGAGAATGGATTTGACTTTTCAGGATAACTCTGCCGTGTAGTCTACAAACATGATCCTCATATCCATGTGTCTGAAATATAATTCATGATAGCAGTTAGGTTGCTTTTTGCATTTGTCTCAGGGATGGTGCTGGTTGCTCATATTTATGATTTTTCTATTTGAAAAGAACACAGAAACAATAAGAATACTAATCTCTACTTATTCACTTGGAATTCCTAGCAATTCAGCTACATTTGGTGAGAGCCTTGGTCTTGCATGGCTTGTATCACTGTATCAGGAACAGCATATGACTTAATTATCCATTGTAATTGAAGGCCTGATATGTTAAACCAGTATTAGATATATTTGCTAATTGGATCTGAAAATTAATTGCTTCATAGATTGTGGATCTAAATCTATCTAAATAGTATACAATTCATTCTGTCTATACATATGGCCATAGCTTATATCATAGGTCACAATTATTGCATTTACTAGAAGCTTACAATGTTATAGCTGGGGGCAGGGAAATTATGATGGGGTGAGGCACGACCTAGGATGCATGGCTTGGAAAAGTAGGCTTCAAGGCATGGGCGCAATTGATATGTGGAGCTTGTTCAAGGAGCAACTATTGAGTGTACATATTAAGTATGTACCTGTCAGGCAGGGAGGAAAGGGTCGTGTGAGGAAGCCATGGTTTAATAAGGAATTGGAATCCCTTGTTAAATAGAAGAGGGCGGCCTATGTAAAGATGAGTCATGAAGGTTCAATTGGGGCGATTGAGAGTTATAAGGTAGCCAGGAAGGACCTGAAGAGAGAGCTAAGAGCAGCAAGGAGGGGACATGAAAAGTCCTTAGTTGGTAGGATTAGGGAAAACCCGAAGGCTTTCTATAGGTATGTCAGGAATAAAAGAATGACTAGGGTAGGAATAGGTCCAGTCAAGGATAGTAGTGGGAAGTTGCGTGTGGAGGCTGAAGAGATTGGGGAGACACTGAATGAATACTTTTCGTCAGTATTCACTCAGGAACAGGACATTGTTGCCGATGTGAATATTGAGTCACAATTAATTAGAATGGACGGCTTTGAGGTTTGTAGGGAAGAGGTGTTGGAAATTCTGGAAAGGGTGAAAATAGATAAGTCCCCTGGGCCTGATGGCATTTATCCTAGGATACTCTGGGAAGCAAGGGAGAAGATTACAGAGCCATTGGCCTTGATTTTTATGTCCTCGTTGTCTACAGGAATAATGCCAGTAGACTGGAGGATAGCAAATGTGGTTCCCTTGTTCAAGAAGGGGAGTAGGGATAACCCTAGTAACTATAGGCCGGTGAGTCTCACTTCTGTTGTGGGCAAAGTCTTAGAGAGAATTGTAAGGGATAGGATTTATGAACATCTGGATAGGAATAATGTGATCAAGGATAGTCAGCATGGTTTTGTGAAGGGCAGGTCGTGCCTCACAAACCTTATTGAATTCTTTGCGAAGGTGACTAAGGAGGTAGACCAGGGTAAAGCGGTAGATGTGGTGTATATGGATTTTAGTAAGGCGTTTGATAAGGTTCCCCATGGTAGGCTCCTGCAAAAAATACGGAGGTATGGCATTGAGGGTGAGTTGGAGGTTTGGATTAGGAATTGGCTGGCTGGAAGAAGACAGAGAGTAGTAGTTGATGGTAAAGGTTCATCTTGGAGTGCAGTTACTAGCGGTGTTCCACAAGGATCTGTTTTGGGACCATTGCTGTTTGTCATTTTTACAAATGACCTGGAGGAGGGGCTAGAAGGTTGGGTGAGCAAGTTTGTGGATGATACGAAAGTCGGTGGAGTTGTTGACAGTGAGGAAG
The DNA here is from genome assembly GCF_037043375.1 of Chiloscyllium plagiosum. Taxonomy (NCBI): domain Eukaryota; kingdom Metazoa; phylum Chordata; class Chondrichthyes; order Orectolobiformes; family Hemiscylliidae; genus Chiloscyllium; species Chiloscyllium plagiosum. Next base: position 75,572,451 of record NW_028270150.1, on the reverse strand, counting down.
GATGTGTCAGGTTACAGCAGGATATAGATAAGTTGCAGAGCTGGGCAGAAAGGTGGCAAATGGAGTTCAATGTAGGTAAGTGTGAGGTGATTCACTTTGGTAAGAGTAACAAAAAGATGGGGTATTGGGCTAATGGTCGGATACTTGGTAGTGTGGATGAGCAGAGGGATCTTGGTGTCCATGTACACAGATCTCTGAAAGTTGCCACCCAGGTAAATAGTGCAGTGAAGAAGGCGTACTGGCTTTTATTGGTAGAGGAATTGAGTTCCAGAGCCCTGAGGTCATGTTGCAGTTGTATAAGACTCTGGTGCGGCCGCATCTGGAGTATTGTGTGCAGTTTTGGTCGCCATACTATAGGAAGGATGTGGAGACACTGGAACGGGTGCAGAGGAGGTTTACCAGGATGTTGCCTGGTATGGTAGGAAGATCGTATGAGGAAAGGCTGAGGCACTTGGGGCTGTTTTCATTGGAGAAAAGAAGGTTTAGGGGTGACTTGATAGAGGTGTACAAGATGATTAGGGGTTTAGATAGGGTTGACCATGAGAACCTTTTTCCACGTATGGAGTCAGCTATTACGAGGGGGCATAGCTTTAAATTAAGGGGTGGTAGGTATAGGACAGATGTTAGGGGTAGATTCTTTACTCAGCGAGTCGTGAGTTCATGGAATGCCCTGCCAGTAGCAGTGGTGGACTCTCCCTCTTTATGCTGAAAATGTGTTGCTGGAAAAGCGCAGCAGGTCAGGCAGCATCCAGGGAACGGGAGAATCAACGTTTCGGGCATAAGCCCTTCTTCAGGGCTTATGCCCGAAACGTCGATTCTCCTGTTCCCTGGATGCTGCCTGACCTGCTGCGCTTTTCCAGCAACACATTTTCAGCTCTGATCTCCAGCATCTGCAGACCTCACTTTCTCCTCTCCCTCTTTATGGGCATTTAAACGGGCATTGGATAGGCATATGGAGGATAGTGGGCTAGTGTAGGTTAGGTGGGCTTGGATCGGCGCAACATCGAGGGCCAAAGGGCCTGTACTGTGCTGTATTTTTCTATGTTCTATGTTCTATGTTAATGATCCATATTTTTAAGACATGAATATGGCCTGTAGAGAGCCATCTGCATAAAACCCACAGTACAGAAAATGCCACTCAGCCCAACTGTTCTGCGCTGGTGTTTATCCTCCACATAAGGCTTATCCCACTCTAATTACCCCTTCCCAACCTGCCACTGTATCCCTCTACTCTTTACTTCATCACCTATACATAAGCCTTTCCTTGAATGCATTGAACTATCTGTTTCAATCAGTCCATGTGACAATAAGTTTCACATTCTCACGTATCTGTGCAAAAGGTTCTTCATTTTTTTTCATTTAATTTGTTTATGGCCATTTTATATACATACCTCTTTTTTTACATTGGTCTCTGCTTCAATGGGAAGAATTTCCTAATCCCCATCCAGTTGAACTCTTCACAGTTCTCCAGAGAAAAGAGCACTGCCCAGCCTGATCAATCTTCTCTAATTATTGCAAGCTCTCCGTTCTACATTTCCTCAATGCTTCAAGTATCCTTTCTGCAGTCTTGAGGTGTTATTCTACTTTATAAATCTTAGAATCCCTACAGTGTGGAAACAGGCCCTTTGGCCCAACAAGTCCACACCAACCATCCGAAGAGTAATCCACCCAAACCCAATCCCCATTACTCTAAACTTACCCCTACTAATGCACCTAACCTACACATCCTACACTAACCTACACTATGGACAATTTAGCATGGCCAATTCACCTGACCTGCACATCTTTGGTTTGTGGGAGGAAACTGGAGCACCCAGAGGAAACCCACGCAGACACGGGGAGAATGTGCAAACTCCACATAGACAGTGGTCCAAGGCTGGAATCGAATCTGGGTCCCTGGCACTGTGAGGCAGCAGTGCATACCACTGAGCCACCGTGCCACCTGCCAGGCCTAAATCTTCATGTCCTGAACTTTGTGGAGTCCGATAAATGGTCTTATTGAAGATCTTTTTGAAGGTTCACTGCATTTGCTTGTGTACTCTTTTTGTTCCTTTTTCATAAGATTTGCAAAGGCTTGTTAAACGTCAGCTTTCTTTTCAATGTCAACTTTGACTTTCTCATTGCATCTGGAAGCATCATTTTGTCACTTTTTAGCAAGGTCTCCAGCACCTTTTCCGTTACAGACTTTAACTCTTGTACAATTCTCTGATTAATTTATCATCCTTTTTACAAGTCACTTTTGCTGTTCTCCATTCCTCACCCTATCTAAGGCAATCTCTTTTTTTTAACATATCCAAATGAGTTTTTTAAAAAGATATGGTATTGTGCTCCTCCTGGCTGACCTTCACAAGCCTGGTCTTTTGAAGGGTGTCCTCACTAAAGCTGTGGCGGTACCTACAACACTATCACATTACACATCAAATTTCTACAACAGCTGTTGATTTGATTTTACATTATAGCAGCAATTGCTGAAATTCAACTGGGACTGTAAGTATGTAAAACATCCTGATGCAACTATTCTGCAGAGTGAAGAAGACCTCATCCCCAAAGCTTTGCTGCACAAAATGGCGAGATAGCTTGCTTATACCTGACCATTACAACATTAACTGGAAAGTATTTAGATTTGAGCTATGTGATCATGTCAGACGTTTGTAGCATGACCGAAATTGCAAGTAATAGCCAGCTATCTCACAGTGTACTCTAGGACAGGGTTACTCATTTTAATGTAACTGGTTACTTGCACAGTCTTAAACCAACTTAATTTCCCTTGGAATTATACAATGATTGTGACCTCAAAGATGATATCATCCTTCTAGCATTAGCCAGGATTTTCCAGGGTTATTTCTCCTGTCACATTTCTTTCCGTCTAAATCCAAATTCAAATCATTTGAACCCATTGGCCGAAACAAATAAGTGAGTGACTCTGCAACGTTCATACCACATTTTCATTTTAAAAACCCTCAAAATTCTTCAGGAGAAAACAGAAGATAAAAAAGCTGAGGATATCGAAAATGTGATAAAAAGACAAAAGTAAACAGTGGATGCCTTCAGCAGGTCAGGCAGCATTTGTGAAGAAAGTGAAATGAGAGTTAATGTTTCATGTTGAAGACCTTTCATCAAAGCTGGGAAATGTTAGAGATTTCACAGTTTTTAAGTGAGTGCAACAAGGTTTGGGAATATCGGCAATTCTGGGGCATCTAGATGAAATATAATTTTGAATTGTGAAACCAGCACATTACGGGTACAACAGATAACTCTGAGGTTATCACAAGATGATGCTCTATCACTGAGAAATTTGAATGTACAAAGCACACATTCTACAAATACCATTCTTCTGAACATTATAAATGTTAAGCCTAATCGCAGGTCTCAAAGCTGTAACTTTTTAATTATGAAAAAATACTTGAAACATTTAAGTAAAATAAAGTATGACATATTAAAACCTGGCAAAAGTGAGGACTGCAGATGCTGGAAACCTGAGTTTAGATCAGAGTGGTGCTGGAAAAGCACAGCAGGTCAGGCAGCATCCGAGGAGCAGGAAAATCGACATTTCAGGCAAAAGCCCTGCATCGAAATAGAGGCAGAAAGCCTCCAGGGTGGAGAGATAAAGCTTGGCTTCATCGTATTACATTGATAGTGATTGTTGCTGTCTAACCCTACCCTAGTACTGCTTACTCTGTCACTGAAGTAGGTATTGTGATGATTTAGTATCTCTGAGAATCTTATGATTTATTCCCAGTGCTTTGTTAGTTTACCTCTCACTAGTTTTGTTTTTAACTCATTGTCTGCTCGCTAAGAAATTTAGGCAATTAGGAAGTGGTTTGAGAAATATTTGCTTTCTAAAAGCTGATTCTACACAAAGGAGCTTTTATGACTTTTCACTTAATGTATACATTTACATAGTGAACCAAAATATTGTTTGATCTCATGAAACTTCGACCCAACTTGTCCACGTTGCCCAGTTTTCACAATTAAACTAGTGAAATGATATTGAGATGAATGCATTGACATCTGTGCAGGTCCTTAGACCATGTAAGGAGGTTTTTACAGAGCATGGTTTGGTTTGAAGTTCACAGAAGTTTCACTCAACAGATTCCTGGTTGACGGGTCTAGTTATCAGGAAAGGATGGACAGTTTGTGCATGTATTCACTGGAATTTGGAAGATTGAGAAATGGTGTTATTGAAACATATAAGATCCTGAGGGAATTTTTCAGCATATGTACTGAAAGGATATTCCTGTTAGTTAGGAGAAACTAGAGCATGGGGACAGGATTTAAAAATTATGAGTCTCCCATTTAGGATGGAGATGAGGTGAAAGACCTCCTTTCAACAGGACTGGGTATCTCCAAGATGCTTTTCCTCAGATATTGGTGGGGAGTTGGGTCATTTATTATTTTTAAAGTGGAGTCAGATCCCTGCTTGAGAAGGGAGTCAAAGTGTATCAGGGGTAGGTCCAAATATAGACTTGAGGTCACAATCAGATCAGCCATGATCTTATCAAGAAGAGAGCAGACTTGAGGACCTGAATGACCCACTCGTGCTGGAATAATAGTCAGAGGCTTCCTCTTCCTTCACTAATTAAAATAAAACCACACCGCACAAACTTGAAATTTGTAGTCTGGAAATATGGTAAATGATTGCATGAGTACACAGGACATTCACTTTTCAGGGACTGGTTTGTGTCCAGGACTTTTTTTAAACAAATGTTTTCTCTCTGTTGTTAAGAACCTGGATGGAATCTGTTTTCAACACAGTCTCAACGCAGGTCCTACCTTAGATGGATCAATTGTGTAAAACCCTAACATGACAATGCATGGCATTTTAATTTGCAGAACCTACATAGTTGGCTTGTGTGGGAAGTGCAATTATCAAATTGTTACATTTGGGATGATCTTTTGATATGGATACTGCTACGATCCCAAATCACCTACTTTATATTATGATCTGTTTAGGGACCAGTAACTTTTTGTTTTTAAAATAGATATAAAATGAGATCCAGGTGACTTACGAAGTGAATAAAGCCACAAGATTCCATGGTTTTGAACAACAATTTTACTATAAAAGTTAGAGTAATAATACAACGTCCAATACACATACAAATTTAACACCCAAAATGAACATGCAGTAAATACAGGGAATATACTATTATCACACATCTCATAGCTCATAACAAATGCAATCAGGACACACCCATGGATTTCTCAGTAACTCCCCCCAGTTGTTAATGACAGTGTAGGTCATCAATGATTATTAAATTTCTCCAAGAATTATAATCCTATTTGATCTTGACTTCTTACTGGGCCCCCTAATTCATAGACTCAATGCCGTTCTGTTTTCTTATCAGCATTACAGCTCAACAGCTCATTTCTGCCTGGTGATTAGTTATTTTTCCCGTCTTCTAGTATTGCCTGAGCCCCAACTGCAGTCTGAACTATTCAACTGCTCTTGGCTGAACGCTCTACCTACACAGAGCTTGCGTCATTCAACTGCTTCTAACAGTACAGTTAATAATAACTATCTAATTGGAAGCTCTGTCTCTTTCTCTCTCCCACATTCACTGATTTCAGTCTCTGATTTTCACCTTTGAATTTCTGCATTGTGACCTTTGAAAGGTCCTGATGACCCACTGAACAATCAGCCCCTCCTTTAGTTCTTGGGAAATTGAATGGCAGCAATTAGCAATTCTGGAACAGAGTGTACTCTGAATGTTACATTTTGCAGGGAATGCTACATTGCTCAATACAATTAAAGAATTTAACCAGAGGACTTCGTCATAAAACCAAGACACTTCTATAAGGACAGATTTGTAGAACTTCAATAAATTATCAACAGGATGCTGGAGAAACTCAACAGGTTGAGCAACATCCGCATTGAGATAAACAGTTAACATTTCGAGTTGAATATGACATCTTCAGAAGGTTTGCTGATTGTTCCAAACATGAACAAGAAGCACATGATGTTGAAAGTGGGCATATGAAATGTTCCACTATTTATATTCTTTAATTATTTGAGAAAGTACAAATTCATCATCACTTTATTTTCTTTATTTTCATCTACCATTTCTAAAATGTGGAAATTAAAAGGTACAAAATGCAATTTAACAAAACTTCAATGGAAAATACTGCAATACTGCCACTGATAGCCTTATCTACATTCCATTGCCATCAAACATCACTCCACTAATGCTGCACAAGCTATATAAACTCCATCTCATCTCATTTTGTGGGCGGCACGGTGGCCCAGTGGTTAGCACTGCTGCCTCACAGCGCCTGTAGACCCGGGTTCAATTCCCGACTCAGGCGACTGACTGTGTGGAGTTTGCACATTCTCCCCGTGTCTGCGTGGGTTTCCTCCCACAGTCCAAAGATGTGCGGGTCAGGAGAATTGGCCATGCTAAATTGCCCGTAGTGTTAGGTTAAAGGGGTAAATGTAGGGGTATGGGTGGGTTGCGCTTCGGCGGGTCGGTGTGGACTTGTTGGGCCGAAGGGCCTGTTTCCACACTGTAAGTAATCTAATCTAAAATTCTTAACACCCACATCTTACTTGCATTTGACCTGTTCACACATAACAATTTGCTGCTGACTCCACAGACTCTTTGTCCATTTAATCACTACACAGAGTTGGCTCCTACACTGATATTGGTATGTGTATATTGCTTGATGTGATTGAGGGAAGAAACAATAATGGCTATAGAATGTAGAGTGCTCTGAATACTTTATTGTAGAAAACACTTGGTTCAGATGAATCACAATAGGATAAAAGCTGTCTCTTGGTATTTGTCCCTGCTTCTCATTCAAATTTTAAAAATAATGACTCACAGAGATTTCCCATAGACTGAAATCCCTGAACTCACTACACTATTCAGAATGTAGCAGAAAAACACAATGAGCCAATTATAAATGTAAATTGCATTGCCATATCAGATGTAGTTACATTTACGTGGAATGACATTCACTCTTCTCTGAGCAAGTTCTGCAATTGTTACCCATTGTCCTTTTTTGGTACTACTTCCTGTTCCTCATGTCATAGAGACGCCAACCAGATATCCCAGCCCAATCTAGTTCCACCTACCAGCACCCGACCCATATCCCTCCAAACCCTTCCTATTCATATACCCATCCAAATGCCTCTTAAATGTTGCAACTGTACCAACTTCCACCACTTCATCTGACAGCTCAGTCCGTACTCGTACCACCCTCTGTGTGAAAAAGTTGCCTCATAGCTCTCTTTTATATCTTTTCCCTTTCACCCTAAACCTATGCCCTCTAGTTCTGGACTCCCTGACCCCAGGGAAAAGACTTTGTCTATTTACCCTATCCATGCCCCTCATAACTTTGTAAACGGCTATAAGGTCACCCCTCAGCCTCCGACGCTCCAGGGAAAACAGCCCTAGCCTATTCAGCCTCTCCCTAAAGCTCAAATCCTCCAACCCTGGCAACATGTCTTCCTTCTTTTTTTTGCTTTGATGATATTTTACAATTTACAATCTGATTGGATGTGCATTCTTTAAGCCCTTCATGAATCTCATACCTTTTGAGTGAGCATCCAAATACCTAGTATTCTTACTTGTTCAAGACTTGACAAAACAAAATGAGCTCCTCTTACCCAGAATAGAACAACAGAAGACTTCCTATTGCATTACTTTAATGCCATAATTTTCTCTTTGTTTTCACCTGACATTTCTTCTTTTCTTGCATTCAATGAACATATGGGTCGGGTGCTGGTAGGTGGAACTAGATTGGGCTGGGATATCTGGTTGGCGTCTCTATGACATGAGGAACAGGAAGTAGTACCAAAAAAGGACAATGGGTAACAATTGCAGAACTTGCTCAGAGAAGAGTGAATGTCATTCCACGTAAATGTAACTACATCTGATATGGCAATGCAATTTACATTTATAATTGGCTCATTGTGTTTTTCTGCTACATTCTGAATAGTGTAGTGAGTTCAGGGATTTCAGTCTATGGGAAATCTCTGTGAGTCATTATTTTTAAAATTTGTTATGTTAGTACTTTAACCAGGATTGGTAACAATCTGCTGTGTCTCTCCACTGTTTGTGAGGAAGGGTTGGACTCTGACCATTTATTGTGTAGAATCATAGTGTGTTTCAGTGTTTTCTAAATATGGTGTACAAACCTGGAGTTTGTGATATAAAAAGGTCCCTTTCAAGGGTTAGTGTATCAAATTTAAAATGGGTCTGTAGTCCTTATTTGTGCTTTTTTGAAGCACTCATCAAAACATATTACTGACATGTCAAACAGGAAGTGAGAGAAAATAGACTGGAGTGTCCTTGATCTTCAGCTTTAGGGAATTCCTCTCTATTACTTGCCCAATTTATGCCTAATATCACATGGAAGTTAAATTAGTGATGTTTGGTATATTTGCAGCAAATTATTTTGCAATAGTGAATGGATTTTTTTTCTCCTTTTATGGGTTTGATTCCACCTTTGGGCGACTGTCCGTATGGAGTATGCACATTATCCCCGTGTCTGCGGGGATTCCCTCTGGGTGCTCTGATTTCCTCCTATCATTCAGAGATGTGCAGGTTTGGGGGATTGGCCTAGTGTTCTAAATTGCCCATACTGTCGAGGGAAGTGCAGCGAGGTGGATTAGCCGTCGGTAATGCAGGATTACAGGGATAGGAATTAGGGGTGTAGGCCTGCGTGGATGCTGCTCAGAGAGTCGGTGTGGACTCAATGGACCGCTTCCACACTATAGGGATTTTATGAAAATTTTATTTGTCATGCGCCATAGACCAAATTGTTGATTTTTCTGGACCAGTATATAACATTGTCCTCACATTGTCAATCTTGCACCAATCCCCAAGTTTGAATAAAAACCCTCTTACTATAATAGCTTAGTGGATCAACAACTCATTTCAAGTTCTTCTGGTTTCAAGAGAACAAAGACTAATTAAACTTTCAGCCCTCAAACATAACTTACAAATCGCATTTTGGAAATGTACTTATATGGCATCTATAATATCATAAACATCCCACTGTTACAAGCATCATTTTAGTATGACTGCACGTTATATAATTTCTAAATTATACCTATTCTACTTGACAAAAATGCATCCTATTACTCACTATAATAATAATACAAACCAAAACCAGTAATGTTAAAGCCAAAGATGAAACATATACAATGGGGTTTGGTGGGGGGTGGGCGTTAAACCATTGTAAAAGTCCACAAGCAGAATGAAAATGCTGATATTAAGGAGTTCATACCAAGATGTGTTTTAGGTAATATCAACATAGATGTCTTTGGTTGGCAAATAAGCTACTATGGTGTCATGTCACTTGGAAAACTGACTTTTGTCCCATTGCATTTGAGTTAGACCAACTGAATGTGGAGTCATAAATGTAGCAGTCATATCTCAAGACAGGTGTGAGAAATATCTGAAGTTTAATTAACTCAAGTCCAAATAAGGATAAATACAATTTTAACATAATCCCCAACCATTTCAATTATTTCCCTCCAGAAAGTAATGGCTCCTGCTGTATGTAGTGTGATCAATACCTATTCATCCTAAAGTGAAAACCATTTACAACTGAGGTCACATGACTACGACAAGTCAAATGTATAGTGTCTTTACAAATGCATTTCTCCAAACATGCCCCCTTCATAAATAAGCAGACACTTCTGCAAACATTTCTTCTTTTTCTTTTGGAGCTTCTTCCCATGTTAATAGTTCTGATAAGAATAAGTTTGTCCTCTCTCAAAAGATATGCTCAGAGCAGGATCTCTTATGCCTGAGATAATCCAATCTTAATGAAATCATATTTCAGTTAACCAGACTCTCAGGATTCAGGTGGATGTGTCAGTGGTGTCATATACTGGTCAATATTTCCATTAAGTTCTGATATTCAACAAATACAGTTCATAAATAACATTAGGAACAATCCATATCTTGTGTCTTCAAGGCCTTCAAACTTTCTCCAGTCTTTAGCACCCCTCAGTGACATCTATGGTGGAATACAGTTTATAAAACTCTTTCCCAGCACTGATAATGAAGTTGTTACTCTTAGTTGTTCAAGTTTCTTGTTTAGTTTTGTAGCTATTTCATAGTTCTGCCATATAGATTGAAATAACTTCCAATTGTTTCATGCTGCCTTCCATTTCTACAAGACTGGAAAATTCACAGCCAATTTTATTCAACCAGAGTGAGTCAAAGTTGTAGACTGCAGTTCTAATCTTTTCAATTGCAAAAATGTACTTTTTTCTAACAAATCTTTATACGCATTCAGTTACTGAAACAGTTTAGTATAGTCTTTGCACATGAATAACAACCATTTGGCAATCTCTGCGATTCCAACAAAATTCAAGGCATTTCTTACTCGTACAGCACTATATTTACATACATTGAGACACTGAGTGGGTATAATAACTGAATGGAACCCCATTGTACTTACGCAGAAAGACTTTAGATGGTGGTCTTTCCCCACTGCACTTTAGTGTCAGCTGCCCCAAGCTTTGGTGTATCCCTTAGCATGTAGCCCTGGACCTTGGAATGTGTCAGTCTGCAACACTCAGTCAAGGTCAACTCTTTACACTGCAAGAGCAAAGAGCATCTTTCACCAGGTTCCAGGAGCAGTCGATGTTTGTCTCTGTGTGTCCCCAATGGGACAGCACGTAGAAGACAGAGTTCTGTGTCACAGAGCTGCTCCGGACAAACATTGACAAAAATTACTGCATCTCCCTCCAGAATTTCTTTCCAAAAGGAGATGTTTGACCATCTCTTCCCCCTTCCACAGCTACTTCAAGGACAGTGTGTGGTGGTGCACAGAGACCAGGTGTGCATAAATGATCTGATGGGCAATGCCTTTCTCTACCGCCAGCCAAGCAGGTTCATAGCTCCTTGAAAGTGGCGTTCCAAGTAGATAGGATAGTGAAGAAGGTGTTTGGTATGCTTTCCGTGATTGGTCAATATACTGAGTACAGGAGTTGGGAGATCTGTTGTGACTGTACAGGATGTTGGTTAGGCCACTTTTGGAATACTGCATTCAATTCTGGTCTCCTGCTATAGGAAGAATGTTGTGGAACTTGAAAGGGTTCAGAAAAGATTTACAAAGATGTTACCAGGTTTGGAGGGTTTCAGCTATAGGGAGAGGCTGACTGGGGCTATTTTCCCTGGAGTGTTGGAGGCTGAGAGATGACCTTATAAAGGTTTATAAAACCATGAAGGGCATGGATAGGGTAAATTGACAAGGTCTTTTCCCCGGGTTGGGTGAGTCCATAGGTTTAGGTGAGAGGGGAAAGATATAAAGGGACCTAAGGGGTAACGTTTTCATGCAGACGGTGGTGAGTGTATGGAATGAGCTGCTAGAGGAACTGGTGGAGGCTGGTAAGATTACAACGTTTAAAAGGCATCTGGATGGGGACATGAATAAGAAGGGTTTAGAGGGGTATTGGCCAAATGCTGATAAATGGGACTAGATTTATTCAGGATATTCAGATTTATTCAGATTTATTTAGTCAGCATGGACGAGTTGGATCGAAGGGACTGTTTCCGTGCTGTGTATCACTGTGTGTCTTTGTGCTCGTTGGAAAGCTCTGACGATGAATCGACAGTGTGGTGCTGGAAAAACACAGTAGGTCAGGCAGCATTCGAGGAGCAGGAGAATCGATGTTTCAGGTATTAGCCCTTCATCAGGAATGAGGCTTGTCAGCCAAGGAGGCTGAGAGATAAATGGGGGGGGGGGGGGGGATTGGGAGGAAACGTAGCTGAGAGTGCGATAGGTAGATGAAGTTGGGGATAATGGTAATAGGTCAGAGAGGAGAGTGGAGCGGATAGGTGGGAAGGAAGATGGACAGGGAGGACAGTTCAAGAGGGCGATGCCAAGTTGGAAGGTTGGAACTGGGATAAGGTAGGGGGAGGGAAATGAGGAAACTGGTGAAATCCACATTGATGCCATGGGGTTGCAGGGTCCCAAGGCAGAAGATGAGGCGTTCTTCCTCCAGGCGTCGGGTGGTAAGGGTTTATCGATGGAGGAGGCCTAGGACCTGCATGTCCTTGGCGGAGTGGGAGGGGGAGTTAAAGTGTTTGGCCAGTGGGTGGTGGGGTTGCTTCGTGCGTGTGTTCCAGAGATGTTCTCTGAAGCATTCTGCAAGTAGAGAAGACTGCATCAGGAGCAACAGATACAGTAAATGACATGTGTGGAAGTGCAGGTAAAACTCTGATGGATGTGGAAGGCTCTTTTGGGACTTTGGATGGAGCTGAGGGGGGAGGTGTGGGCGCAGGTTTTGCAATTCTTGCAGTGGCAGGGGAAGGTGCCAGGAGGGGAGGATGGGTTGGTGGGGGGCGTGGACCTGACAAGAGAGTCGCAGAGGGAATGGTCTTTATGGAAAGTGGATAGGCATGGGGAGGGAAATATTTCTCTGGAGGTGGGGTCCGTTTGTAGGTGGCAAAAATAGCAGAGGATAATACAATTTTCCCGGAGTTTGGTGGGATGGAAGGTGAGGACGAGGGAGTTCTGTCCCTGTTGCAGTTGGAGGGGTGGGGTCAAGAGTGGAGGTGTGGAAAGTGGAGGAGATGCGCTGGATGGCATCGTCGACCACATGGGAGTGGAAATTGCGGTCTTTGAAGGAGGGTTCTGGTGTGTTCTATGGTGGAACTAATCCTCCTGGGAGCAAATGCAGCAGAGGTGGAGGAATTGGGAATAAAGGATAGCATTTTTACAGGAAGCAGGGTGGGAGCAGTTGTCATCCAAGTAGCTGTGAGAGTTGGTGGGTTTGTAGAAAATGTCCATGTTGAGTTGGTCACCGTTGATGGAAATGGAGAGGTCCAGGAAGAGGATGGAGGTATCTGAGATCATCCAGGTGAACGTAAGGACAGGGTGGTGGGCTTGGAGGCCTTCGTCATGGCAGATAGAAGGCCTCATCTCCCCAACGCCTCATCTTCACCATGGACATCCGGTCCCTATACACCTGTATCCACCATGACGAAGGCCTCAAGCCGTTTCGTCCTCTCCCAGTGTCCCCACCAGAACCCCTCCACTGACACTCTCATTTGTTTGGCTGAAATGGTCCTTACCTTCAATAATTTCTCCTTTGAATCATCCCATTTCCTCCAGACCAAAGGGGTTGCCATGGGCACCAGCACGGGCCAGAGCTATGTCTCTCTCTCTTTGTCGGTTATGTGGAACAGTCCATCTTCCGCAGCTGCAGCAGCACCACTCCCCACATTTTCCTCCACTACATTGATGACTATGTTGGCACCACCTCGTGCTCCCACGAGGAGGTTGAACAGTTCATCAATTTCATCAATACGTTCCACCCTAACCTTAAGTTCACCTGGACCATCTGAGACACTCCCCTCCCCTTTCTGGACCTCTTCATCTTCATCAAAGGTGATCAACTCATAATGGGCATCATCTGCAAACCCACTGACTCCCACAGCTACCTGGACTACACCTCTCCCCAGCCTGCCTCCTGTAAAAATGTTATCCCTCATTTCCAATTCCTTCACTTCTGCCGCATCTGCTCTCAGGAGGACCAGTTCCACCACAGAAGCGACCAGTTGGCCTCCTTCTTCAAAGACCGTAATTTCCCCTCCCACGTGGTTGATGTCCTCCAGCACATCTCATCCACTTCCTGCACCTCCGCCCTTGAACCCCACAACTCCGACCGCAACAAGGACAGTAACCTTCCACCCCACCAACGTTCCCCCCCAGCCCCAACCCCCTCCCCCTCCCATTTATCTCTCAGCCTCCCCTGGCCCACAAGCCTCATTCCTGATGAAGGGCTAATGCCCGAAACGTCGATTCTCCTGCTGCTTGGATGCTACCTGACCTGCTGTGCTTTTCCAGTACCACCCTCTTGACTCTGATCTCCAGCATCTGCAGTCCTCACTTTCTCCCAGTTCTGATGATGAAGCATTCTGCCAAATGACTTTGACATTCTGCTCAGGGAACCCTGCAACAGGACACATGCTCTCCTTTTCCCTCTGGGTCTCAAGAACTCTACCTGCTGACTACTTCCTGACAGACCTGTGGTCAAAAGCTTTTTCTTTTGACAAATGTTTCCAGTTGATACTGAATGGTCCAACTACTTGGGGTGTTCAGTTGCATGGAGGCCAGACCCATCCTTTACTCCTGCCTGTCCCCTATAGCAATCGGCTCTCTCAGAGCTCTCGGACAAAGTGAGGACTGCAGATGCTGGAGATCAGAGTCCAGAGTGTGGTGCTGGAAAAGCACAACAGGTCAGGTAGCATCGGAGGAGCAGGTCGTTTCGGGCGAGAGTTCTGAAGAGTCAGAGACATTGAGCTGCACACTTCCAAAACCCAGTCTCAGGGTGTTTAACAGCTACTCAGATCTGAACTGATTTGGAGATGCCGGTGTTGGACTGGGGTGTACAAAGTTCAAAACCATACAACATTATATCTGAAATGAAAGCAACTTCCAGCAGGCGGCACACGAGTGTAGCCCAGCCAGCGCTGTGTTCTTGCACACGCATTCCACCAGACAGCTCCCCTCGCTTTTACACGCTGCCCAGCGATTGTAACAGGAAGGACTCGGAAACTTTTTTTGGACTGGTAGGAAAATAACGCCAGGGAGGGGACACAGAGCCGGGTGCACAGGCTGGGAATGAGGAAGGCTTGCAAATGTTGAGAGGCTGAGGTGGCGCGCGGAGTGGGGGAACTCGGGGACGCGCACGGGGTGGGAGGAGCCCCGAGTCCCGGCAGCGAAGACATTGTTACTGCGTGCAGCGCTCCTGAAGATAGGGTAAAGACAGAGAGAGACGCGGAAGTGAGTGGGACCTGTTGACTGATGCTGCCAAGCTTGGGTGAGTGAAGTGTCCAGGGGAGAGCCACTTTGACACAGGTAGACTGTAGAGGTTGGGGTGGTATCCACTGGAAAGGATGTCCTGTGATTCAATGTAACCCTTTAACTGTGTTGCAACTGCTGGATACAGAGAGAGGGAGGGAGAGACACACGCGTCGCAAATCTGAAGTTCGCCTAGCCCTAGCCAGCCCGCAATTGTACTGCGAGCTTTGCCGTTTACCTTCCCAGTGTAGTTTGTAATAAATATTAATAATGATACCCAGGGCACACAGCGGTGTGGTGACCGTGCAGGCTTGGGGATTGTTACCTGGTTCATGCACCCGAATGTGATCATCCCCGAGACGGTGATTCTGAGCAACTGCAAATCGTGTCGTGTGGGACATGTTAATTACAGGGGACATTGAAGTCGTTCACACAGCCGCTGCATAATTTGCTTCAAAGATATTTCTGGCTGCAAGATGGATTTCTTCCCCGCCTCTCCCCCAATTTCGAGTAACGCTTGAGCAACGCCCTAATAGTTTTCGTTCTAGCATTTGTAATACTGGCAATAAGGAAACAACATTTTTAAACATATCTATTACAAGTGAGTGTGTTAAGTGGACCAGAGTATTTCCTTATAACAAATGATTGACAATTATTTCTAAACTTGGGAGTATTTAGCTTCTTATTGTAGTTGGCAGCTATATTGGAAGTAATTCAACATCTATAGATGTATAGAAGTGGCAGCTATTGTTACAATAACAGCAACACAAAAGAATGCAAACCAACCTAATATTGTAGGCAATATTGAGGGCAATATTGTAAAAACAAAACTTAAGTTGAATGTGGACATATGGTGCCTCAGCAGAATAGCATCCTCCCCAGCTTTTTACACATGCTTACTGGTATGACATCACTGAGTTGGCATTGAACTTGCCACCTTGTGCTCCAAATGGTTTCTGTGATATCAAAAATGTTTCTGATCCAGCAGACATATGGAACTGTATTTTGTCAGCAATTTGCAAAAGTAGTCAAAACATTTTTTTTCAATTTAAAGAGTATGAAATTGGCTTTAATATTGGTATATGAAGCGAACAGGCTGAGGGACATGTGTAATGTGTAAACGAGAAGAAACAGTTTTGCATTTACACAGCATTTTTATGACCAATGAAAACTCGGAGCTTTTTACAGCCAGTGTCTTTTTTTTTGCTGTGTGTAATGCAGGAAATGACCCAGCTAGTTTGTGCTCAATTAACTTTCTTAAAAAAAAAATGTGGGAATAGCCAGGATTTTCATTGTGATATTGATTAGTGGAGAAATATTGGCTGGAAATAACACGTCTGCTTCTCAAAGTCGTGTCTTGACATGGAAAGACTGATAGAGTGGATGTAGAGGTAATGTTCCCATTTTTGGGTGATTCAGGCGAGTCATTAATAAATTCAACAAAAAATCAGCAGAAATGTATTTATTCATGCTCTGAGTGTGGAACTCAGTACAACGTGGAATAGTTAGGTAAATAGTATTGCATTGAAGGTTAAATGAGATTAGCACTTGAGATAGGAAAAGGAGGTTTTGCTGAGAGAGTTAAATGAAAAGGAATGTGAGAACACTTGTGAGGAGCGAAATAAACTGCATGAATTTGTTAGATCAGGTTGCATTTCTTGATCTTGATAAATAACATGGGTTTAGGTAATTTGCAACTCTCAAAGAACAAAGAAAATTTACAGCCCAGGAACAGGCCCTTCGGCCCTCCAAGCCTGAGCTGATCCAAATGTACTGTCTAAACCTGTCGGTCAATTCCTAAGCATCTGTATCCCTCTGCTCCCCACCTACTCATGCATCTGTCCAGATACATCTTAAATGAATCTACTGTGCCTGCCTCTACCACCTCTACTGGCAACGCGTTCCAGCTGCCCACCACCCTCTGTATGAAGTACTTGCCGTGTATCCCCCTTAGACTTTCCACCTCTCACCTTGAAAGCGTGACCTCTCGTTATGGAATCCCTCACCCTGGGGAAAGGCTTGTCTCTATCCACCCTGTCTATACCCTTCATGATTTTGTAAACCTCTATCAGGTCCCCCCTCAATCTCCTTTTTTCTAATGAAAATATACCTAACCTACTCAACCTCTCTTCATAGCTAGCACCTTCCATACCCGGCAACATCCTCGTTAAACCTTCTCTGCACCCTCTCCAAAGCGTCCACATCCTTTTGGTAATGTGGTGACCAGAACTGTACACAGTATTCCAAATGTGGCCGAACCAACATCCTGTACAATTTTAACGACTTGCCAGCTCTTATACTCAATACCCCGTCCAATGAAGGCAAGCATACTATATGCCTTCTTGACCACTCTATCCACCTGTGCAGCAACCTTCAGGGTACAATGGACCTGCACTCCCAGATCTCTCTGCCCATCAACTTTTCCCAAGGCTCTTCCGTTCAGTGTATAATTTGCTCTAGAGTTAGTCTTGCCTAAATGCATCACCTCACATTTGTCTGGATTGAAGGCCATCTGCCATTTTTCCACCCAACTCTCCAGTCTATCTATATCCTCCTGTATTCTTTGACAGTCCCTTATGCTTTCTGCTACTCCACCAATCTTCGTGTCATCTGCAACCACCAATCTTCGTGTCATCTCATACAGGTTTATTTAACACCTTAGTCAACAGCTTGCAATTACAGATAAGTATGCATGCATCAAGGCACTGTCCTGCTTCTGCTGGACTGCACAGTTAGTAGAAGAGACGAGGAACCAAGGGCACAGTTTTAGGGGAAAGGGATGACCCTTTAGAACTGAGATGAGAAATTTCTTCAGCCAGAGGGCAGTGAATCTGTGGAATTCATGTAGAGGTCAAGTAATTGAGTGTATTTAAGACAGATTGATTCCCTTAATAATCAAGAACCTATGATTATGGGGAAAAGACAGAATGAGAAACATATCAGCTACAATTGAATGGTGGAGCAAACTCTGGGTCGAATGGCCTAATTCTGCTACTGTACCTTATGGTCCTGTCGTCATGTGGTTTCATCATGGTCTTTGGTCATTACCATATCTAGATCTGAATGCAATTGGGTGGTGTTGTAAAACAGAGGGACTTGGGGTTACAGGTACATAAGTCTTTAAAGTTTTCATCACATACATTCAGGGTGGTTACAAGGACATTTAGTATGCTTGCTTTCATTGCTCAGTCCTTTGAGTATAGGAATTGGGAAGTCATGCTGAGGTTAAACAGGACGTTGATGAGGCCTCTTCTAGAATGCTGTGTCCAGTTCTGGTTGCCAACTTATAGGAAGGATATTAGCAAGCTGGAGAGGGTTCTAAAGACACTTAATGGAATGTTACTGGGTATGGAAGGTTTGAATTATAAAGAAAGGCTGGGTGTTTTTTCACTGGAGTATAGGAGGTTGAGATGCAATCTGATAGAAGTTTATAAAATAATATAAGTATATAGATAGAGTTGATGGTAGTTATTTTTTCCTAAGATTGGGGATAACAAGATTAGGGGGCACACTTTTTAAGGTGAGAGGAGAGAGATTTAAGAAAGACACGAGGCAAATTCTTAACATGGAGGGTCGTTCGCATATAGAATGAACTTCCTAAAGAAGTGGTGGCCACAGTACAATTACAATGTTTAAAAGATATTTGGATCGATACACAAACAGGAAAGGTTTGGAGGGATGTGGGCCAGGAGCAGGCAGGTGGGACTAGCTTAGTTTGGGATTATGTTTGGCATGGACTGGTTGGACCAAATGGTCTGTTTTTTTGCTGTATGATGCTGACTCTGTAACACCACTCTTAATGCAGTAACAAGGTCCTTTCTTTCCCCACTGTCAAGAAAAATTCCATATTAGGGTTGTTGCAATCTATTTACACAGAAACAGACTCCAACTTCTCCCCGTGTCTTTGTGGGTTTCCTCCCGCAATCCAAAGACATGCAGGATAAGTGAATTGGCCATGCTAGATTGCCTATAGTGTACAGGGGTGTGAAAGTCAGGGGTAATTGTAGAGTAGTAGGGGAATGGGTATGGGTGGATTACTCTTAGGAAGGTCAGTGTGAACTTGTTGGGCCTAATGGCCTGTTTCCACACAATAGGGATTTTATGTTTCTATAGGTGGTTTGACAATTCTGTGATGGTTTAACCTTCCAAAGGTTTAGACTCCTCACTTTGGTGCCCTGAACTTGTAAGTGTTATTAGATTTAACTTTATTGTGACTTGTACTCAAATGAGTACAGTAAAAAGTGTACAAGCTGCTGCTTATGGCACCATTTTATGTACCAAGGACCCTAGGTACAGCTTTTTCAGTTACAGTTCATAGGAAAATAGAAATGTAAAAAAATTCCAGCATTGCAGAATTTAGGAATAAATGATAAAATGGTGAAAAAATAGTTCAGCACATCAGTCTTCTGACCCAGTCCACGCTGGGACTTGACTTCAGATTGTGCCGGGCTTCACCTCCGCATCCACGAAGCTGGGAGACCTCTCCGGAATCATCTCAAGGCCGGATGTCCACGCCGAGGCCATACCAGGCTGAGAGACCACCCAAAGACCGCCATGCTGGGCCGCTGGGAGATCGCCATGTCAAGCCAAGAGGACTCCACGCTGATTCAGCCATCTGCCACCTCAGGCCAAGAGATTTTTGGAGTCTAGTGTTGATAGTTGTTGTGATGAGTTTTCACACCTTCATTACCCACACTAGCTTTTGTGTGTGTCTTGTACAAGAATGGCATATTGGACAGTTTCCTGAATTGGCTTCTGTTTCTCCTCTGTGTTGCTGCATTAGGTTTTGTGACTTCAAAGGATTTGTACTCATGGCACACTTGGATCCCCTGATGGGTAATTACGCTCCTTAGGCTGAATGTATGTCTCTGACCTTTCGTTGTAAGGGTGGATTAGGCATTGTTTCCACACTTTGTTAGTCATGCACCATCTTCATTCTCTGTTGTGTTATTTTAAATAAATTTGTCCTGTATCTCTCAGGATGCGGACAGGTGATGTGTTGGCAGGGTTGTCCTTCCTTGCCTTCCAAAGATAATCTCTGCTGGTGATGGTGTGCCCAGGTCCAGAGTGTAGCCATTTTGGTGTCAAGTTTATAGCAGGTAATGAAGTCCTAACCCTGTACGTTTGCTGAAATGCGTATAATCTAGGTGCTGTGCTTCTCATTGGTTTGCACCAAGTCGTTTCCCAATAGCTTGCGATCAGTTTCCTTACTTATTTAGCAGGTATGTATGAAATCCTGTGATACTGAATATTAGAGCAAGTGTTTTACACTCTTTTTTTGGAAATAGCGGTTTGTGCTGTGATAACTGGATATAGATCCAAAAGGTTGTTTTGTCATCTGGCATGTTCAACTGTCTCTGAGATGTATCCAATTGCAGGATTGTCATCTTCTTTGAGTCATGCTATTACTGTAGGATGTGAGTTTCTGACTGTTTCCTGAGTGATTCAGACATAATATGATGGTCTTCCTGCCATGCACTTATAAATTAAGAATATACAAGGCTGAGATGGATGTTTTTTATCAGTAAGGGAGTTGAGGGTTATAGGGGAAAAGGCAGGAAAATGGATGGAAGATTATCACATCAGCCATGATCTCATGGAATGGTGGACTTCATGGACTGAATGGCCTATTTTCTTTTCTTGTCATGTGGTCTTATATGGATAGGTTTTCTCCTGAAGAGTTATGTTGATGATATTGTATTGTTTGATAAGTTTGGTGTGTATTGTGTTAGGAAGCTAGAAAAACTGAGACATCTCTGTGGGTCATTTTTCTCTTGAGGAGCAAACGTGCACTACATGTTCAAGTTTGCCTCGGTCAGGAAGGATTCCTCAAGCTGAATAAATCGAACCAAACATATTAATCTGACCTTCCTGACACTTCTTGCTTTTGGAAGTATAGATTTTAATTTTGTTCTTCTTTGGTTTTGCCCGTTACCACAATATTGCCAGCAATACAGACACATCCAGAAATATTTTCTGTAATTCTGTCTGTATGTTGCTGATTCAGATCCCTGGCTGAAAGGCAGTCTCTGGAAGCCATAGCTTTCAAATGGTGTTCTGAAAGTAATGATTTCCTGAGATTTCTCTGCCAAGTGTACTGACAAAGAAATCTGTTGCTTGGCTTAGAAAATAATTTAGCTGCTGAAAATTTGGATTTCAGGACCTGTAATTTTGGCATTTTGTGTGCATATTCCTTGAGAGAAAGTTTTCGATGTCTTGAGTCTGAACATACCCAGACCAATCCAATTTTCTTCAGCAATCATCTTATAGGACTGCATCAGTCTGAATGCAGGTGCACAGACTGGATAATGCCATTACATTTCATAACCAACTTACTCTTCAGCTCCTGTTGTAAGTGAGCAGGAAGGAATAGCTTGATGGAACCCGTCTTCATTTAAGGTTCAATATAGCATTGCCTATGAAGCTTCCTATGCTATCAAATCTGACTGGGCACAACTGTTGATTGTCTCCGTGTCAATGTTCTTGGTCTTGGTAATTGATATCTTGGCGATCTGTTCAATGGTCACAGTATTGTGATGTGTACATGCCAGTAATCCTACTATTGCTAGTCTGCTCGTGTCCACTAAGGGAAATGCTTAGGGTTTCCAAGAAGAAATTCTATAGTTTTATTTCATCATCTGTGTACTAATATAAGGGAGGGCTGAGCCATAATGTAGTTAATTTTGTTGTAAATTTTGTCATTGGCTTCTAATAGTCTAGGTACACATTTGACAAGATTGACTGGTAAGGTGTTTGCACTGGCACGCAAGCCAGTGTTGATCTTGTGTGTGTTAGCTAACTTCCTTCGGGGATATGATGTTAAAGATGAAAGCTTCTAACTGTGGGGGTGAAGTCAACCAAGATGCAATGTTACCAAAGTATTGATAATCATTGAATGAATATCCACTTCCATTATCTGCACAGATAGCTTGGCACTGTAGCCGTAATTACCCTTGTTGAAACACCTATAGATAAATTGATTCAAATAGCTGTTATCTGGACAGTGTCGTATTGTCACTTGTCATATTCATGTGGCATGCCAAGGGTTATGTGTCTTGTCTTCTGGCATGTCATGTGCCATTTGTGTCGTTTACATGTTGGGTGTCATGTCACGGGTCATTGTCGCATATCACATCTTGTGTTGTCATATGGGCCATTATCATGTATCACATGGCATTTCAGGTGTTGCCATGTTATGTGGCATTGTCATGTCATGATGTGACACTATCATGTCATATGATATGTCATGACGTGTCATGTGTCAAATTAACCCTATATTCACATGACACATGACATGATGTGATGTTTTCTGGGTTACTCTGTGCGTGCATTCTGTCCCCTGTACTGTGTTCATCTTCAGAAAGTACTGATTGTTATGTAATTATGTTTCTGGGGTCTTGTTGCAAATGTCAATTCTGTAATGCTTCATGCTTTGTCTGAGGCATTCTGTGGTCTTGAAATTTGCACCACTCCCTTGTTTATTTGGGAAAAATCACCAATGTCAATCACACTGTCGTATCACCATGGATTCAGCTTACTAATGCTCATTCATTTTTATTTAACAGCTCAGACTACAATTTGTAGTTACAGACTGCACATGGAGGTTTGAAACGTGGTTTCATCTTGGCTCCCTGACTCATTTGCATATACAGTTCCTAAAACCAACATCTCTTAAAATAATAATCTCTTATAACATACAATGTTAAAATCTTGCCTGGGAGCACTGTGTTTGAACATGTGCAGTGTCCTGTGAAGTAAGAGAACCAAGATCCTGGGCTGTAATTCCTCCCCTGGTGAGATTTTAATTTCAGTCATGCTGTTGTAAAATGTGTGGGAGCAACAACTAGGAAGGAAGCCCAGTCAGCTGGCTTAACCATATTCCTCTTACCTACTACATAAACATAGTACAGTACAGCACAGGTCTTTCGGCCATCTATGTTATGCCGGCCTTTTATCCTCCTTAAAGGTCAGACTAACCTACATACCCTTCATTGTACTATCTTCAATGTGCTTATCCAAGAGTCGCTTAAATGTCCCTAAAGTATCTGACTCTACTACCATCGCTGGCAATGCATTCCATGCACTCTCCACACTCTGTGTAAAGAACCACCTCTGACATCTCCCCTAAACTTCCACTAATCACCTTAAAATTAAGTCTCCTCCATGGGAAAAAGTCTTTGGCTATCCACTCTATCTATGCCTCTCATCATCTTGTATACCTCTGTTAAGTCACCTCTCATCCTTCTTCACTCCAACGAGAAAAGCCCTAGCTCCCTCGACCTTTCTTCATAAGACGTGCCCTCCAGTCCAGGCAACATCCTGGTAAATCTCCTATGCACCCTCTCTAAAACTTCCATATCTTTCCTATAATGAGGCAACCAGCATTGAACACAATATTCCGGGTATGGTCTAACCAGGGTTCTATAGAGTTGCAGCATCACCTCGCAACTCTTAAGCTCAATCCCCTTCCTAATGAAAGCCAACACCCCATACATCATCTTAACAAGTCTATCAACCTGGGTGGCAACTCTGAAGGCTCTATGGGCATGGACCCTAAGATTCCTCTGTTCCTCACACTGCCAAGCATCCCGCCTTTACTCTGTATTCAACATTAATTTTGGCCCTCCAAAGTGAATGACTTCCCACTTTTCCAGGTTGAACTCCATCTGCCACTTATCAGCCCAGTTCTGCACCCTGTCAATGTCTCATTGCAACCTGCAATAGCCCTCCACACTATCCACAATTCCACCAACCTTAGTGTCATCAGCAAGCTTACTAACCCGCCCTTCCACTTCCTCATCCAAGTCATTTATCAAAATCACAAAGAGCAGAGGTCCCAGTACATGTAGAGTTTCAATGGTAAAATCCTAGAGTACAATTTGACCTTGTCATACGGAGAGACTACCATTAATTTTGTCTATCCCTTATTATTTTATAGCAGCTCCCTCTATTATTTTATACCACCTCTGCTCCAGTGAAAAATGTCCCAGCCTATCCAACCTCTCTTTATATTGCAAACCTTCCATCCCCGGCAACATCCTGGTAGATCTCTTCTAAACCCTCTCCAACTTGATAATATCCTTCTTTTTACTGGGTGGCCAGAACAGGACAGTGTGTTCCAGAAGATGCCTCAACCATGTCCTGTACAACCTCAACACGACTTCCCAACTCCTATACTCAAAGGACTAAGCAATGAAGGCAAGTGTGCCAAATGCCTTTTTAACCATCCTGCCAGTATGTGATGTAAACTTCAAAGAATTATGTACCTGCTCCACTATGTAGCAGGGTAGAGGAACCGAGGAAGAAAATGACTTGTTTAAGAAAAAAGTACTGATTGCCACAGATGTATTGGCACTCTTTGAAACACTTTACTCAAACAAATAGATTTTTATTTAATCTTGTGGGTTCCTGTATAGCATTATGAACTGCATTAGATCCTTGTTTTTCACTTTTTTTTTCAGATGTGTAGTTGAGATTTTTTGTTATTGTTTAAAAGGGGTGGATATGGGCTGTGCAGAGTGTGCCAGCATTTATTGTCTAGCCCTGGTTGCCCTTGAGAGGATGGTGATGCGACTTAACTTAGTGCCTCAAGGAAGCCAAATTCTACTGTAAAAATAGTAAATTGCTGGCAAGCTTCAGCTCTCAGTGATAGCACATACAACTGACCACAAATCATATTTGAACTCCTGAGAATGCAACTGGCTCTGTAACATAATCCTGATTCTACAAGACTACTTATTTCGACGTTTAGAGGATTACTTTTACCTTGGAGTTTACCTTGGACTTGCCTCTCATTGTTGGATTACACGTGTGTTTCACAGTACTTGGTGCATTCAGGAAGTGAGAAGTATTAAAAGGAGTGCTGGTAAACTCTTTACTAGGGGTACTTTGTATTTTGCTTCAGCTTGATTACTCTTGCTCAAGGGAAGCTAATAACTAGTATCTTAAAATAACTTGCAGTTAGCTTCACTTTGGGCTCAATCTGGTCTCTAACTTGTAACTACATAATAACAACCAAAAATAATATGTATATGTTGTGGGTTTGTTCATGCATCAAAAATGTGAAAATTGAAAATTATTTTTATTTGCTAGTGAAATTGATTTTATAAAAGTACTTCTGTTTCAATATATCTTTCAATCAATTGCAAGTTGGCAAACCAGTATTTTCTCTGATATTTTATGAACTTTTCCTCTGGCCTCCTCAGCAGATTGTAACCTTTTGCGACCGAAGGTGAAAGTGGTTGCATGTCATCCCAACATACTGATTGCAATGATTTGAAAATAAGATCATCTTTAAACGTTTAATGCTCCCAGTAGCCAGTTATTAAGCAATCAATTTTTGGAGAACATTATAGTTGCTCAGTTCAATTTGTTCAGCTGCATGTAACTTTTTCAATAAAGCTAATGGTGGATTTATTAAAATAAGATTTAACAACAGTCTTTTTTTTTAAATTCACAATCCAATAAAAAAATTCTTGCAGGAAGAATTTGTGATAAAGCATTCAAAAATACACATTTTTCTTTTTTTTTTAAAAAGAAGTATTGATAAGATTATTAAATTAACCACAGCATTATTTGCCAAGTTCCGTACCAAATACTTGTTTTCTTTGCTTGGTTACAAGTTGCCAATTTAAATGTCAATCTAAAATTTTTTTTGTTGAGTTGTACTTTACTTCAAAAAATTAATTTAAATGAACTATCATTTATTCAATTGTATATCAATATTTCACACAGCACGTGATGTGTGTACAGAGCAAGCTGCCAGGGGAGATAGAGGAGACGGGTACAGTTACACATAAAAGGCATTGACAGTAGTTGGATATATGAATATGAAGGGTTTAGAGGAATATGGGCCAAATGCTGGCAAATGGGTCTCGGTCAGATTGGGAGGTCTGGTCGGAGCAGATGAGTTGGACAAAAATGTCTGTTTTCCATGCTGTATAACTCTAACTTTATAACTGTCAAAGTGTGATATCGACATTGAATGATTTGCGTTTTACTGGTGGTTTGCCAATATGTATGTAATGGATACTGGACACAGACAGTTAGTAATCAAAAGCAAATTGTACTACTTGCTGTTGCAAAACGATTGACTGAATATTGATTAATGCTTTTGTGTAAAATCCAGCAAGGTGATGCTAGAGTAGTAACAGGTGTTACAAAAATTCACTGAAACTGAACTAAAACTTGATGTTTTGAAACATGTTTAGCCTAAGCTGTAGTTGATACCTACCATTTACTTAGCTGACATTTGGTATCATCCTGGTGTCTAAATTTAGACCGGATATGTGACAACAAAAAAAGACATCCTGCATTTGCTGTGTTTATTCCTGCACCTTCGACAAAAAATGTTCATCTGAAAAGAATTTTTACTAATACTGAATTTTATTTTTAAAAATGCTCTGATTTAGATTTATCCTATCAATTACAATTTTGGTAATGCAGCCGCTGCTGTCTTGTAAACTTTGATTCCGCATTTTCATCTCTGCTAATGAGCCTGGAGATTGGAATGAAAATTATAACTTGTATTAATTTATATCCTGTAATATCAGTTTAAGATATTTGATTTTCTTGGATTTAGAAGATTGTCCCTCACGAGAGGAATAGACATTTGATATTACCTGAGCCCCCCCTTGATGTATACAACTGTGTAACTGTCTGACCAGTATTTATTAACTTGATTTAGTTAATAGAATATTTTCCTCACTGAAACCAGTGGCACATGAGTGTTTACTGTCTTGATATATTGCATATTTTTAAAAACATTGTCAAATAAGTTTCACAATATTAACCAGAGGTTTGTGAATGGTTTTAATAAATTGTTGAGCCATGTCCTTTATGTTCGTGGCGATACATTCAGTAGAAGACACTTTGTATGCCATTTAACTCCTCGTAGGGTTGTTTCCCCCTGTTTTTAACAGGTCAAGTTAGGTGGGGTTTTTCCCTAGGATGGCGGATTTCAAGAATCGGGTGAGAGGATTGAGATTTGAAAAAGACATGAGGGACAATTTTTTTTTGCACGGAGGGTGGCTTGTGTGTGGAATGAACTTCCTGAGGAAATGCTGGATGTGGGCGCAATTACAATGTTTAAAAGATGCTTGGATAAGTACATGAATAGGGAAGGTTTGGAGGGAGAAACGGTCCAGAAATAGGCTGGTGGGGCTAGTTTAGTTTGGGATTATGTTCGGCATGGACTAGTTGGGCCGAAGGGTTTGTTACCGTGCTGGATCACTCTATGACTGTATAACATTAGAAAATGAATTTTGAGTGATATTTCATTAAATGTGTTTCTGTGGTTGATGATTTAACACTTGTACGCACAAAGATTGGTTAATGTTTGGAAGTCTGTTCCACATATGGCAAATGAATGGAGGATCAGTTGTTCACTTTAAATCCGAGATTGCTTAATAAAATGTTATCCAAGACATGGGCCAAAGGTAGCTATGTGGAGTTAGGCCACAGATCAGCCATGATCTCATTTGAATGGTAGAACAGGCTTGAGGGGCTGAATAGCCTATTTCTTTTCCTATTAATCAACTCTGTCTGTAATTGGAAGTCTTCTGCCAGATTTGAAATTGCTACAATACAAATGGTTGGCTGCTTTAAAAATACTGAATATCCTTGCCTTCTCATATAAAGTAGTATGACCTTGCATACCTTCTAGATTATTGGCTGAACGTAGAAACTGCGAGCAGGAGCAGGCCACTCGACCTTCGAGCCTTCTCTGCCATTGACCATGATCATGGCCGATCCTCTATCTCAGGACCATATTCCTGCTTTCTCCCTATACCTCTTGATACCTTTAAAACCTAAAAAAATGATCTATCACTTCCTTTAATGTACTCAGTGACTTGGCCTTTACAGCCTTCTGTGATGGAGAATTCTACAGGCTCACTCCACTTTGAGTGAAGAAAGTTTTCTTTATCACAGTTCTAAATCATCTACCCTCTACCGACTTCTAGATTCCCCAACCTGGGAAAACATCCTGTCTGCATCCAGTGTGTCCAACCCTATTAGAATGTTGGACATGCCAATCCGACCCCCTCTCTTCCTCCCAAACTCTGGTGATTGCAGGCTCAGCCGAACCAATATTTCCTCATAGGACTGTTCTGTTATCCTGGGTATCATCCTAGTGAACCTCTGTTGGACTCTCTGTTTGGCACATATATCTTTCTAAGGTAGAGAGACCAAAACTGCATGCAGTACTTCAGATGTGGTCTCACCAAGGCATTGTGTAACTGCAGTAAGACATCCCTGCTTCTGAACTCCAATTATCTTGCACTGAAGACCAAAATTCCATTTACCTCTCTAACTGCTTGCTGCACTTGCCTGTTTGCTTACATTGACTGGCGTACAAGGTTAACCAAATCTCTCCGAATATGCATAGTTCCCAATATATCACTACTTCAATTCTCCCCCTTGTTGTGTACAATTTCACAGTTAGACACGTTGTACTTCATCAGTCATAAGTTCAACTTGTTTAAATCACCTTGACGCTTTCTTGCGACCAGTCCCACTCAGTTTTGTGTCAGCAGCAAACTTGGAAATGTTGCATTTGGTATTCTCATTCAGGTCGATTTTATTTATCTAATGTATACAAATGTATTCAGAACAGCTGAGCTGAAGCATGGATCCTTGCTGTACCCCACTAGTCACTACCTGCCACTCAGAAAAAGACCCATTTATTCCCACTGTCTGTTCCCTGTCTGTCAGTCAATTCTCGATCCATACCATATATTACCCTTTATACCATGTACTGTAATATTTACCACTATTCACTTGTGAAGCGCCTTATCAAAAGGTTTTGGAAATCCAAATACACCACATCCATTGGTCTCCCTTATCTCTCATTGTTACATCTTCAATCTCCGGTAGAGATTTCATAACCCATGCTGGCTGTGTCCAATACCGATGATTCTATTGTGCTATCATGATTTTTATAATAGATTCTAGCATGTTCTACACTGCTGATGTTAGGCTCTAAAAGTTGAATTTCTAAATTGGAGGAAGCCAAATTTGACGGTATTAGGCAAGAACTTTCAAAAGCTGATTGGGGGAAGATGTTGACAGGTAAAGGGATGGCTGGAAAATTGGAAGCCTTCAGAAATGAGATAACGAGAATCCAAGGAAAGTATATTCCTGTTCGGGTGAAAGGAAAGGCTGGTAGGTATAGGGAATGCTGGATGACTAAAGAAGTTGAGGGTTTGGTTAAGAAAAAGAGGGAAGCATATGTAAGGTATAGACCGGATAGATCAAGTGAATCCTTAGAAGAGTATAAAGGCAGTAGGAGTATACTTGAGAGGGAAATCAGGAGGGCAAAAAGGGGACAAGAGATAGCTTTGGCAAATAGAATTAAGGAGAATCCAAAGGGTTTTTACAAATACATTAAGGACAAAAGGGTAACTAGGGAGAGAATAGGGCCCCTCAAGGAACAGCAAGACGGCCTTTGTGTGGAGCCACAGAAAATGCGGCTGATACTAAATAAGTATTTTGCATCAGCATTTGCTGTGGAAAAGGATATGGAAGATATAGACTGTAGGGAAATAGATGGTGACATCTTGAAAATATCCATACTACAGAGGAGGAAGTGCTGGCTGTCTTGAAACGCATAAAAGTGGATAAATCCCCAGGACCTGATCAGGTGTAGCCTCGAACTCTGTGGGAAGCTAGAGAAGTGATTGCTGGGCCTCTTGCTGAGATATTTGTATCATCCATAGTCACAGGTGAGGTGCCGGAAGACTGGAGGTTGGCAAACATGGTGCCGCTGTTTAAGAAGGGTGGTAAAGACAAGCCAGGGAACTATAGACCAGTGAGCCTGATGTCAGTGGTGGGCAAGTTGTTGGAGGGAATCCTGAGGGACAGGATGTACATGTATTTGGAAAGGCCAGGACTGATTCGGGATAGTCAACATGGCTTTGTGCATGGGAAATCATGTCTCACAAACTTGATTGAGTTTTTTGAAGAAGTAACAAAGAGGATTGATGAGGGCAAAGCAGTAGATATGATCTATATGGACTTCAGTAAGGTGTTTGACAAGGTTCACTATGGGAGACAGGTTAGCAAGGTTAGATCTCACAGAAAACAGGGAGAACTAGCCATTTGGATACAGAACTGACTCAAAGGTAGAAGACAGATGGTGGTGGTGGTGGATGGTTGTTTTTCAGACAGGAGGCCTGTGACCAGTGGAGTGCCACAAGGATCAGTGCTGGGCCCTCCACTTTTTGTCATTTATATAAATGATTTGGATGCGAGCATAAGAGGTATAGTTAGTACGTTTGCAGAAGACACCAAAATTGGAGGTGTTATGGACAGCGAAGAAGATTACCTCAGATTACATCAGGATATTGATCAGATGGACCAATGGGCTGAGGAGTGGCAGATGTAGTTTAATTCGGATAAATTTTGGGAAAGCAAATTTTAGCAGGACTTATACACTTAATGGTAAGGTCCTGGAGAGTGTTGCTGGACATACAGATCTTGGAGTGCAGGTTCATAGCTCCTTGAAAGTGGAGTCGCAGGTAGACAGGATAGTAAGAAGGCGTTTGGTATGCTTTCCTTTATTGGTCAGAGTATTGGGTACAGGAGTTGGGAGGTCATGTTGCAGCTGTACAGGACATTGGTTAGGCCACTGTTGGAATATTGTGTGCAATTCTGGTCTCCTTCCTATCGGAAAGGTGTTGTGAAACTTGAAAGGGTTCAGAAAAGATTTACAAGGATGTTGCCAGGGTTAGAGGATTTGAGTTATACGGAAGGGCTGAACAGGTTGGGGCTGTTTTCGCTGGAGCGTCGGAGGCTGAGGGGTGGCCTTATAGCGGTTTATAAAATTATGGGAAATGGATAGGATAAATAGAGAAATAGTCTTTTCTCTGGGATGGGGGAGTCCAGAACTAGAGAGCATAGGTTTAGGGAGAGAGGGGAAAAATATAAAAGAGACCTGAGGGGCAACTTTTTTCGCACACTGGGTGGTACGTGTATGGAATGAGCTTCCAGAGGAAGTGGTGGAGGCTGGTACAATTGCAACATGTAAAAGGCATTTGGATGGGTATATGAATAGGTTTGGAGGGATATGGGCCAGGTACTGGCAGGTGGGACTAGATTGGGTTGGGATATCTGGTCGGCATGGACGGGTTGGACCGAAGGGTCTGTTTCCATGCTGTACATCTCTGATTGTATAACTCTAACTGCTCTGTCATTCAGTTTTAATGTTTTTTCCCTCTCTTTGTATGTAATGGGGCAACATTAAGCCATCTTTGCAATATGCTTCAAAATGGGAATGATATTATCAATGGTGAATATATATGGATGGATCCATTCCCTTGTACTACTGCCAAGTATGCCAAAGGCCCCACCCCAAGATATTTTGAAGATAAATTTGCTTTGAAGAAATGAGACAGGCCATAACAAAAATGGATAATTTTATTTACTGTAACAACAACATGCATAATGATTTCAATACAATTACCTTCTAACTTCAGAAAGCCTATCCGCCGTCTACAAGGACAAGTCAGGAGTGTGATGGAATACTCCTCACTTGCCTGGATGAGCGCAGCTCCAACAGCATTCAAGATGATTAATGCCATCCGGGAGAAAGCAGTCCACTTGTTTGGCACTGTATCCACTCCCTCCTCCACCGGTGCTCAGTACCAGCAGTGTGTACTATCTACAAGATACACTGCAGAAGTTCAGCAAAGATCCTCAGACACCACCTTCCAAACCCATGACTACGTCCATCTAGAATGACAAAGGCAGCAGATACATGAGAACACCACACTTTCAAGTTCCCCTCCAAGCCATTTGCCACCTGATTAGTTTCGTAGTTCTATGATTTCGTATAACTACCAAAGCAATCATCCCAACACACACAAAAGAAGTTGCATCAAAAAAATAAACAGGAGTCTTTCCTGGTGGTGGAATTTGAATAAAGATTCGTGCACTTTGTGCCTTTCACTGTGTCTCACACCTGCACACACACACACCATGGAAAAAAAAAGAAGTTGCATCAAGACACTATTCAAAAGGGCCACAACACACTGCAGTACACCAGAACTGCAAAAAGAGGAAGAAGAACATCGATACAATGTATTCACCAAAAATGGATACCCGCGCAATTTCATCAACAGATGCCTAAGGGAAAGACAACGGAGCGAGGACATGCCACGACCCAAAGGACTAGCCACACTACCATACATCAAGAGCATTTCCGAACTGACAGCCAGACTACTGCGACCACTAGGACTCATAACAGCACACAAACCAACAGCCACTCTCAGACAACAACTCACCAGAACGAAGGACCCGATACCAAACATGAGCAAAACCAATGTAGTGTACAAAATCCCATGCAAGGACTGCACAAAACACTACACAGGACAAACAGGAAGACAGCTAACGGTCCACATCCATGAACACCAACTAGCCACGAAACGACACAACTAGCTATCCTTAGTAGCCACACACGCAGATGACAAGCAACATGAATTTGACTGGGACAACACTATTATTATAGGACAAGCCAAACAGAGAACAGCCAGGGAATTCCTAGAGGCATGGCACTCATCCACAGATTCAATCAATAAGCACATCGACCTGGACCCAATATACCGACCACTGCAACGGACAGCTAGAACTGACAACCGGAAGCGACAGATTCAACCACTACAAATGGCGGAGGAAAGATCACAGAAGCGCTTCGCAGGATGCTCCCAAGCACTGAGGATGTCACCTTGACAGGGGACAAAATGTCTGCAACATAAATTCCCAGCTCGGCGAATACAACCACAACATTTAAGAAGTGTCCTAAAGGAGGCAGGTGAGGTAAAGAGGTGGGTCGGTTTAGGAAAGGCATTCCTGAAAGCGAGGTCCAGGCAACAGATTACTCCTGCACTAATGGTGGGGCAATTAAAGTTGGAGTTGAACAAGAAGCCAGAATTGGAGGAATGCAAATATATCAGAAGGTTGAGAAACCGAAGAGGTTAGAGTTAGGGAGAGATGAACTCACGGAAGGATTTATAAAGGAAGTTGAGAATTTTAAATTCAAGACATTGCGCGTGAGCCAGTATCACCGAGCATGGATAATGGGGAAATGGGACTTGTTGCGATTTAAGACTTAGGCAGCATAAATTTTGATACCCAGTTGCGAGATGAGCCAGGATTGTGATAATGTAAGATAACTTCATTGCCCTCGTGTCTTTATTCTTTTTACTTTTCATGACTGTATGTTGAGATTAATGCAAGTTATTAGGAAAAATACCTGTGGTCTGTGCATATTATGTAGTATTCCCCCCCCATGTATAATTACCTACCCTTAATGAATGTAAGTATCCCAGCATTCTTAAGCCCCTTCTAAAGAATCATGATAATCGTATTACTGTAAATGTAGTATTTAATAAACCCTTGGACTGTCAACTCCTGTTTGATCTACTCTTTCTACTAAGGAGCTAACTTGATCATTTTAGGGAATACCAGACATGAAATCTAAGCGTTGTGCCAAATCTCCATTTGTATCTGTATCTATGAAATGATGCCTTCAGTGTAGTGTGCATCCAGTAATGTCCCATTAATTGACAAAACTTTTATTTTAGTTTATGTGCCAAAATTGCTTAATGATTTAAAAATAAAGTGAAAAATTCATGAGCTGAATCCCAAAAATTGATAATGAACAGAATTGAATGATTCCCACCCATTGAAGTTGCACTCTATATATACACATTGAATGTGAGTTTAGTTTTTAAGATGAACTGTTATATGTCCTAATGGAGCTGAAAATGTGTTGCTGGAAAAGCGCAGCAGGTCAGGCAGCATCCAAGGAACAGGAGAATCGAAGTTTCGGGCATAAGCCCTTCTTCAGGAATCCTAATGGAACATACGTTCCATCCTTTAAGTTAGGCAGCATTATCAGAAATCCTTTTTCATTGATTTCTTAACATTTTGTTTTTACCGATTTGTGAATGTAGGTGTGTGAGAGAAGATAGGATGAAAAAGAAACATTCAAAGATGTCTGACGAAGATGCCTCTCTTTGCTGCTGTGAGTACATTAATCACCATGGAGAAAAAACTCATATACTGGCCAGTTGCTGTGACTGTGCGGATCTGGATGAGGCCTGTGACAGGTCAGTGATAATCTTACTGTAATCAGTCTTTAAGAAAAAGTAATGGATTATACTGGACTAAAAGAGTTTTCTAATATTTGAAGAAGGCTATAATGCCCTAAAGAGGGTGAAAGTTTGCCTTGATAGAAGCTATGGTTTCCAAAAACAAAATGACTTGTGTCAGTTTTAAATCCAGTCTAAAACGGCATCAATTGCAGTCTGTACTTTGAACCAACAGAATTAAAATCTAGGTCTCTGATTCTGTAGTGCTTTTCACAACAGATAAATGCTTCAAAGTACTTTAGACTCAATGATGCGTGGTCAACGTACAGTCCCTGATGTAATAATGTGTGGCAAATTCAACCAATGTGCTGATAGCAAACTTTACCTTTTATAATGTTAACTGAATAATGAATGTTGTCCAGGATGTGGGGGACGCATGTTTCGAGTAAACACAAGATTGATATGGAACAAGCGTTATTGATACCCCATTTCAATAATCAGTTGAACTAGATGCACTAAAAAAGCTTTCAGTTTTTGCATCCTTCAAACCCTCCAGAAAAGCTCGTGAAATCTAAGCTGCCTTATACATCTTTATAAACGTGAAACATAATTATTCAGTAAAGGGACCTCGTGCTGCAGGCTGGACCAGCTTTATTGCGAAGGTGGTGGTGAGCTGCTTTCTTGAATTGCTGCAGTCCATATGCTTTTGGTAGATCCACAATGTCCTTGGGAGAGGGAATTCCAGGATTTTAACCCAGTCAGAGTGAAGGAATGGTGATATAAGTCAAGATGGTGTGTGGGTTGGAGTGGAACTGGCAGGTGGTGGTATTCCCACGTATCCGCTGCCCTTGTCCTTCTAGATGGAAGTGTCCATGGGTTTGAAATGTGCTGCCTAAGGATCTTTGGTGAATTTCTGCAGTGCTTCTGTAAATGGTACACACTATTGCTACTGAGCGTCGGTGGTGAAGGGAGTGGATGTTTGTAAGTGTGGTACCAATCAAGTGGGTTGCTTTGGTCTGGATAGCATCAAGCTTCTTGATTGTTGTTGCAGCTGCACTCATCTAGGCAAGGGGGGAGTATTCCTGACTTATGCCTTGTAGATAGTGGACAGGCTTTGTGGAATCTTTGAGGAAATGAAATGATCACCAGAAGATTCCTAGCCTCTGACCTGTTCTTGTAGCTGCTGTTTTGACATGGCTAGTTCAGTTCGCCGAGCTGGGAATTTGTGTTGCAGACGTTTCATCCCCTGTCTAGGTGACATCCTCAGCGCTTGGGATTCTCCTGTGAAGCGCTTCTGTGATTTTTCCTCTGCCATTTGTAGTGGTTTGAATCTGCCGCTTCCGGTTGTCAGTTCCAGCTGTCTGCTGCAGTGGTCGGTATATTGGGTCCAGATCGATGTGCTTATTGATTGAATCGGTGGATGAGTACCATGCCTCTAGGAATTCCATGGCTGTTCTCTGTTGGCTTGTCCTATAATAGTAGTGGGCGGCACGGTGGCACAGTGGTTAGCACTGCTGCCTCACAGCGCCAGAGACCCGGGTTCAATTCCCGCCTCAGGCGACTGACTGTGTGGAGTTTGCACGTTCTCCCCGTGTCTGCGTGGGTTTCCTCCGGGTGCTCCGGTTTCCTCCCACAGTCCAAAGATGTTCAGGTTAGGTGAATTGGCCATACTAAATTGCCTGTAGTGTTAGGTAAGGGGTAAATGTAAATGTAGGTAAATGGGTGGGTTGCGCTTCGGCGGGTCGGTGTGGACTTGTTGGGCCAAAGGGCCTGTTTCCACACTGTAATGTAATCTAGTGTTGTCCCAATTGAATTCATGTTGCTTGACAAAGCAGACTACATCCAAAAAGCGCAACAACTACTTGCAGATACCAACACCTACCAGAAGAGGGAGTTTGACCCCACCCCACAGCTTACCAATAGGATAAACAACACACTGAGGAACCTACAAAAAAACGGACAGATAACCAGGGCTGACCTACAAAGAATGAAACCTGAAAGTAACAACACCCCCAGATTCTATGGGCTACCTAAAGTGCACAAACCAGACATCCCACTCAGACCCATAGTATCACTACCAGGGACACCATCACACAAAGAACTACAGCAGAAAAACTGAAACACCTGATCAGCAGATCCAGACACTCTATACAATCAACACAGGAGTTCTTGGACATCATCAGAAATATACACATAGACAAGGAAGAAACCATGGTCTCATTCGATGTAACGGCACTGTTCACCTCTATCGACAAAACCCTAGCAAGAGAAACAATAGCCAACCTGCTGGACATACAGAACAGACAAGAGGACGTTGAACCTGTCAACAAAGACGACATACTCAAACTACTGGACCTGTGCCTCACAACACACTTCACATTCAACAACCAAATACATGAACAAATCAACGGCACACCCATGGGCTCACCCATCTCTGGACTCATAGCAGAAGCGGTAATGCAAAGATTAGAACAAACAGTCTTACCGCAAATTCAACCCAAACTCAGGTGTCATCCACATATCTGACCCATTGTAATAATTAAAAACACAGAAATAGAAAACACACACCGGATCATCAACGTTACACTCACAGGAATCAGATTCACTAGAGAGGAAGAAAAGGACAACCAACTCCCATTCCTAGACGTGATGGTACAGAGAACACCGAACGGAGAATTCACCACAAAGGTAAACAGGAAAGCCCCACACACAGACCAAGTCTTAAACTACGAAAGCAACCACCCCAACACACACAAAAGAAGTTGCATCAACACACTATTCAAAAGGGCCACAACACACTGCAGTACACCAGAACTGCAAAAAGAGGAAGAACAACACCTATACAATGTATTCGCCAAAAACGGATACCCGCGCAATTTCATCAACAGATGCCTAAGGGAAAGACAACGGAATGAGGACATGCCGCAACCCAAAGGACTAGCCACACTACCATAATCAAGAGCATTTCCGAACTGACAGCCAGACTACTGCGACCACTAGGACTCATAACAGCACACAAACCACCAGCCACTCTCAGACAACAACTCACCAGAACGAAGGACCCAATACCCAGCATGAGCAAAACCAATGTAGTACAAAATCCCATGCAAGGACTGCACAAAACACTACATAGGACAAACAGGAAGACAGCTAACGATCCGCATCCATGAACACCAACTAGCCACGAAACGACACGACCAGCTATCCTTAGTAGCGCCACACGCAGATGACAAGCAACATGAATTTGACTGGAACAACACTACTATTATAGGACAAGCCAAACAGAGAACAGCCAGGGAATTCCTAGAGGCATGGCACTCATCCACAGATTCAATCAATAAGCACATTGATCTGGACCCAATATACCGACCACTGCAACGGACAGCTAGAACTGACAACTGGAAGCGACAGATTCAACCACTACAAATGGCGGAGGAAAGATCACAGAAGCGCTTCGCAGGAGGCTCCCAAGCACTGAGGATGTCACCTTGACAGGGGACGAAATGTCTGCAACACAAATTCCCAGCTCGGCAAACAGAACCACAACAACGAGCACCCGAGCTACAAATCTTCTCAGACTTTGAATGGCTAGTTCAGTTTAGTTTCTTTGTCAATGGTGACCCTCAGGATGTTGATAATAGGGGATTCCATGATGGTAACACTATTGAATGGCAAGGCATATTTGTTAAATGCTCTCTGGTTGGAAATGGTCATTGATTGGCATTTGTGTGGTGTGAATGTGACTTCCCACTTCAGCCCAAGCTTGATTTTGTCCAGGTTTTTCTACATGGGCGGCACGGTGGCACAGTGGTTAGCACTGCTGCCTCTCAGCGCCAGAGACCCGGGTTCAATTCCTGCCTCAGGCAACTGTCTGTGTGAAATTTGCACATTCTCCCCGTGTCTGCATGGCTTTCCTCCGGGTGCTCCGGTTTCCTCCCACAGTCCAAAAAAAATGTGCAAGGCAGGTGAATTGGCTATGCTAAATTGCCCGTAGTGTTAGGTGAAGGGGTAAATGTAGGGGAATGGGTCTGGGTGGGTTGCTCTTCGAAGGGTCGGTGTGGACTTGTTGGGCTGAAGGGCCTGTTTCAACACTGTAAGTAATCTAATCTAATCTGATAGCTAAACACATTTGGACATTACTTCAGTAACTGATCAATTGCCAATCGTGCTGAACATCATGAAATTTTCAAAGAAAGTTCCCAGTTCTCATCTTTATGATGGAGGGAATGGCATTCGTGAAGTAGCTGAAGATGGTTGGACCCAGGACACTACACCGGTGAGATGACTGACTTCAAGAAGCACCTTCCTTTGACCCTGGTATGATTCGAGCAGTGGAGATTTTTCCCTTTGATTCCCATTGACTGCTGGATACCATACTTGTTCAGCTTTGATCTTGATGTCAACAGCTGTCACTTTCACCTCATATCTGGAATTCGGCTGTCTTGTCCATGTTGGAACCTGGGCTGTAATGAGGTCGGGACATGAGCGGCTATGGCGAAACCCAAACCGAGTGAGCAGGTTATTGCTGAGCAAGTGGTAGATGATTATACTGTTGATGGCTCAGTCCATTGGTGTGTGGGGGTGGAAGGAGAGAGAGAAAGAGGGAGAGAGACAGGGCAGTAATTGTGGTTGTATTATGTACAGGACAAAACTGGGTAATTTTCCATATTGTTGAATAGAATGGCAGTGTTATTATTGTGTTGGAACAGCTTGGCAAGTTCTGTCACACAATTCTTCAAAACTATTGCCAGAGTGTTGTCAGGATCCCTGGCCTTCGCGATATCCAGTGCCTTTGGTCTTTTCTTGATAGAATGGAGAGTGGATCAAATTGGCTGAAGACTGTCTGTCAGAGGTCATAGGTAAAATATCTTGCGTTTGTCACCCCCAAAGCTACCTGCTCCACCTAAAAAAGACAAGGACAGAAGTGCATCGGTAAACCAGCAACCATAAACCTCACTCCAAGCCATCCTGACATAGGCATATTTGACCGTGCCAATCAAGCAAACTGCTTTGTCCTGGATTCTCCTCGTTTGGTGTTGTTGGAGCTGTGGAGAGAATTCCATCACACTCCTGACTTGTGTCTGGTAGATGGTGGACGGGCTTTGGGGAGTCAGGAGGTGAATTACTCCCCACAGTACTCCTCGCCTCTGACCTGCTCTTGTGGTCACTGTGTATATATGTGGTGAGTACAGTTGAGTTTCTGGTCAATGGTAATTCCCAGGATGCTGATAGTGGAGGATTCAGTGATGGTTGTTGCAGGCTGGTGGTTAGGTTTTTCTCTTACTGGAGATGGTCATTGCCTGGAATTTGTGTGGTGCGAATGTTACTTGTCAGCCCAAGCCTGGATATTGCCCCGATCTTGTTGCATTTGAACATGGATTCCTTCAGTATCTGAGGAGTCACCAGTGGTGCTGAAAATTGTGTAATCTTCGGCGATCATTATTATTATCAAGTATTTCTTACACCAGTGTATTTTGTTTACAAGGCTGAGATACTAAAAGTAGAAAACAAGTTATACTTTCTTCAGATGTCTCCAGAGATGTCCCTTTGGCCCCCTCCTACTTCTCATCTACATGTTGCCCCTATGTGTGTTATCATCTGAAAAGTGGTGATATGCATGTTGCTGATGACATCTAGCCCCACTTCACTCAACTCCCCTTGATCTTGCTGTCTACTGGTATACTAGTTGTATGACAGTCAGTGCTGATGAGTAGAAATTTTCCCAAACTAATTATTAGATAGAGTGAAGACACGCCTTTAAGTCATTCAACCAAGCTCTTTTCCCGAGCCACCAACTGTATCCTGTTTTGTGGCAATTGAATGAGTCTGTGAAGCAGATTGTTTACAACCTCTGTATCCTATTTAATTTTGAGATGGACTGACTGTTTGTGAATGCTGTTGCTAAGAGCACTACTTCGACCTCTGTAATGTCTCTGCGCTCAGCCATGTCTCATTGAAAGTTTCAACCATTATTTCCTCCAGACCGGACCATCGTAATGCACTCTTGGGAGCACTCCCCACCCCATTGTTATAAATTTAAGGTGGTCAGAAAGTCTTCCAAAATCCTTGCTGTCACCAAGTCCCATTTACCCTTCACTTAAGAGAGTGTGCTCATTTCCACTGGCTCCTTGTTACGCTATCGCTAATTCTTGCTTTTTTCCTAATTTTTATTTTGAAACGAGTCTGTGCTGTTACCCCTCCCTATCCCTAATCTCCAATCCTCTGATATCTACAATGCTAGTCTCTTGAGTATCCTCCGCTTTTATCAGTCTGTCATTGGTAGCTACACTTTCAGCTGCTCATCCTACAATCTGGAATTTGTTCATTTAACACTTGTTGAAACTTACCTTGTTAGTGCAGTTGCCCTCCTCTCTTTGTGGTTTGGTATGATATTTGGGTTGATTATTCTCCTGTGAAATGCCTTGGGATGTTTTATTGCATCAAAGGAGCTACGTAAATAGAAATTCTTGTTGTCTAACGTACTCGTCTCCAGGATATTCAGCAGTAACATGGCGTAGCAATAAGAATCACATGTTCTGGACTGGAAACTGTGCCTTTCAGGTGCGTCTTCATAGGAATTCATCTCTGTTTCTAAGAAACTCTGGACATGAATTGCTAAACTTTTTTATTTTTGACATCAAATTAATATGGAGTAACAGTCAAAGCAAATTCCATTTGACTTTTATTATACTCCTTTCCCTGAAAAGAGGGTAAAGATAATAAACCTCATGTGATGTCTTTTTCGTGAACCAGCTCACTTCTTTGACACACCTTTTTCTCTAGAAAATTTTGAATTGCCAGACCTGATCTCCTGAATTTATTGCCTCCAGCTAGGGGGAGAATAGTGTCTCAGTTCATTTCTACTTGTCTGAAGGTCAAATGTGTTCTTGCAGGTGGGTGTGAATTGATCATGCTCCACCCAATGGTGTGAATATTAGTTTGCTTGCATCAAAATAATGATTTCCTTAATAAATCTGTCCTGGTTATCAGGTATATGATGAGACAAATGGTCCTCGAGAAGTTAAAATAAGACAGAATTTGGAAATCTCTGCGTTTTGTCTGCCTTTAGTACACATGCTGCAATATTCATGCTGGTGACTTTTCAAATTTTTGTTTAGATTCCCTACAGTGTGGAAACAGGCTCTTTGGCCCAACAATCCACGCCGGCCCTCCAAAGAGTAACCCACCCAGATCCGTTTCCCTCTGAAAATTTGCATTTCTTTATAAGATTACCCTTAAACATTGCAAAACTTTTCCACGGAGTCGAGATGATCCTGCTCCATGTTTGAAGACCTGATTTTCCTTCACAATAATTAAAACCAATTCTATTTTGGTCTCCGTTGCCATGTGCTGCAGGGTCTAATGGTTTTCCTTATGCCACCAAGTGCAAAACTCAAATTCTGTTTTTAGATTCAGTTTTTGTCTATTGAAGATGAAAATCCAGTTAGAAGAGAGATGAGTACGGAATGATTTTCCAAGTGGATTTGACCTCAAAAAGGAGCTGAAGACTTTACACTCTTCCATGGTAGTGCAAAAGCTAAGCATTTTATATTTTTTGAAAGCAAAATGACTTTCAGTGCAGAATTATAATGTAACCAGAGTATCATACATCCTACTTTAATACATTGCTAAATCCATGAAGATACCACTATTTAATTTGAATTACTCATTCTATTTTCAAATAGTCTAAATGATCAATATATCTAAAGTAACATTCCAGGAAAGCAGATGATTTGCGTGAACATGGTTTTGCTTCTAAAATGTTACTGCCTCTTTAGGTGTAATTGTGTTAAGAATGCATTAATATGCCTCCTTTGAGTATACTGACCACATCGCCATTTTAATAAATAATGCCCAGCATGCATCCCATTTCCACTAAGCTGCATTTGTGTATTGTTATGGGAATCCACTGTGAGTAATTCAGTCTCCTGTCTTCTATGTTATAGTGGTAAATGTGCCTAGTTTTAAAACATCCGTACAAAATCATATCAAAGTGATGTAAATGGAAACCTTATTTTGACTTGAAGCCTTTTAAAGTATTCATATTTTATTCTCAAATTGTTAACACCCTCTTTAAATAGAGTACTTTGAGCACAATCCAACTATACGCATGTCTGACTTTCTGAAATAAAATATTCCTTCGTGTTATATTAGGCTAGGCTTTATACATGACTGGCAAGATGTAGTTTTCAAACTTGCATTATGTAAACTCGTTCATATGCTAATAATGTGCAATAATATTTTACAAGTTTCTGTAGGTCTTAGAGTCTGGTTTGGATGTGCTTCTTAGTACAGATATAATTTACCAGCCATGTAAAAGAACTGCCAATGCTAACCTCTGTAGGATATGATTACCATGGTTTCACACTTTATAGTCACTCAATTTCTAGAGACATTTCTAAATGACAGGGCCAGGGGTTTTCTCAGTATAAGTGTTAGATTTTAAGGAAAAGGAATTGCATCGGGAGAAATAGATTAGGATTGTGTGTATAAAAAGGTCAAGTTAATGTACATCATAACAGCTCTGACATCGTTACTGTCAGGCAACATTGACCTTGCAAGTCTGTTCCTAAGATGCCTGGTGAGGTGTCTCATCTGAGCTTGCTACTTGAAACAGCTTTAAAGGTTTGTGTATAAAGCGTCCTCTACTCCTATATCTTGAACCACAAGCTGACATCTTGCTGAGAAATTCAATCTGAGATATTCCATTTGCAGGATCTAAAACATTTATTGCTTTTCTTTCCTCTGCTACATTCTGGTCAGCATGTTCAGAGGACGTAGTCTGCTCTTGTCATACGTTTTAAATTCAAGTGCCATATTGGGAACCAAAGTTAGCTATTCAGTTTTTCCAACTTGTTATACCATTCTCTTACAGAGTGACTGATGGGTAACTCAAGCTCATTTTTCTATTCCTGATCCTCATCTAATAAAAATCCATTAATATCAGTTTTTAAAATTTCAGTTGACATTGGATTTATAGCCTTTTAGGGAAACTAGTTTTAGATTTCCAGGACACTTGCAGTCATAGACTCATAGAGATGTACAACACGGAAACAGACCCTTTGGTCCAACCCGTCCATGCCGACCAGATATCGCAACCCACCTGCCAGCACCCAGCCCATATCCCTCCAAACCCTTCCTATTCATATACCCATCCAAATGCATTTGAAATGATGCAATTGTACCAGCCTCCACCACTTCCTCTGGCAGCTCATTCCATATATGTACCACCCTCTGCATGAAACAATTGCCCCTTAGGTCCCTTTTATATCTTTTCCCTCTCGCCCTAAACCTATGCCCGGCTTCCCGACCCCTGGGGAAAAGACTTTGTCTATTTATCCTGTACATGCCCGTCATAATTTTGTAAACCTCTATAAGGTCACCCTTCAGCCTCCGACGCTCCAGGAAAAACAGCCCCAGCCTGTTCAGCCTCTCCCTGTAGTTCAGATCCTCCAACCCTGGCAACGTCCTTGTAAATCTTTTCTGAACCCTTTCAAGTTTCATAATATCTTTCCGATAGGAAAGAGACCAGAATTGCACACAATATTCCAACAGTGGCCTAATCAATGTCCTGTACAGCCGCAACATGACCTCCCAATTCCTGCACTCAATACTCTGACCAATAAAAGAAAGCATACCAAACGCCGCCTTCACTATCCTATCGACCTGCAAATCCACTTTCAAGGATCTATGAACCTGCACTCCAAGGTCTCTTTGTTCAGCAACACTCCCCAGGACCTTACCATTAAGTGTATAAGTCCTGCTAAGATTTGCTTTCCCAAAATGCAGCACCTCACATTTATCTGAATTAAACTCTATCTGCCACTCCTCAGGCCATTGGCCCATCTGGTCCAGATCCTGTTGTAATCTAAAGTAACCTTCTTCACTGTCCACTACACCTCCAATTTTGGTGTCATCTGCATGCTTACTAACTGTGTACCTCTTATGCTCGCATCCAAATCATTTATATAAATGACAAAACGTAGAGGACCCAGCACCGATCCTTGTGGTACTCCACTGGTCACAGGCCTCCAGTCTGAAAAACAACCCTCCATCACCACCCTCTGTCTTCCACCTTTGAGCCAGTTCTGTATCCAAATGGCGAGTTCTCCTTGTATTCCGTGAGATCTAACCTTGCTCACCAGTCTCCCATGGGGAACCTTGTCAAACACCTTAATGAAGTCCATATAGATCACATCTACTGCTCTGCCCTCATCAGTCCTCTTTATTACTTCTTCAAAAAACTCAATCAAGTTTGTGAGACATGATTTCCCATGCACAAAGCCATGTTGACTATCCCGAATCAGTCCTTGCCTTTCCAAATACATGTACGTCCTGTCCCTCAGGATTCCCTTCAACAATTTGCCCACCACCGACGTCAGGCTCACTGGTCTATAGTCCCCTGGCTTGTCCTTACCACATTTCTTAAACAGTGGCACCACGTTAGCCAACCTCCAGTCTTCTGGCACCTCATCTGTAACTATGGATGATACAAATATCTCAGCAAGAGGCCCAGCAATCACTTCCCCAGTTTCCCACAGAGGTCTAG
This sequence comes from Chiloscyllium plagiosum, assembly GCF_037043375.1. NCBI lineage: Eukaryota > Metazoa > Chordata > Chondrichthyes > Orectolobiformes > Hemiscylliidae > Chiloscyllium > Chiloscyllium plagiosum. The sequence goes on along the minus strand of NW_028270150.1, from coordinate 75,528,042 downwards.
GGTACACCTGATCAGGTCCTGGGGATTTATCCACCCTTCTTTTTTGAGAACATATTTCCAGATTTTGCTGCTAAATAGACTGATTCTAATTTTACCATGTTTCCTGTTGACCCCTTTTTTTTAAAAAAACAATTTTCTGCAAATAGTTCATTGAATCACTTACCTTTAATACCCATACCACATCAAAAATTTAAATCCAGGAATAAAGTCTGAGCTTATGTAGTCTGTCCTTATAATTCAGTCCTTTGAGCCCTGTTATTATTCTTGTGAACTTCCATTGTATGTCTTCTAAGACCAATATATTATTCCTGAGATTCAGCTCTTCAAACTGTGGGCGGCACGGTGGCACAGTGGTTAGCACTGCTGCCTCACAGCGCCAGAGACCCGGGTTCACTTCCCGCCTCAGGCAACTGACTGTGTGGAGTTTGCACATTCTCCCCATGTCTGCATGGGTTTCTTAAACAGGGTTTCCTCCGGGTGCTCCGGTTTCCTCCCACAGTCCAAAGATGTGCAGGTCAGGTGAATTGGCCATGCTAAATTGCCCGTAGTGTTAGGTAAGGGGTAAATGTAGGGGTGTGGGTGGGTTGCGCTTCGGCGGGTCGGTGTGGACTTGTTGGGCCGTAGGGCCTGTTTCCACACTGTAAGTAATCTAATCTAATCTAAAACTGAACACAGCAGTTCAGTTGGGATCTGACCAATGGTTTGACTGAAGCAACACTTCTTCACTATTGAATTCCAGCCTCCTTGTTCTGGTAGCTTTTTTGATGACATTTTGTTGCTGTACAGTAATTTTTAGTGTTTAAAAATGTAGATGCGCAAAGTCTCATTCGCATGTAGTTCCTCACCATTTAAGAATGTAATTCAGAATGTTTTACTCCAATCCAAAGAGGATGACCACACTCAACCCTCACTGAATCCAATCTGACAACATTTTACCCACTTCCATCCACTGTCTAGGTCCTATTTTAATTTCTTCCAACTGCAGAATTTACTGTACCTGCTTCACCTCATGTTATCTACAAACATGGATATAGAGCTAAATAATCCTTCATTTGAGTGATTACTATATGGTATGAGAACCTGTAGACTCAGTACAGATCTATGGGTAACATTGTTAGCATGCCCCACCAATTGGATTATATTCCTTTTATCTCTCTCCTATCGTTTCTATGTCCCAACCTATGCCACAATTCTATGTTATTGTTTGCAGTGTATTGACATGTAAAGAGATATGCATCTGATTAATTATCAAAGGGTCCTTTTGCTACAAAATTATTTTCATAAAGTAATGATGTTATTCAATGCAACTAAATACTTATTATGATGTGGTTATGTTCTGATTTCTTCCTTTTGCTGCAGTCTGCAACTGCTTTATTTGGTTTAACCTATTTGTAGCCCAAATCAGTGCAAAAATCTTTTATTTCAGAAAAAACACTCAAAACCGCTAACACTTTTGACATGGACATTTAGTTGGACTTAATGTTCTGTTTTTGAGTAGTATATCCTCATAATTCGGTTCTGTTTGAATATATTAAACATTTCTACCATTCCCACAACAAAACTAATGTTTTTTTTTCCCATGTTCAGTCTGGAATGAATTGATACATGAATTTCTTCCTACCTATTATAGCTAGGATTCCCGTGAGGATAATTAGTGTTGCACTGTTTTATGCTGCTGATCTTTTTAATGCCTGATATAAAAAGTAACACAGCTATTGCTTCACTTTTCAGGTTTTTGAAAGGAAAATCTATCAGCCCACAGACCATGGAACGAGTAACCGACACGATTTCTGACCGTTTGCGGATTCCGTGGCTGTTAGGTACTGGTGCCAAGAAGATCGATATAACAATACTTCCACCTCTTATTTTCCTTCCAATCTTCCTTCATATTGCAGCTCTTCACGTTGTCTTAGCGTTCATCATTTTGACGTCCTTACCAATACTAGTGCTTTGGTACTATTACATCACTCACCAGAACAAAGGACGTACTTTATTTTTTCTTAGTCTTGGCCTCTTTTCTCTGGGCTACGTGTATTATTTATTCCTGACTGAAGTAATGTCTAAAGGAAACGTTAGCTTTGTACACTTAATTGTGCTCACCAGTGGTTTGGTGTTAACGCTGGTATGTTTGGCACAAGTCAAGAAAGATCCAGGCTACCTCCGAACTGACAACAGAACCACTCAAATTAAAGATGCTGAGACAAATTACACTTCATACAGTTTGAATGGTACACACCAAATTCAGCAGAAGGATTGGGATATTCCTACAAAATTGCATCCATCTGGCCATAATGGCAAGCTGCAGTTCGGACACCATGAATTGAACAAGAACTGGTGTGCGGTATGCAAGATTATAAGACCACCTCGTTCAGGACATTGTCGAATCTGTGCATCCTGTGTACAAAGGCTGGACCATCATTGTGTTTGGTAGGTCTAGTATTGCTTAGTTTTACAGTATTTGTGAGCTCTTCTCAGGCTGCCTCAAAGGGAAAGGATTGCGATGTAAAGTAGCAATGATTATCAACCAGTGGCCAAGCTCAAAAAATGCTTGGAGCAGTGTCATTAATGGGTTATTATCATGGGGAACCTAAAGAAGAAAATTGAACAAAGGTTTCTGAAGAATTTAGTCTTTAACGGCTTTTCAGACTAACATTTTGCTGCAGAGTGAAACCAATTTTTGGTAATGAACTGGCTGCACTTTCAAACTACAGTTGATTTCATTCCACAATTATCTAGATCTTAAACTGAAATGTTTTATATGGGAGAACTCTGGGCAGGACTTTCATTGCCAATTTATTTTTAGATTTTCTTTAAAGGACTTTGTTTGATTTTGTATAATCTACTAATGCTTTTTTTTATTATAGTTACCTCCTCTCAATCACTTATTTTCTGGTTTTGCAGCCTATGCTGCTCCCTATGTTAGCTGGCCTGATTGAATAGCGAAAAGATTGTAATTTCTGCATCAATCGACCTCCCAATCTCATCCAATTTACCTTTTTTTATCCAGTGCTACTTTTATCTCTTCTTTTGTGCTTAACTGTATCTGATTGTTTCGCACTATTCAAAGATTAAATCTTGATTCTTGTTATCTACAGAAGCCCTGAAGTAAGATCTTCTCTTCTCTTTTCGGTTTGATTTGAAATTAAGATTTTTCACACCACATTTTGGGTTAAGTTCACAATAGCTCTGTGTATTCCATCCACACTGTTAAGCACCATTAGTACTCGATTGTCAATTCTAAGTTGTTAATTGAAGGCTCACCAAAATGAAGTTTATGTTTATTTTGTGCTGCCTGAATTCCATCCCTTGACATTTCTGAAAAAAATTGTTTGAGGCTATTATTCAATCTACTTGATTAAGGTACATTTCATGCCAGTGTGATTGGGGTGAAAAAGTGATGTGAGCTGAAGTATCATAATTCAAACTGCTTCCGGTCGCTGCCTCAATTTATTAATTCCTTGCGTATTGTTAATTATATTAAATTATTTGTTTAGCTTATGTACAGATGCTTAAGCAGCCCATCTTCAACTGAGACAAGGTGTGGACTATATCTAGGCTTGGGCTGGCAAGTAGCAAGTAACGTTCACGCCACACAAATGACCATCTCCAATAAAAGACAATTAATGGTTACAATCACTGAATCTCCCAAAATCAACATCATGGGGGTTATCAGTAACCAGAAACATAATGATATAATTACAGTGGCAATAAGAGCAGGCCAGAGGCTAAGAACACTGGTGAGTAACTCACCACCTGATTGGAATGCTAGGGTCTAAAGAGATGGTTTGCTCAGTGTCTCTGGTTGGATGGGGATTATTTTCACTAACCTGTTCAATTAATTTTTTTTTTAAATGATACTATGTTTATTTTTATGAAAACTAATCTCTTGTGTTGCATGATGTTTTATTCAAATCATTTTTTATTTATTTATCATGTTCTGTTTCCAGGATTAACAGCTGTGTAGGTGAATCCAATCACCGTGCATTTATTCTGACCCTCTTTGTTTTCCTCTTCACCTCGATATATGGAATCAGTTTGACTTTGGACACTATATGCAGAGGGCGAAGCCTTTTCACAGCTTTATTCTATTGTCCTGGAGTTTACCGTGAGTACAGGTAAGAAAGGGACAGCACTGTTACAGCTCTGCTTAAGATTTGATTAACATATCTAATTTGGATGTTCTCTCAACTTTTCTGTTATTCGTTAGTGAAAATACAGTTTAAAAGCTACTCCAGTTTAATCACCTCACAAAATCATAACATCAGAAGGTGGGTTCATGTGAGTACACCCCTCCAATCCATTTGATTTCATCTTCCTAGAATACCAATTCATCTGTTCCACCATTAAAGCAGCTAGTCTTTGCCTGGATTAATCAGAGACTTTGGCCTTAGCACTATACCTGCAATCTGTTCAGACTGTTCTGTTGATTTCCTTTCCCGTTAATCATCATCTGTGTGAGATAATGCTTACTGGCTTCTACCAAAACAGCATGTCCATCATGACCTTGAAGCTGTTCCATCTTTGTTTGCTGTGCTGATGTGTATTCAAAAGAGTTATTTGTTGTTTGTTTTAAGCCATTGAATGTATATTTCTATAAAGTGGAAACCTTTTCATCTCAATACATTTTTCTTAAAAAAAAAACCTGACTAGTCACATGATTTTTATCCAGTCATGGGACGTGGTGCCACTGGCTGTGTTGGCATTTGTTGCCCATCTGCAGTTGCTCTTGGGAAGGTGGTGGCGAGCTGCCTGGACTGCTGCAGTCCACTTGGCCCACAATGCCCTTTGGAAAAGAATTCCAGGATTTTGACCTAGTGAAAGAACGCCGAAGGAAAGTCAAGATTGTGAGTGGCTTGGAGGGGAACTTGAAGGTGGTGATGATCCCATGTACCTGCTGCCCTTGTCCTTCTAAATGGAAGTGGTCATGCATTTGGAAGCTGCTGCCTAAACATCTTTGAATTTCTGTATTCCATTTTGTAGGTAGCACATACTACTTCTACTGAGCGACAGTAATGGAGGGAGTGGATGTTGTGGATGTGGTGCCAATCAAGTGGCTACTTTGTCCTGGATGGTGTCAAGCTTGTTGAGTGTTGTTGGAGCTGCACCCATCCAGGCAAGTGGGGAGTATTCCATCACACTCTTGACTTATGCCTTGTAGATAGTGAACAGGCTTTGGGGAGTCAGGAGGTGAGTTACAGTGTTCTTAGCCTCTGGCCTGCTGTTGTTACCACTGTGATTATATGGTGAGGCCCATTGTGTTTCTGGTTAATGATAACCCCCATGGTGTTGATTTTGGAAGATTCAGTGAATGTATGTTGGTTAATTGTCTTTTATTGGAGATGGTCATTTGTGTGGCGTGAATGTTACTTGCTACTTGCCAGCCCAAGCCTAGATATAGTCCACATCTTGTTTCAGTTGAACATTAAGCATTTGTGAAGCCACCAAGTCTTCCTCTTGGCTCAGCCCAAGACCTGGGATCAATCTTAGTGCTTATATTGCACTGCTGCTGGCATCGGAATATTTCCCTTGTACTGAAGCAACCTGTATTGAACATGATGTAATTGCACTTTCAACAAAACATAAGCTGCCGTAGTGTGAATTCTTCAGATTTTAATTCAGTCAGTATGGAAACTTATTTTGGTTTGCTATGCTTATTGCCTCACATTCTGCAGCTAAGGTGTTATGTTTGTCAATGCTGTGACATATCTTTCAGCTTGGCTGTTGGCAAAAATTTTTCTACTCTTGGAGAACATTTGCCTCTTCTTTGCTGCTTCCAGTATGCAATGCCTTACAGTTGGTGACATTGAATTTCACTTGGTTCTGATCAGACCAAGTTCAAATCCACAAAGACTCTGAGCTTCCAGTTGCCTGCCACTTCAGCACACCACCTTGTTCCCTGACCAACATCTCTGTCTCAGGCTTGGTGCAGTGCTCCAGTGCAGCTCAGCACAAGCTGGACGAACAGCTAACAGCATGGGAACTCTACAGCCTTCTGGACTCCATATCGATTGCAGCAGTTTTAGGGCTTGCGACATCTTCTCTCAGGTCATTACCCGGACCTCTACAGTCCAGGCCTCATTACTACATGGTCTGCTATTCCACACAACCCATTGTCAGCCACTAATTGTCTATTCATTCATCTGTTCATTCTCTTGAACTTACCATTATCCACTCCTTTGTCTGTCCAACTGTTCTCTCTCTTTGGGCTGTATCTCCACCTATCATTTACTTCTTATCCCATTCCCCCAACCCTATCTTCTGCATTAAAAACAACTTTTTCTGAGCTACCTGAGGAAGGGTCATCGGACCTGAAATGTTAAACCTGATTTCTTTTCATAGATGCTGCCAGACCAGCTGAGCTTTTCCAGCAATTTCTATTTTTGTTTCAAATCCGTTAGCCTTCCTTTGATAGAGTTTGCTTGCATCCATTGGCAAATACAACGATCTTGGATGTAGTGTGTATTAGAATTGTTAGTAAATCAACCTGTAGAGAAAATACTTCAAATAAATCATTATGATGCAGAAGCTGTTGAAGTACAGTCTTGAGACAGTTTACTAATTGTTTCATAACGATGATGATAACTGGAGAGCTTATAACCCCTCTGTGCTGAAATGCTTTTCTAGTGAGAAGGCAAACAGGAAGCTGAGTGATTCCTGCTACTGTAGATCTCCACAGTAGAGAGAGAGATCAATTAGCCATCTCACCATGCTGTTAACGGCTGAGAAACTCTGAAGGGCCAATGTTGCATGAGTGAGTGACCAGCTGACCTGTGTTGGAATGTGGCTGAAAATGTGTTGCTGGAAAAGCGCAGCAGGTCAGGCAGCATCCAGGAAACAGGAGAATCGACGTTTCGGGCATAAGCCCTTCTTCAGGAATGAGGAAAGTTTGTCCAGCAGGCTAAGATAAAAGGTAGGGAGGAGGGACTTGGGGGAGGGGCGTCAGAAATGTGATAGGTGGAAAGAGGTCAAGGTGAGGGTGATAGGTCAGACTGGGGTGGGGGCGGAGAGGTCAGGAAGAAGATTGCAGGTTAGGAAGGCAGTGCTGAATTCGATGGATTAGACTGAGACAAGGTGGGAGGGGAAATGAGGAAACTGGTGAAATCCGAGTTCATCCCTTGTGGTTGGAGGGTTCCGAGGCAGAAGATGAGGCGCTCTTCCTCCAACCGTCGTTTTGTTGTGGTCTGGCGATGGAAGAGTCCAAAGACCTGCATATCCTTGGTGGAGTGGGAGGGGGAATTGAAATGTTGAGCCACAGGGTGGTTGGGTTGGTTGGTCCGGGTGTCCCAGAGGTGTTCTCTGAAACGCTCCGCAAGTAGCCGGCCTGTCTCCCCAATATAGAGGAGGCCACATTGGGTGCAGAGGATGCAATAGATGATGTGTGTGGAGGTGCAGGTGAATCTGTGGCGGATATGGAAGTTTCCTTTGGGGCCTTGGAGGGAGGTGAGGGGGGAGGTGTGGGCGCAAGTCTTGCACCTCCTGCGGTTGCAGGGGAAGGTGCTGGGAGTGGAGGTTGGATTGGTGGGGGGTGTGGACCTGACGAGGGAGTCACGGAGGGAGTGGTCTTTCCGGAACGCTGATAGGGGAGGGGAGGGAAATATATCCTTGGTGGTGGGGTCCGTTTGGAGGTGGCGGAAATGACGGCGGATGATGCGCTGAACATGGAGATTGGTGGGGTGGTAGGTGAGGACCAGTGGGGTTCTGTCCTGGTGGCGGTTGGAGGGGCGGGGTTCAAGGGCGGAGGAGTGGGAAGTGGAAGAGATGCGGTGGAGGGCATCGTCGACCACGTTGGGGGTAAATTGCGGTCCTTGAAGAAGGAGGCCATCTGGGTTGTACGTTTTTGAACTGGTCCTCCTGGGAGCAGATGCGGCGGAGTCGAAGGAATTGGGAGAATGGGATGGCGTTTTTACAGGGGGCAGGATGGGAGGAGGTGTAGTCCAGGTTGCTGTGGGAGTCGGTCGGTTTGTAGTAGATGTCCGTGTTGATTCGGTCGCCTGAGATAGAAATAGAAAGGTCGAGGAAGGGGAGGGAGGAATCTGAGACTGTCCAGGTGAATCTGAGGTCGGGGTGGAAGGTGTTGGTGAAGTGGATGAACTGTTCAACCTCCTCGTGGGAGCATGAGGCAGCGCCGATACAGTCATCGATGTAGCGGAGGAAAAGGTGGGGGGTGGGGCCAGTGTAGTTGCGGAAGATGGATTGTTCCACATATCCTACGAAGAGGCTGGCATAGCTGGGGCCCATGCGGGTGCCCATGGCTACTCCTTTCGTTTGGAGGAAGTGGGAGGATTGGAAAGAGAAGTTGTTCAGGGTGAGGACCAGTTCAGTCAGTCGAAGGAGGGTGTCAGTGGAAGGGTACTGGTCGGTACGGCGGGAAAGGAAGAAGCGGAGGTCTTTGAGTCCTTCGTGATGGGGGATGGAGGTGTACATGTCCATGGTGAAAATAAGGCGCTGGGGACCAGGGAAGCGAAAATCATGGAGCAGGTGGAGGGCATGGGTGGTGTCCCGAACGTAGGTGGGGAGTCTATTGCATCCTCTGCACCCGATGTGGCCTCCTCTATATTGGGGAGACAGGCTGGCTACTTGCGGAGCGTTTCAAAGAACACCTCTGGGACACCCGGACCAACCAACCCAACCACCCTGTGGCTCAACATTTCAATTCCCCCTCCCACTCCACCAAGGATATGCAGGTCTTTGGACTCCTCCATCGCCAGACCACAACAAAACGACGGTTGGAGGAAGAGCGCCTCATCTTCCGCCTAGGAACCCTCCAACCACAAGGGATGAACTCGGATTTCACCAGTTTCCTCATTTCCCCTCCCCCCACCTTGTCTCAGTCTAATCCATCGAATTCAGCACCGCCTTCCTAACCTGCAATCTTCTTCCCGACCTCTCCGCCCCCACCCCAGTCTGACCTATCACCCTCACCTTGACCTCTTTCCACCTATCGCAATTCCAATACCCCTCCCCCAAGTCCCTCCTCCCTACCTTTTATCTTAGCCTGCTGGACAAACTTTCCTCATTCCTGAAGAAGGGCTTATGCCCGAAACGTCGATTCTCCTGTTCCCTGGATGCTGCCTGACCTGCTGCGCTTTTCCAGCAACACATTTTCAGCTCTGATCTCCAGCATCTGCAGACCTCACTTTCTCCTGTACTGGAATGTTCCTAGTTGCAAAGCTGCATTAACTGATCTTCCCTACGGTTGACGTCTTTGTTCCTAAGCAAGTCATCCATCTGTGAAACTGCCGCCACCATAGGAGGAGTTGTTTCAAGCAGAAAATGTTGAAATTTTCAAATCATCATTAAGTGGATTTCATTCAAGAAAGAATATTTTGAGATACAGTTTGAGTAAATTCAGATGTGTGCTTCCCAAAGTTCACCAGAATCAGGTATTTCCTCAGGATTAGCTGTCAATTTCGTGGTAAGAGATTGTCATAATTAGTCAACACTATCTTTATGTCATGCAACTTCCAGATTTTTAAAAATCTTGGAAGGAGTGTTTGTTAGAAATGTATATGTCAAAATGAAAAATATTTTGAAGACAATTTTAAATCCAAAACCTGTCAAAGTACAGCCGTGAGATTAGTTTAATACAGAGGAACCTCAATTATCTGAACGAGAATGGCGGGCGCTATTATTCAGTTAATCAATTCAATGCCTTTCCTCTGGGGTTTGGAGTTTTCTGTAAAATCTGCTTCCTGTTCAGGAGATAAGGCAGCATCACAGCGCCCGTGAGCTCCTGCCACCGCCCCCACCCCCAAACCCTGTCCAATATTGCTCCCCGCCCACCCACCACACTGCCACCCCCCCGCCCCCTCAATCCCATCCAATACCGTCCCCTCGCCCACCCTGAACCCCCCAAACTCTGTCCAACACTGCCTCCCTCAACCTCCCAACCCCGTCCAACACTGTCTCCTGCCCCCAACACTGCCTCTCCAGGGTAGCCAGACTGGACACCAACAACAAGACTGCTTTTTTTCTCGCTTTCTCTTGCTCTCTCTCGCACTCACTCTCTCGCACATACACACAACACTTTTTACTGCAACCTCTAGACAGGTTGGAGAGATTATCTGGGGAAAGGGGGTTTAGGGCACATGCCAGTGTACAACTCCAGGGAAAGTGTGGGGAGGGAAACGGTGGGAGGTCAGTCATTTTGAGATGATGCCTGCGCTCCCATCTGTCCAGGACTGCTCTCGGCAGCACTTTTAATCACTGTAAGCAAAAGACACGATCAGTGTTGGACACACATCTTTGATGTAATGTTTTTGTCTTCTTTGATGTAATGTTTCTGTCGGGACCTCGAGATCTCCTTCAGATAATCCGATTTTTGGATAATTGGTGTTCGGGTAATCAAGATTCCTCTGTAATTTCTTTGTGAATAGTGATAACTGCAGAGTTTGGAATCCCTCAGCCCAGTGTCTCTGGGATGAGATGCTTTTCTCCCAGATTTTTATCACCTTGCAACTACTATACTCCTGAATGAGGAACCAGATTCCTGCAGCTGATGGTTATTCAGTCATCCCCATCAGCCTCCACCAAAGGCCACAGCTGAGAATGGAGAGTGGTAATATCATTGATAGCATTAGGCTTTACTCTTGGGACCCAAGTTCAAATAATCCATCAAAGTACTGGCTAGAAAAATACCTGAGACATGCTGACATTTTTGGAACTGTAATGCAGTCAGGAATTCAGAAGAACACAAAGGATGCAAAAAAACAGAATAGCAAAAATAGCAATAGAAAAGACTTATTTTTTCAATTGTAGACATAAATTGCATCAAAGTAAAATCCTATGTTGTCATCTTTATTCTTAACATTTCTGTATTGTCCAACATTAGCTCATTTGAGTACCTTCTTGTGTTAGACATTTTTTATATTAAATGTCATGGGGAGAATTTTTGAACCCATTGTTAAGGTCTCTGCTTTGATTGTCAAATTTATATCTTGGTCTGGCTAGGGACAAGTAAATTGTTTTGATTAAATTTTGATAAATTTTACATCCCAGGTACTTAGTAAGAAAATAAAACAACATGATTCCACAGATTTGAACAAACAGCGTAAATTACACAAAGTTAGAACAGAAAAACTATCTACTTGTATTCTTATAACTTGTACTCTAACATCTAGAATTAACAGGAGGTAAATATAAGTAATAGACAAACTGTGGTGGAATGCTTCACAGCACATCACATAGTAAATGTGGTCCAGAAAGGTTCTGTGGACATATTTTCTCACTGACAAGGGATTCTGGGCCTTCACATTTTGAAGATTTACTTTCAGAATTCTTGTAAAGGCTTCCCTAATACAGACACCCTCAATGACTGCTCTTGTCCAAGGAATTCAATCTCTTCCTCTGAGATTGTACTCCACTGGATTGCCAAGATGACACTCAAGAACTAATGCATGGGTGCAATTACTGCTCTTTTGTAGACAGCCAGCTTCACAAAGCTGGTACTGCCCCAGGGATTTCTCCACCTCCAATATTCCTTAGCTGCACCAACCAGATGATGCTTTTCTGATTAATTTACTGAACTGTCAGCTACACTGAACTATTAATGGCTTACAGGAATTTCTTCTGTCCTTGAGTCTGCTAATAACAGCTGCCTGAAGCCATTTCTTTGCTTCAGCACTTTCCCAGCTCCAAATGTCAACTTTTTTTTTCCCCAGCAAACATGCCTTTCAGATAAATTGAAATTGTAACAAAATATTCTGCATCATATCCTATCTTTAGGAATTAATTAATGTTTTAAAGTCAGTTTAGCTTGAATAAGCTCCCTTTAGACTGCCATTGCAACAAGCTTCAGCTATATAAGTTGTTCTTATAGCTCCGCGTTTTCATAGAAGTTCATAGAATCCCTACAGTGTGGAAACAGGCCATTTGGCCCACCAAGTCCACACCAACTCTCCAAAGAGTAACCCACCCAGACCCATTCCCCTACCCTATTACTCTACATTGACCCCTGACTAATGCACCTAACCTACACACCGCTGAACGTGATAGGCAATTTAGCATGGCCAATTCACCTAACCTGCAGATCTTTGGATTGTGGGAGGAAGCCCGCACATATCTGGGGAGAATGTGCAAACTCCACACAGACAGTGGCCCAAGGCTGGAATCGAACCCAGGTCCCTGGTGCTATGAGGCAGCGCTGCTAGCCACTGTGCTGCCCACAAATTTTCTGTTCTGATTTTGCTGAACATGAGTAAACTTCTGAACTACCATTTGTATTTGGTATTTTGGCAGTCTCTTAACCCCAACTTTTTAATTACTTTTCCTTCTTTGCTTTTAACCTTTTTGAAACATAATGAACCAACCATTTTCTACTACTCCCTCAGGTGCTACATTTGCGTTTATTCCTTTTTTTTAAACTGTTAAAGTTTAATTCCTAACATTAGAAATGAAGACTCTAACACGTGATCTATGAGCTAGGTATTCACAACACTATCAACGTAGATGCCAATGCATCCACCGCCTCCAACCTCATAGTACCACAACCCCGAACCGCCCGTTTCTATCTCCTGCCCAAAATCCACAAACCTGACTGCCCCGGACGACCCATCGTCTCAGCCTGCTCCTGCCCCACCGAACTCATCTCCTCCTACCTCGACACGGTCCTGTCCCCATTAGTCCAAGAACTCCCCACCTACGTCCGTGACACCACCCACGCCCTCCACCTCCTCCAGGATTTCCGCTTCCCCGGTCCCCAACGCCTCATCTTCACCACGGACATCCAGTCCCTGTACACCTCCATCCCCCATCACGAAGGACTCAAAGCACTCCGCTTCTTCCTTTCCCGCCGTACCACCCAGTACCCTTCCACCGACACCCTCCTTCGACTGACTGAACTGGTCCTCACCCTGAACAACTTTTCTTTCCAATCCTCCCACTTTCTCCAAACAAAAGGAGTAGCCATGGGCACCCGCATGGGCCCCAGCTATGCCTGCCTCTTCGTAGGGTATGTGGAACAATCCATCTTCCGCAACTACACTGGCCCCACCCCCCATCTTTTCCTCCGCTACATTGATGACTGTATCGGCGCTACCTCGTGCTCCCACGAGGAGGTTGAACAGTTCATCCACTACACTAACACCTTCCACCCCGACCTCAAATTCACCTGGACAGTCTCGGACTCCTCCCTCCCCTTCCTAGACCTTTCTGTTTCTATCTCAGGCGACCGAATCAACACGGACATCTACTACAAACCGACCGACTCCCACAGCTACCTGGACTACACCTCCTCCCACCCCGCCCCCTGTAAAAACGCCATCCCATTCTCCCAATTCCTTCGTCTCCGCCGCATCTGCTCCCAGGAGGACCAGTTCAAAATACGCACAACACAGACGGCCTCCTTCTTCAAGGACCGCAATTTCCCCCCCGACGTGATCGACGATGCCCTCCACCGCATCTCCTCCACTTCCCGCTCCTCCGCCCTTGAGCCCCGCCCCTCCAACCGCCACCAGGACAGAACCCCACTGGTCCTCACCTACCACCCCACCAATCTCCATGTACAGCGCATCATCCGCCGTCACTTCCGCCACCTCCAAACGGACCCCACCACCAAGGATATATTTCCCTTCCCTCCTCTATCAGCTTTCCGTAGAGACCACTCCCTCCGCGACTCCCTTGTCAGATCCATACCCCCCACCAACCCAACCTCCACTCCCGGCACCTTCCCTTGCAACCGCAGGAGGTGCAACACTTGCGCCCACACCTCCCCCCTCACTTCTCTCCAAGGCCCCAAAGGAAACTTCCATATCCGCCACAGATTCACCTGCACCTCCACCCACATTATCTACTGCATCCGCTGCAGCCGGTGTGGCCTCCTCTATATTGGGGAGACAGGCCGCCTACTTGCGGAGCGATTCAGAGAGCACCTCTGGGCCACCCGGACGAACCAACCCAATCACCCTGTAGCACAGCATTTCAACTCCCCCTCCCACTCCACCGAGGATATGCAGGTCATTGGACTCATCCACCGCCAAACCACAACAACGCGACGGTCGGAGGAGGAGCGTCTTATCTTCCGACTGGGAACCCTCCAACCACAGGGGATGAACTTGGACTTCACCAGTTTCTTCATCCCCCCTCCCCCCATCTTGTCTCAGCCGAATCCCTCCAGCCCGGCACCGCCTTCCTGACCTGCAGTCTTCTTCTTGACCTCTCCGCCTCCACCCTACTCCGACCTATCACCCTCACCTTGACCTCTTTCCACCTATCACATTTCCAACGCCCCTCCTCCAAGTCCCTCCTCCCTACCTTTTATCTTCTCCTGCTGAACACTCTCTGCTCATTCCTGAAGAAGGGCATGTGCCCGAAACGTCGAATCTTCTGTTCCCTAGATGCTGCCTGACCTGCTGTGCTGTTCCAGCAATAAAGTTTCAGCTTTGATCTCCAGCGTCTGCAGACCTCACTTTCTCCTTAGAACAGTTTGAGCCAAGGGACCTAGGGGTGCAGGTGCACAGTTCCTTGGAAGGCAGGTGGACAGGGTGGTGAAGGCAATTGACATGCTTGCCTTCATTGGTCAATGCATTAAGTACAGGAGTTGGGATGTCATGTTGCGGATGTACACAACATTGGCTAGGCCACTTTTAGAATATTGCATTAAATTTTGGTCTCCCTGCTACAGGAAAGATGGTGTTCAATCTGAAAGGGTTGCGAAAAGACTTACAAGGATGTTTCTGGGTGTAGTCGTTGGATACAAGTTGACTTTGTTGACTGCAAGGTCACTGTTTGACCCAGATTAACAACCCTAATCGGGAAAGCCCTGGCTGACTAATATAACCAGGGGGATTCAGAAGCTCCTCCGTTCAGGGGACTGTCTCTGAGCTGGCTGGCCACAGCCAGTGTACTGTGCACATGTCAATAAAGGATGACTTGGTGACTGGATACCAGCCTCTGTGCAGTTATTTCACTGGGATTGAAGGGTTTGAGTTATAGGGAGAGGCTGAATAGGCTGGGGTTATATTCCCTGGAGCGTCAGAGGCTGAGGTGTGGAGAATGAGGGGCATGGATACGATGAGTTATCAAGATCTTTTTCAGAGTCCAGAACTCTGGTTTAAGGTGAGAGAGGAAAGATTTGAAAGGGATTGGAGAGGCAACCTTTTCACAAATAGGATGGTGTGTGTATGGAATGAGCTGCCAGAGGAAGTGGAAGAAGTAGGTATAACATTTTAAAAGGCATTTGGAAGGGTACGTGAATAGGAAGGGTTTAGAGGGATGTGGGCCAAATGCTGACAAATGGAACTAGATCAGTTTAGGATATCTGATTGATATGAACGAGTTGGACCTAAGGGTCTGTTGCCATTCTGTATGTCTCTCTGACTCTGATTTATTCACTTGACTTCATATTCCTAGTTTATGCACATCATTCTTATCTCTGTCGAGATTGCTAAGTGACTGCATATTACTACCCATTTTGTACTGTGGAGGCCCAATTAAGAGTTCAATTTGCACAAGTCTGTAACAGCCTAGAGATTGATTTACAATTGAAACTGATTGGGGGGTTGGTGGGGGGAGAAGCATTTGTGATATCTGCATTTGTGGAGGCAAATGGTCAGCATTTAAACTGCCCAGTGCTAACCAGTGCCTCCTGGGATTAGTCTTAAAATACAAAGAGTTAAATTGTTTTGTTCTCACGTTATCACATGAATAACACATACCTTCTGGGACACTTCATGAGTAAAGCAGCATGCTTATCATTGTTTACCAGAAGAACACAAAATTGCATTACGACTTTTAGTATCTGGTCAATTGTTACTGACACATAGCCCAGACGGTGTGGATTGTTCCAGTTTCTTAAGTGTTGTAAAGAATTTGGAAATGTTTCTTACATCACAACGTTTTTGTTTTAGTATAGATTTTTGAAAGCTTTTTATTTTGATACGAAAGTGTTTGTAACCAGATATACCATGAGATCATCAGCTGCTTACCATTTTACTGTAGGTAGGATGAAAATGTAATTATATATAATCAAGCTTGCTAGCTTAGATAAACTGACAAAAACTGGCACAGCTCTCCTAAAATAAAAGCTCTAAATTTAGGCCTGTGAGAGTTAAAAGGGAAAAAACATTGGAAGTGGAGTGGGATTTGAAATTGCAGAGGTTGTCACAACCTGTCAGGTGTATTCCATCACTTAAGGCATGCTCTTGAATTACTGGGAAATATGCTTTGCAGACTTAGGAGA
This sequence comes from Chiloscyllium plagiosum, assembly GCF_037043375.1. Taxonomy (NCBI): domain Eukaryota; kingdom Metazoa; phylum Chordata; class Chondrichthyes; order Orectolobiformes; family Hemiscylliidae; genus Chiloscyllium; species Chiloscyllium plagiosum. The sequence continues at coordinate 75,511,865 of NW_028270150.1, read as the reverse complement.
ATTTGGATATTCATAACAGAAGATTCCTAAGGAGCATGGACGCATGACAATGTTTGATTTCTGGTACAGTCCTCATTAATTAAATATCAATTGTGTTTAACTTTTTTTCATTCACGGGATGAGAGCGTCATTAGCTAGACCGGCATTTGTTGCCCGTCCCAGAGGCCCTTGAGAGTCAGCCACGTTGCTGAGGTTCTGGAGTCACGTGTAGGCCAGACTGTGGAAGGATGGCGGTTTCCTTCCCCAAAGGGGCATGAGTGAAGTAGGTGGGTTTGTCGGACAATCGAACCTTACTTGCAGATTTTTAGTAAATTCAAGTTCCACCATCTGGGTGGGATTCAGACCTGGGTTCCCCAGAACATTACCTGGGTCTCTGGATTTACAGTCCAGCGATAATACTGCTCGGCCATCACCTCCCCATAATTACGTGCAAGTGAACGGCATTAAGGTTTTACGGGAGCAGAAATCAAGAGATGCTCACAACCTGGCGTGTAATTGAGTTAGGATGTGCATTTATGTTGTTTTTCTTTCTGTTAATAAGTATTAGATTGAGTTAAGAGTGGCTGTGGTTTTATCCTTCGCTGACTTCAAAGTGACCACTACAACAATATGAAGCAGTCTGTTTTGGGGAGAAGATGCTATCAGTCAATGTTTAGATTCTCATCTCTTGGATTTCTTTTCCTTCTCTGAGCTCTCTGTCACCATCACCACTTCAGAGCAACTCTGGCTGCCCTGCCCCAGAGAACAGCCCTTGTCACCTGTTGTCTGTTTATTGCAGTCCCCATGCTGAACCTTTCCTGTGGCCCAAATGCCTGTGCTCCTCTCAAACATGGAACAGAGAATATCCAAGGTCACTGCTTCATGAGCATTGCACAGGTCAGGCAATGGAGAGGTATATTGACCTCAAGTGGGAGCACTGGGATACCGCCTCACTCAAATATTTGTTCTTCGTTCTCAGGAGTCATTCACTCTTTGGGTTAAAGGGAAGCACTATTTAGCTCGCAAATAGAGTTAAAACCAACTGTAATCAGTGGGATATTTACTTCCTACTTTTAATAGCAAATCCTGGGAACCTTGACACAAAGCATCATGAAATAATTGATTAGATGATCTGTTTGAGGTTTTAGTTGAGGAATAAGTCTTGCCCTGCACACCTAGAGAGCATTCTTTTAGTAGATCAACCAGATTTTAAGCAGGAGTTTGGTTTAATATCTCATCTGAAAGTCAGGGCGCCTGATGTCCCCTCAGTACCATACCGGAGTGCCATTATGGATTATGTGCTCAGGCCTCTGGATTGGGATTTGAGCCCATGGCCCTCTGACTTGAGGACAAGAGTGTTATCACTGAGCCGAGTCTAATGTCCAGCGTGAAAGAACTAGTCGAAATGTCAGTACACATTACATGTTAATACTCCCATACTAAAGACAATGTGCATAAAGTGCCTGACAGGTCTGAGTATGAGCGGTGATGGAGTTAGGCTGCTGAAAACTTCCATCCTCTTCCTAGAAGCACAAAGATGTCAATTAAAAGTCTTCGCCGGATTTGGGATTTATTGTAGTTGACATTTTGAAGCTTGTTGAAGCACATTTGGGTAGGAAGTCTAACCCATTTATTTTTTTGAAAAAGCAAATCAATTCTTATATAAATTTTCTAAGCTCTTCAAAAGCAACTTTGCAAGATGCATCCAGTTTTTACTCTTGACGATATTTACAAAACTAATGATATTAGAAATAAAACTTATTTTTGGGCAAGTTTGATTTTTAATATGCTTCAATAGTTGAGCTTTGAAGCAGCCATGACACCAGTCCTCAGGAAGGTGATAGTAACTGACCTTGGCTGGTGGTTTGCTTAAAACAACTGACCTTCCAGAGAAACTGCTTTTTCCTTTTGCTACTCACAGCATTTTAATGTTATGTGGCACTCAGAATGTCGTCTTTTTTTGTCGTTTGAGGATTAGAATTGTATTAGACCATTTTGCCTATTTCAAGCATCACTTTCAGCAATGAAACATAATGCACGCACCTTGTCTGTCATTTTACTGCAATACACCTCCATGCCCCATTGACAAGTATTAAACACATTCATCAGTCCATTGATATTATTTTCTAATTCTGTCCTGATTTTATTGGCAAATTTTGGAGATGCCCTTACAATTATCATTCACCTTCATGGTGTGCATGATTGAACATTGCGTATTCAGCATTAGATTTACAGATATAATCTTTTCAAGGTCAATGAAATTGGCCACTGTGCGGTCAGGCCAGCATGTTCCCTGACATCATTTGGTCTTGCCCCTGAAACGAACAATTCTGGGCAGGAATCCAAGTCACCCACAGGTTCTAAGAGACCAGTCCCCTGATTCTGAGACAAATATTGTGGTCTGAGGATAGAGTTGAAATGCAGAGTCCAGTGCAGCTCTCAGTTGGTAATGAGAAACTGCACCATTTCTCCACTATCCAATTAGTATCACTCCTGTGCCCCTTTGCACCAATGCCTTGCCCAGACACGTCATTGATTAAATGCCTGATGAGCTATGCCAGTCAGATCAGTGATGTCCACTTTCTTAAGAGTTTGGAAATGATCCCTTTTGGAGAACTTGTACAAAACCCCTTTCTCAAAATCTGCACATCACTGCAACGGTGGGATAAAATGGGGTTAAAGAGTGTCATGCTGAAAAAGCACAGCCGGTCTCGCAGCATCCGAGGAGCAGGAGAGTCTACGTTTCAAGCATTTGGGGCAGCACGGTGGCTCAGTGGTTAGCACTGCTGCCTCTCAGCGCCTCGTACCCAGGATTTATTCCTGCCTCTGGGGTGACTGTGTGGAGTTTGCACATTCTCCCAGTGTCTGTGTGGGTTTCCTCTGGATGCTCCAGTTTCCTCCCACAGTCCAAAGATGTGCAGGTCAGGTGAATTGGCCAGGCTAAATTGCCTATAGTGTTTGGTACATTAGTCAGGGGTAAATGTAGGGGAATGGGTCTAGGTGGGTTAGTCTTTGGAGGGTTGGTGTTGACTTGTTGGGCCAAAGGGCGTGCTTCCACACTGTAGGGAATCTAATCTAATCTCATAAACTTTTCATCAGGAATGTGGGGTGGCTGGAGGGGGCTGAGAGATAAATGGGAGGAGGGTGGGGCTGGGGGTGTGAGGTAGCTGGGAATGTGATAGGTGGATGAAGGTGGGGGTGAAGGCGATAGGTCAGAGAGGAGGAGGATGGAACAGATAGGTGGGGAGGAAGATGGACAGGTAGGACAGTTCAAGACAGCGATGCTGAGTTGGAAGGTTGGATCTGGGAATAAGGTGAGGAGAGGGGAAATGGGGAAAGTGGTGAAATCTTCAGGAAGTGGTTGAAGAGCTTCAGGGCAGAGGAGATGACCTGGGGAGGGGGGTGGGTGCAGTGTGAGAGACTCACTGAGATCTTTGTGGAGGGAGGAGGAGAACTTTCAAGTAGGCACCCTTGGAAGAGACTCTGCAGTAAGATTGTAATCAACTAGGAGAAAGTGAGGACTGCAGGTGCTGGAGATCAGAGTTGAAAGTGTGATGCTGGAAAAGTACAGCCAGTCAGGCAGCATCCCAGGAGCATGAGAATCAATGTTTCAATGTAAGCCCTTCATCAGGAATTGGGGGAGGTGATGTGGCCCAAGAGGGCTAAGAGATAAATGGGAGGGATGGGAGCTGGTGGGGGGGGGAGGTAGCAGGGAATGCGATAGGTAGATGAAGGCGAGGGGTGATGGTGATAGGTCGGAGAGGAGGGTGGAATGGATAGGTGGAAAGGGAGATGGACAGTTCAAGAGTTGGAAGGTCTCTTGCCCTACATTCAGATACACAGCAATTAGTGGGCGGCACGGTGGCACAGTGGTTAGCACTGTTGTCTCACAGCACCAGAGACCCGGGTTCAATTCCCGCCTCAGGCGACTGTGTGGAGTTTGCACATTCTCCCCGTGTCTGCGTGGGTTTCCTCTGGGTGCTCCGGTTTCCTCCCACAGTCCAAAGATGTGCAGGCCAGGTGAATTGGCCATGCTAAATTGCCCGTAGTGTTAGGTATAGGGGTAAATAAAGGGGTATGGGTGGGTTGCGCTTCGGCGGGTCGGTGTGGACTTGTTGGGCTGTAGGGCCTGTTTCCACACTGTAATCTAATCTAATCTAATACATTAATTCAACAATGATTTTAATAAGTCGAAAAAGGTCCATGTATGCATATGTATCCAATCATTCAAATTCTATGGCCGTCTGTCTTTGAAATTTAAAGTAAGTATATAGAGTAGAATTTGTGGGCAGCACATTTCTCCCTTCAACTGAATTGTACCATTCTTCCAACCTTCTAGCTGACTCCATAGTTATCTAGAAAAGCGCAGCAGGTCAGGCAGTATCCAAGGAGCAGGAGAATTGACGTTTCAGGCGTGAGCCCTTCTTCAGGAAGCCTTTTGAAGAAGGGCTCATGCCCGAAACGTCGATTCTCTTGCTCCTTGGATGCTGCCTGACCTGCTGCGCTTTTCCAGTAACACTGATCTCCAGTATCTGTAGTCCTCACTTTCTCCATAGTTATCTATTCAAATGTAGGCAGAGAATCACCTGCAAAGGATGAAGGGGTCGCCATGTTAATTAGTGATGATGCTAACACAATAGGAAGGGTTGCCTATGTTCAGGAAACTAGGATGGAGAAGCGGTTTATGTAAAGATGAAAATTAACAAAGGCAAAAATTCACTGGTGGTTGTGTAGAGTGTAAGTTAATAAATAGTGGGAGCTTCTCCTAGTGGTAATTAGGAGAAATTTTATGACACATAGTTTGGAGAAACCAGATGGACAAAATTAGCGTTGTTGAGTTCACAGCATGTTTTGGGGATAGTTTCTTAGAACAACAAGATTTTGAACCAACTGGAGAGTAGGCTGTCCGAGTCCAGGTATTGCACAATATAAAAATGAATTAATTAAGGTGTCTTCACTCTTGAGAATAAAAGTCACATCTTGTAAATAGCTGTAAATTAGGAAATGGAAAGGACCTTCGAACTAAGGAAGCAGTACTGAGCCACAGTTCTTACTAGTCCTTGGGTCCAGTCATACTTCATCCTCGGATTCTCATAGCAATGGGTAGTGAGATGGCTAATGCTCAATAAAAGCAAAGCACTCTGCAGGTCTGCTATGAAACCAGAAAGTACTGGAGAAACTTGGCAAGTCTGACAGCATCTGTGGAGCGAGAAACAGAACAAATGTTTCTAGTATGACTTCTTCCGAACCTGTTCTGAACCATTGAGTACAGGAGCACATTTGAATAGCCTACTGCTCATTTCTACTTCTGTGTTGCTGTTCTGGTGCTGTCCCCTTGCACAATATGTAAACGTGCTTACCTCCGTAGCTTTGCTGATAGCAAGTCTCGTTCACCCATTATCCCTATGCTTGAGTTGCATTATGACCTGGTCGGTTTTAACATTCTCATCCGTGTGTTCAAATCCCATTATAAACTCGTTCTTCCTGCTTCTGTAATTGTCTCCCAAACTAACAATCCTTCAGAATCTAGGTCCAATTCTGGTCTTTTGAGCAACCCTGGTTTTAGTCAGTCCGGCAATGGCACACATGCCTTTTATCTGTCAAGGAATTCTTTTCTATACCTCTACTTTTTTTTTTAAGATGTGTCTTTAAATCCACCTCTCTTGTGTTCTAAGCTTTTGGTCATCTGTCCAGATTATCTTCACCTGTGACTGTGTCATACTTTTATTAGTAATGCTGAAGTGAAGTGCCTTGGCATATTGAAGGTGCTATATAAATGTAAGTTGTTGTTGCCTATCTACCTGCTCTGTCCTTTTCCTGTAACCTGTTCACTCACTTTTGCCCTTCTCTTGTCTTTCTCGTGACCTGTAATCCAAGTTGTTGACTTCACAATCAAACCTGATGAAATGTAAGTGAAAATAGATATTCAGCAATATAATACTGGTGCTTAAAGGTTATTGTTCAGTATGAAGGCTGACGATCTCTGATGTCAGATGAAAAGTGCACCGCATGGCTATGGAGGGAGCGTTTAAGTGCCACTCAAATTTGTAGTATGCTCCAAAATTTAAGGAAAGTGCTTGGCCATTTGTAAAATCCTGGTGTAAGTCAGAGGATATTCCAACAATTAGGTCTTTTTTCTGTTGCTGAAGTTACTGAGAATTCACAGGTAATAAAATCACAAATCAGACCTTCATCTATGAAAATAAATTCTATAATTCTGAATACCAACTGAAAATCATCTGTTTGCCATCTCTGATGGTCAGGTTCTTGTTTCAGTGTCACAGGATGCAGTGAATATTTGGAAGTAATGTTCATCTTGGTCTGTACAAGTTTAAAACAAGCTTGAGAAACAGCTTTCTGTTGTGATCATTGAAGGACTTAGCAAAGTCGGCGTTTAAGAAGTCTGACTCCAACTCTCATTCTGCACTGCTGAATATTTAATAACATATAGATTTCTTTTTCAAGCGTACTATTTGTAATTTGAAGTATTGAGCATTGTCAGGCTTTCATTAAATTTGGAAAGAAAATGCTTTAATCTTATTGATTTGGCTACAGGGAACGACCAGTTACATTAGTTGTTTAGTAGTAATGAATGTCTTGCGATGAAGGAATGCATAAAGAATAATTATTACAAAATTGATATTCTCCTTAATCTCACTGTTTTCTCCATTTGCAACACCATCTCTAACTGAGAAAATTCTACCTCCTCCATTGCATAATAACTGAATGGTGGCAAGATGAGATTAGCCAGGGGATATTGTTGGTAGGCTCACTTGGAACGTATTTGCCGCTGTTCAGTACTTTCAGCATGTCTTCAATTAGAATCTCACTGCATAGAGAATTGTACATTGCATCCCTGGCAGAATTCCAAGGCATTTTGCAAGAGTGCCATCATACAAAATTTAACTCCAAGCTGTACAAGGAACTGTAAAGAATATAACAAATGTCTGGTCAAAGAGCTTGGTTTTAAGGAGCCTCTGAAAGGAGGAAGGAGAGAGAATGGCTAAATGTTTAAGATGGAGGATAATGCTTGTTAAACTGATCTACATAACAGCTAATAGTATCTAATATTTCCAGTTGAAATTATATCTATCTGTCTACCCAAAAACACTAATTTCCCTGAACAACTCGATAAGTTTGCCTTGAACTTGAGTACAACAGACCTGTCAAATTGGTCATTTCATTGTCTTAAAATAATTCATTGAACTTTCAGATAACCAGATGCTTTATAAATTGGAGTAGGGTTCATTGTTTAAACGGCTTTCAGTTTTTATGCTTAATTATGAAATGCATGTCTACACAACAAATATTTAATAAATTGTAAATTATGTTCAAACTAGAATAAATATTGAATTTACAATGGCATTTGCATGTCTGTCTTTTTTATAATATCTAAATTTGAGTTATTTTGAAACTACTTAGAACAATACTTTTTGATAGAACAACATTGTTATAATCAGTTTTGCTGCTCTGACTGTATTGACCTGAGGTAATTACAGAGTGAACGCCACATATCTGAAATGTTGTAAATTCTGCTTTCCTTATTTCACAGTACGGCATTGTCATTCACCTGTGTCTGGTACTGCACGATAGTCACTGCAGGGATGAGCTACCTCTTCCTCATCCAGCTCATCAATATCAGCTACAACATCACGGAAAGAGAAATACGCTTTGCTTTGAGAGACAAAACTGGACAAAAGTACCTCTGTGGACTAATCATAAAAACAGATGAGTACAATCGAGGGCTCATTAATAACTGGAAAGAATTCCTCAAACTTCAACCTAATCCTGCGAAGATAGCCATTGAAGATTTGGTGTAACGCTTCTGGTTTGATTTTATTCAAGGGCTTATCTTTGTATTTGACTTGCGTCTGCGATCACAATGTGTCAAACTAATTATCTTCAACCCAAAACTAGTACTGGTTTTTAGAATAGTTAAATATCAAATGAATAGACAATCAATCTCAAGCTAGAAAACATGTAAATTTTCTATGATGCCTTTTAATGAGGATTAGTTTTCATGAGTGTGATATATTTTGTCTTGAAATTGTCATTTTACAAACATAAGATCACAGTATTAGGCAATTTGACATGCATTTTATTGGTTATGTAGCTAGCTAAGTTCTCTGAAGTATTTAAATGATGGGAAAGTCTGGCAGGAATGTTTTCAGGTAGCAAAACGCCAGTAGCCAGGCGAATGAAAATGGTACATGAGATAGAGAGAAACAATGAGCAGTGAATGCAAGGGATATATAAAGAATCGAGATGAAAAGTAAGGCTGATTACATGAATAAAGATCTTGATAAAAATTAACCGGCATGTATTGGGTGGATGGATTGTAGCGATTGGTGGGTAGAGAACTGAAATGTCCTTAACAGGTATGTGAAACATAATGTTCAAATAGTGGGTACGTTATTATTTTAAGAAAGTTAGTCTCAGGAGAGAAAACCAAATAAAATTGGAGGTGAAGTTATAATTCAGGAGTTAAACACTTAGATTCATAGTTAAAAATCACACAACGCCAGTTTATAGTCCAACAGGTTTATTTGGAAGCACTAGCTTTCGGAGCGCTGCTCCTTCATCGGGTGGTTGTGGAATGTAAGATCAAGACACAGAATTTATAGCAAAAGTTTACAGTGTGGCGTAACTGAAATTATATATTGAAAAAGACCTGGATTGTTTGTTAAATCTCTGATCTTTTTAGAATGGGCATGTTGGTTTCAGTTCTTTCGTTTGTAAATCTCCGAACTTTCTTAAAGTTACATTCTCAAGTGAACTTTAACAACAGTGACATGTCGGCCCAGATAATGCATTGAAGGTGTGAGGCTGTCTGTGTTCCAATGTTCAGACTGATTCTAATCTAAGAGAGAGATTTGCAAAATCTTACATGCAGTTTTTGAGCAAAATAAAATGTAATTCTGCAAGTACAAGTTCACCCCACAAACCTTTGTGTGTATGTGTGGGGGGCAATGCGTGTCTTTGAGAGAAAGTGTGTGTGTGTGTGTGTGTGTGTGTGTGTGTGTGTGTGTAAAGGGATATAGGTCTGTGAGAGGATGAGTGTGAGAGTGTGGAAGCATATGTGTTAGAGAGGGTGTGTGGGGCGCAGTGGGGTCACCTGTAGTCTGGCATGAACTCAAGGTCCCGGTTGACCCAAAGTCTCTCACTCTCCGACACTCTCTCTCTCTCTCTCTCCCCCTCTCCCCCTCTCCCCCTCTCCCCGACACATCCACAGACACTGACTGCCACCCCCCCCCCTCCCACTGCATGCGCGCGCGCACACACAAGTTAGTGGGGTAAACTGTTCTGCAAGTACAAGTTTACCCCACTAACTTGTGTGTGTGCACGCGCATGCAGTGGGGGGGGGGGGGGGGGGGGGGGGTGGCAGTCTGTGGATGTGTGTATGCGTATGAGTCAGAGTTAAAGGTGTGCGTGTCAGAGACGGGGGGGAGGGGAGAGGGGGAGAGAGAGAGAGAGATCGTCTCTCTGTAGGAGTGTCGTTGTGTGTCTGTCGGAGAGTGAGAGAGACTTTGGGTCAACCGGGACCTTGAGTTCATGCCAGACTACAGGTGACCCCACTGCGCCACACACACCCTCTCTAACACATATGCTTCCACACTCTCACACTCACCCTCTCACAGACCTATATCCCTTTACACACACACACACACACTTTCTCTCACAGACACGCATTGCCCCCCACGCATACACACACAGGTTTGTGGGGTGAACTTGTACTTGCAGAATTACATTTTATTTTGCTCAAAAACTGCATGAATCCATGTAAGATTCTGTAAATCCCTTTTTTAGATTAGAATCAGTGTGAATATTGGAACACCGTCTCATGCAAGGCACCTCACACCTTCAATGCATTATCTGGGCCGACATGGCACCTATTATTAAAGTTCACTTGAGAATGTAACTTTAGGAAAGTTCTGAGATTTACATATGAAAGAAATGAAACTAACATGCCCTTCCTAAAAGACGAGAGACTTAACAAACAATCCAGGACTACTTCAATATATAATTTCAGTTATATCACACTGTAAACTTTTGCTATAAATTCTGTGTCCTGATCTTATACTCCACCACCACCTAATGAAGGAGCATTACTCCAAAAACTAGTGCTTCCAAATGAACCTGTTGGACTGTACCTAGTATTGTGTGATTTTTAACTTTGTCCACCCCAGTCCAACATCGGCACCTCCAAATCACAGTTAGATTCATGGTAGTGTAATAAGTAAAATATTTTGTATTAAATTGTGAATTTGTTTGAGCTTCTGTTTTTCAGAATTAAAGTCAAAATCTTGTTTTCCTCTGGCAAAAAAAAATGGTTTTATAACATGAACTTTGCTTGCAGCAAATCGAAACAAAGTTGTCAAATCAAAAGCGTTGTTAACTGTTAGTTTACTATAAACACATACACACACAAAGATATCCAATGGAAAAGCTTCATGATCCCAACAGCTTGAGAGAATCAGCACTGATGCTACCTCAGTTGTACATTTATCTGACCGTCTCCGTTTTGAGGCAATCTGGGATGCCTACTATATATGGCCTGCTTCACTGCATAAGCATATTTCCATCAAGTTATCTGCATGAATACTGACCGATTGGGTGTCAGTCTCTGTGCAATAACTGGATTGATTTGAGATTATTCATGTGATAACTATAGAAGTTGTGCTTTTAGCTGACAATATGAATATACTGAAGTTTTCATTTCTTGAAGTTGTGTTGTTGGAATTGGAACCATGCATATATACAAAGGCAAATAACAACAAATGCTGGAAATTTCAAATCAAAACAGGATATTCTGGGAATGCTCACCAGGTGAGGCAGCATCTGTGGAGAGCGAAACAAAGTTCACTTTTCAGGTAAATGATGTTCTGTTGAAAGATCATTGATCTGAACCGCTAGCTCCTGTTGCACTTTCTACCTAAGTCGCACGAACTGAGCATTACCAGCATTCTCTTTGATTTGAATTATTGTACTATCAATTAGATTAACAATTTTGAGTTTACAGTTGAATCGAAGTGATTGCTATGAAGAAATTGGTATCAATCTTGACATCAGATGTAAATATATTTTTAATATTGTTCGGTACATATAATATTTCAGAAAACCTGAAATAAAAAATTCTCAGTTTAAAATTTTCAGCATCTCTGAATGCATATGTGAGTATACGTACTGTACAATGTCTTATTATAAATTATTGCTAGGCCTGCAAAAGGCTGGTAACTTTTAGAAAACATTATAAATAGATTTAAGAAGTCATGCTTTAGTACAAGTTACTATTTAAAGCAGTGCAAAAATGTGCCTGTTGTGGGGTTTTATGGTAGTTTCAAATTTCCATTGCAAAGTGAGATTGCATGTGAGATTAACACTTGTGATCACTGACTGTAGTGAAATATTGGGTTCATTTCATATTTTGTAAACAAAAGCAATTTTCCATTCTTGTCGGTCATTAATTTTAAACTTTCAATCTAAAGCAAGAGTCCAAATTATTCCAGATTTTTCAAAAGTTCCAAATTTAATTTGTTAGAGCTGTTTCAAACTCTTTAAATGACATTAGCCTTCATTATCATTTCATTACAATGAGATAATAAGTGGTCATTTGGCCCATTAAGTCTTTGCTGCTTCTTTCGAGCAATCTGACCAGACACATTATCCCTGCTCTATCCTCAGAGCTTTGGAAGGCTATTTATCTCAAGTGCCCATCCAACTTTGTTTTGAAAACATTGGTAGTCTCTGCTTCTACACCTCTTGTAGACAGTGAGTTGCAGCTTATTAATGCCACTGCTTGTTTTGCTCTCCTTGGCCATACAGTTTCCTGAGAGTGTACCCCTTGGAACTGAAATCTGAGCATCTAGGTTGCAAGCAGTTTTGCAGGTGAAGGCTAACAGTACAAACGGGTCAAGGCAAAACAAAAGGCGTCGAAGTGTAAGATTTGTGAAATGTGAAATTCCATCCTCTGAAGGTCCATACTATTTTAAAGTATTTTGTTTATCCCTGAAATGAGAATTTATTCTAATGATAGGAAACAAGCAGTGTAAGTTTGCTTTGAGACCTTGCTCTATAACAATATTTTTGCAGATTTTTAAATTAAGCAGATATCAAGTCAGGATATCTGACTTCAAAGGTGTTATTGGATCATTGAGCTGCACTGACTCAGATGGTACAATTTGTCATATATTGTTCATTATTTAGATTTTCTGTATGTAACATTTTGTCTTTTTGATTATTGTTTGGAGGCCTCTTCAGAAAGATAATTCGGAGCTTGTTTTGTGCTATCGTAATAATTCTTATGTTTTTTGAGGGTATTCAGCTTCACATATTGTAATTTGAGAATTAAGTGTTGGTTAAAATATTTAAAATTGTTGGATACAATTTATCTTGTTTCCATTTATCTGTATATGCTTAGTTATATTAAAGACTGTGTATTTTAATTAAAGTTTCTCTGAAACAAGATCTTCGTAAAACAACAAGGAGATGCAATGCCTTAATTAATCTTAGCAGGTAGAATCAAGTAGGTAGTGTTCCTGTTGGCATGCCATATGCATCAATACATCATTTCCACGTGTGAAATCGAGTTTATGACTCAGTATTAATGCTATCCATTGATGCAATGCTCAACAATTTTTGTATGGAAACCTGGTCATTCTTATTGTTTTTTTTCCTGAGATGTATTGTGAGTTACCATTTAGTTAAACGTTAAATACATTTCCCATAATGTGACATTCCTGTATGATCCTTTAATGCAATCTTGTGTTTTTTTGAGAAATATTGTTGTAACTGATTGTCAGTCATTTATTCCCAGTAAGTAAAGCACAATAATCAAGAATATTTTTGGTTCATAACCAAAATATCCATTTTTCAAACATAAAACACAAAACAAGATCTTACCATCTCATTTCCAGAAGTTATTTAACCTGAAAAATATAGCATCAGATAGTGTAATCTCACTTTCTATAATCGTGATTCATGGCCAAATGAAATTTGACATTCTTAGTAGTGTCCAGGGATGTGCAGGTCTGGCAGCTTAGCCATGGCTTTAAAAAAACGAACATGGGGTTATGGGAATGGGGTGGAGGAGGTGGTGTTTGGGATGCTCTTCGGAAGGTCAGTGCAGACTTAATGGGCCAAATGGCCTCATTCTACACTGCAGGGATTCTGTTTCTATCTGTTTAACAATACATAGTGTTCCTTTAGTTACAGTTGGATTTTTTATACCAGCGAGAGGGGTAAAATGGGTAGAAATCTAAGGCCTGTGAAAAAAGAGCAAATTTTAAACATAATTGAATATTTGTTGCTCAGAAATATTGCTTAAAATATTTATTCTCAAACTTCAAAATTTCATAGCATGTGGGATATTTGTTTGATTTTCCGTATGAACTATATTAGATAAATCCCTCATTGTAGACAATTCCGATCTAAATATATAAAATGTGTTTAAAACTGATCAGTGTATATTGATAGGTGCAAGTCATTGTACAATTTATTGTATAACTGAGATTTTTAGAAAATTGTAGAACTTTTAATAGAATTCCAAAAAGGGCTAAATAAGCAGATTTTTCTGTTGTGCATTTGTGTGTTGATTCTGTTAAGATGTTTGAATGCACTTGTAGTTTCAGATATACAGAGACATATCTACTGTGCAGCATTACAGTTGTAGACCTGAAAAATTGACATTGAATATGAAGAAAAAGGAAAAGCTCATGTGAACAATTGCTACAAAAACAAAATATTGCAGATGCTGGAAAGACTCCGTAAATGTGGCAGCATTGTGAAGAGAAAACAGTTAATGATCCTACTTGTTACCACCCTGCTCCCACAACCTGAAATAGTAACTCTTGCATTTTACAGATGCTTCTAGAACTGGTGAATATTTCCACAATTTTTTTGCTCTTAATGAGAAATTAATGATGGGTTTGGAAGCAGAAGTCTCATGCGCACTAGTTTAAGCAGCATTTTAAATAGTATCTCGTGCTTTCCACTATGTATTAATGTCCTCTGAAGTGGCCTCTCAATGCATTTGTAATTCAAAATCCAATTCCCTTAAACTGACCGAATCTTCTTTTGATCATATCATTTGAATTATATTTGATGAATTTGGAGTGGGTTGTGCCTGTCTCCTCCAGCAGCAGAGTTAAAAGCAAGATCACAAATCTATTTCAGAAATTCTGGATAGCTGTCGGATGCAAGAGATTAAATGTTACACTGCAGGTATAGTCATCTTAAACTATTTGGGTGGTAGTCTAAATTGAAGCAGATTTAAGTAACATGCCGCAATGTTACGAAAAATTGATGGCAAATCACTATTTAGTACAAGTATCAACAAATATTTCAAACTTTTCATTAACTTAATAGATCCACCAACAAATTGCTATTTGGATCTAAGGAACTGATGTATTAAAAATGAACATAAATGGTTGTAATTCAGTTAACATACAGTGTCTATAAATCAGTTACGTGATTTCATTTGCTTTTCAGATTTGCATAATTTGTAAATTATCCACACAGTAAATTAAGAAAATGCAGCTTTTTATTTAAACATAATCTTGCAATTTCGATTCTCTAGTTGAAAATCTTTGCAGTTTCGTTCCAATCAGTTGTTTTATTTCCTATGCCGATTAATCACAAATTGGTAATTGGTTTAGTGTTTTTCTTCTTTGATTCCAAAATGCATTCAAACTATATATCTAATGGATACTAAGGAGTCTGTTGTTTAGATTAGACTGTCTTTGGCTATCCTTTGATTTACGGATTATGTCTTCTCAGTTATGACATTCTGCCACGGGTCTTCAAGTGATTGAGCAGGCCAATTTTATGCCCTACAGATGTTTGCACATATGGGGCACCATGTCCCACAAGCTAGTTGGATCCAGAGTAGAGGGTCGTCTTACTGTTCTTTCCTTTGCTGCTATTCTCCCTCACTGTTTAGGCATTAAGACTCAAAACATGAGCTTGATAAGTTGTTGTCATTTTGAGCTCCTTTATGTCACTAATATGAATGCACTCTTGCCTTCAAGGATAGCTTCAGAATGGCTTCAAAGTGTTTTTGTTACTAACCAACCCCCACCTCTCACCACAAGTCATTTGAGAATCAAAAAAAAAATGATCTAGTGGGAGAGATGATTGCATCCTGACATTGCCTAGTCTATCAAATTGGATTTTGCATAACTTTTGCCTGAATATTTGTGGAAATTGTTTGCCTGAATACTTGTGGAAATTGTTTGCCAGTTCTCCCATGGAATCTGGAGAATTTGGTGAAGGTATTGCTTATGCCATTTCTCTAGTGCTTTTCACAGTTTAGGTCTCATCACAGTTGGCAGTAATGTGGTGATGACAGTTCTGATGTTCACTCGGACATTTGACTTGTGGACGTCTGTGTTGTCAAACATGCTTTGGCGCATATTAGGCACTTGATCTTCTCATCAGTGGTGGCTGCTGAGGTATTGGAAATGCTTAACATATTCCAGAGTTTCTCCTCCAATATATACAGGAGGTAGAATATTTGGCTGATCTGAGTTTGCTTCTGCAACATTAAAGCATCTCAAATGCAGAATTGGCGAGATTGAGTGGCTTGTAGTTCTGCTGCAGACTAGGTGACAGCACAACCATCTGCAAACTATTGATCAAAGTTGTGATGAAAGCTTGCACTATATTATTTGGAAATTTGGGACCTAAAGTGGACAGAGCCATGTATGGCCTTGATTCATAACTCCATAATGTGTAGGGATCAAGGAGGACATAATTTTAGTTAAAATGCATTTAAATGAAACATTAAAAGAAAAAAACTCGAATGTGAATAATTCAATAATAGAGCAAACAAAATTGGGTACAAAGTGTCCCATAACCACAACATGAGAGTGAAATCACAGACTCCTGTCCAAGTGAAGTGGCTCCCCCCTCAAAAGAAAACAAGCCTTGCCTATGTCAGCACAAGCCAGAGACCAGATATTTAGAACGAGAAAACCATACAGCAACAAAAGACTGCAGAATTGGTAGCGTAATCTGGCAGTCTTCAAAACACCCGAGCCAGAAGAGAAATCCTGAATGAATTAGAAATTATTAAGGGAAATAAACATAAATTGGTTAGGCTGCTTTTGGAATGCTGCATTCAATTCTGGTCTCCCTGCAATAGGGAAGATATTGTTAAACTTTAACGGTTACAAGGATGTTGCTGGGCCTGGAGAGTTCAAGGTGTGGGGAGAGGCTGAATAGGCTGGGACTATTTTTCCCTGGAGCATCAGAGGCTGAGGGGTGACCTTGTAGAGGTTTATAAAAATCATGAGGGACATGGATAGGGTGATTAGCCAAAGTCTTTTTTTAGCAGGGTTGGGGAATCCAAAGCTGGAGGGCATATGTTTAAGATGAGAGGGGAAAGATTTAAAAGGAATCTGAAGGGAGACTTTTTAATGTAGAGGATTGTGCGCCTATTGAAATGAGCTGCCAGAAGTGGTTGGAGGCTGGTACAACTACAACAGTTAAAAGGCATCTGGATGGGTATTTGAATAGGAAGGATTGAGGGGGATATGGGCCAGTTCCTAGCAAATGGGACTAGATTAATTTTGAATAGCTGGTTGGTATGGATGAGTTGGACCTTTTGGTCTGTTTCTGTACTGTACAGCTCTATGACTATATGTCAGTGTGAAATCTTACAAGATTGTTGAACGCATGAGTATACATAACAAATTTTTAAAAGTAAGTGAACTGGGTTGGTGGTTTAAGCGTCTCTCAAAGGGGTATTAGCTCGAGAAGATAGCATTTAGTGAATGTAGAAGTTTGTTGGAAAGTAAGCAAGGATAGCTGTGCTAACTGAACAAGGAGTTTTAAAATGGAAACCAGGGTGATCCTTCCTGAAAATTACTGACAGGATAAAAGGGTTGAATCTTGAATTCTGATATTTGTTATAAGACCATTTCAAACAGTTCGTAAACAATGTGAAATAGTTTGTTGCACACAAGGGAAAAAAACAAACTTAGTTCTTTTAGAATCAGTGCTACAGCACAGAGACAGATCATTTAGCCCAAACTGGTCCATGCCTACCAAAATGTCCACCTATACAAACCTCATTTCCCTGAACTTGGCCCATATCCTTCTAAGCCTTTCCTGTACATGTATTTGTCCAAATGTCTTTTAAATGTTGTTAATGTACCCACCTCGACACCTTCTCCTTGCAGTTCATTCCATATGCGTAGGAGAAAGTGAGGTCTGCAGACGCTGGAGATCAAAGCTGAAACTTTATTGCTGGAACAGCACAGCAGGTCAGGCAGCATCTAGGGAACAGAAGATTCGACGTTTCGGGCACATGCCCTTCTTCAGGCATGTGCCCGAAACGTCGAATCTTCTGTTCCCTAGATGCTGCCTGACCTGCTGTGCTGTTCCAGCAATAAAGTTCCAGATTCCATATGCGTACCCCATGCTGAGTTTAAAATAAAGTTGCCCCTCAGGTTTCCTTTTATTCTTGCCCCTCGAATCTTAAACTGATACCCTCTAGCCTGCGATTCACCAACAATGGAAAAAAAGGCTGAGTGCATTCACCCTATCCATGCCTCTAATGATCTTATACACTTACATAAGATACACCCTCCGTCTCCTATGCTCTAAAGAAAATCGTCCGAGCTTGTCCAACTTCTCGCTATAACTCAGACTGTTGAGGTCTGGCAAATTTCTCCTCTACTCTAAAGCAAGGTGTCCAAAACTGAACACAATAATCCAAATGCGGCCTCACCAACAAACTGTACAACTACAACGTAACTTTCCAACTTTGATACTCGATGCCCTGTCTCATGAAGGTCAGTGTGCCAAAAGCTGCCCTATCTACCTGTGACTCCACTTTCAGAGAACGGTGCACCTGAACTTCAAAGTCCCTCTGTTCCATTACACTGCTTAAGGATCTACCATTCTTGTTTAAAGAATATTGGCAGCATCTTGTGAATACATTCATTGACTGATCACCATGATTAAAGAAGTTGCAAAACTTGTGGCCTATCAATCCAGGTTTCATTTTGGGATTTGATTTACTACAGCTCGGATCATGAAAGTTGCGTGACAATCACTGGTTGACAATTTTACAGACAAATTCTTGAAAGCATTCTGTAAGATTTCCTGATATTGCAAAAAAAATTGAAGTGCATGATTCACACTGGATCAATAAAGGAGTTCTCTAGATTTTAAAAATTCGATCGAATTATCAAAAGCAAGTGAGAACTCCCACAAAAAATATATTTCCCATCGTATAGAGAAAATGCACAATAAGAAGTGTGTAAA
Organism: Chiloscyllium plagiosum; assembly: GCF_037043375.1. Taxonomy (NCBI): domain Eukaryota; kingdom Metazoa; phylum Chordata; class Chondrichthyes; order Orectolobiformes; family Hemiscylliidae; genus Chiloscyllium; species Chiloscyllium plagiosum. The sequence goes on along the minus strand of NW_028270150.1, from coordinate 75,493,616 downwards.
ATTGGTGATTCTTAAATCATTCTTAAAGTGATTAAATAATTGTTTAGGATCTACAACTTGTAAATGATATGAATTGTATTCCATTTTACTGATTTTAAAAATATATCCAAAGAACTCCTTTAGTAACCTGATGAGCAGGTTATTTGCTTCATGTTTTAAAAGAAACTTACTTAGTAAGGTATTTTTGAAGAATATGGAAAAGACTTGTGGCAAAATAAATCAGTTTAAATGGATCTTAATGCTTTCATCTCAAAAAGCAAACAATTGATGTTTCTTCCATTTTATTTGAGGCTATAAATAAGAAATGCAGCTTTGACATGAGTTCTGCTTTAGGGAAGTATTGGAGGAAAGAATAAATGTTGCAAAAACATTGTGAAGTTAGTGCTCAACAACTACCATAGTGAAGCAATGCAGATATGATGAGATAGAAACCAAATAAATCATTTCTATTTAACTGCAATGCAGATGTTTATTTCACATACCTGTACAGTCAAAATGTGAATTATGTTTTGGTACTAAATGAACTTTCATGTACTTCACTGTTAGAATACATTAACAAAAATTTCACTTAAATTGTGCTTTTAAATCTTTAATTGTCTGTACAATCTTTGGATTCTACCCTGAGGACTGCAAGGTATTCTCTCAGCCTTGTAGGTTCTCTGCTAATTCTGAGTAAATTTGAGTTGAGGGAGAATCTTCTAACTGTTAGTATTTGATTGCTATGCCTGAAAATCAGGGAGAATTTCAGCAACTTTCTTCCTCAGGTGCTGTATGCGTTCTTTCTTTTTCACCTCCTCTTTGATAAGCATTGGCAAACTCTTCCATGCTCTGAAAGCTCTCTTGACTATCCTCCTGCAGGTGGGAAATACAAATTAAACATTCAGGAATTCCAAGATAACTTATGAATATATATTGCACTTTTAATATGTTGTTTTTAACCATTCTGAAGTTAAGACTTAAAGCAAATATTTAATTTGGAGATATTCTGAATTTGTACTGTGTGGGTCTGAGTTACCAAATACAACAAGGTTATGTGTACAAAAGCATCAATTTCTTTTTACTATATTCCACCAGTTGAAGATGTCTGTTACCAATAGTTATGTTGTTCTCCAATTCTCTCCTTCTCCCAACTTGCAATCTTTTCTTCAGTCACATAACCAAACCAGGTATTGAAAGTGGTTCTTGTCAGAGCTGTCAGATAGTGTTGCCATGCTTTCGCTTCTTCAACAGTGCAGTAATCTTTGTACTGTAAGAAAATTATACTTTAGAATCTCACTTTCTCAAAGAATCAAATTATGTATTTCAAATTCTCTACTGTTGACACTTTTACATAATAACATATGGCCCACTCCTGCTCCTATTTCGTTTGGCCCCTCAAACCTGCCCCAACATTCAAAACGATCACAGTTGATCTGCCCTTGGCCTCAACTCCTTTGTCACAGCTCTTAATAGACCTTAACTCCTTGATATTTCAAAGATCTTATCAACTCCCTCTTTAAATAGCTTCAGTGATCTAGCCTCCACACAGTCTTTGCAGTAGAGAATTCCAGTCTGTCACTATTTCTTTACATGTCCTCTTATTCCATAACCATGTCATTTAGTTCAAGAATCCTCCATTACTGGAAACAATGTCTCAACATTTATCCTGTCAAGCCCCCTCAGAATATGGTACATTTCGATAAGATCACCTCTCATTCTATGAGACATTAATGAATAAAGGTCTAACCTGTTTACCTGTTCATTAAGTCAGCCCTTTATGATTCAGCCCAGTGAACCTCTTTTGAACTGTATCCAATGGCAGTTTTTGGATATGATTAGATGAGATTCCCTACAAATTCACACCGACCCTCCGAAGAGCAATCTGCCCAGACCCATTCCCTCCTGACTAACGAATCCAACACTACGAGCAATTTAGCATGGCCAATTTACCTGACCTGCACATTTTTGGACTGTGGGAGGAAACCTGAGCACCCGGAGGAAACTCATGCAGACACTGGGAGAATGTGCAAACTCCACACCGACGGTCGTCTGAGGCAGGAATTGAACTGGGTCCCTAGAACTGTGAGGCAGCAGTGCTAACCACTGAGCCACCGTGCTGCCCTATGTGGACCACAAGTGTACACAGATGTAACAAGACTCTCCTATTTTTGAATTCTAACCTCCTCACAATAAGGGCCAAAGTTCCATTTGCCTCCTTAATTATTTGCCACACAGTACACCCAGATTTCTCTCTAGTGCACTTTTTTGGAGTCTTTTTATCCAAAGTGCATGATGTTACACTTTTCTATATTCAACTCCGTCTGCTAGGTGTTTGACCATTTGAAGAATCCTCAAGGAGGTATGACTCTAAATAAATAGGTTATTTCCTTATGACAGCATGCCCCTCCTACCTATTCTTGTGTCCTCAGCAAATTTGCATAGATGGCTCTCTGCCTCGTCCTGGTGGCATTCCATTAGTTATGTCTTTTCAGTATGAAAATGACCAGCTAATCCTGACTGTTCTCTGTTAACCAATCCTCAATCTATGTAATCTATCCAACGCTGTGAACTTCTATCTTGCGCAATAAATTTTTATATGGCACCTTATTGAATGTCTTCTGGAAATCCAAATACACTATATCTTTCAGTTCCCTTTTATCAATTCTGTTTGTAATATCCTCAAAGAATTCAAAGAAATCAAATATTTTTCTTTCACAAAATTTAGTTGACTAATTGCATCAAGCTGTCTAAATATTCTGATTTTTCTTCCTTAGTAATGGATTCTAGCATTTTTCCAATAATAGATGAATGGCTAAATGGCTGATTAGTTTCCTGGTTTGTCTCCCTTCTAGAAAAGATGTGTCACATAAGCGGTTTTCTAATATGTCGGAACCCTGGTTCTGGCATATTTTGACCAGTTTCTCCACTATCTCTGGATCCACTTTCTTTTAACACCCTTTGATGCAGGCCATTAGGTCTTGGTGCTTGTCTGTCTTTAGCCCCATTAGTTTGTCAAATGCATTGCCCCTCATGATAGAGATTGTTACATGATCTTTCCGCTTAAGACTTTGCCTATCTGTTACATGTTTATGATGTCCTCCACCATGAAAACTGATGGAAACTACTGATCGATATTATCTGTTGAGTTCCCTGTTCCTCATTATTAGTTCTCCAGTTGCATTCTTCAAGGGTCACACCTACTTTTCTCACATCCCTGTAGAAGCTCTTGCTATTTATTTTTATATTTTTATTAACTTATTTTCATCAATTTTCTCCATCTTTATTAACTTTAGTCATCTTGTATAGATGTGTTTTAAAACACGTGTTAGCGATTTTTGAGAACATTTGTAGCTCAGGTTGATGATAAGTCTGTATGTTAGCTCGCTGAGCTTGAAGGTTTGTTTTCAGACATTTCATCACCATTCTAGGTAACATCATCAATGAGAGTCTCTGGTGAAGCGCTGGTGATATGATACGCCTCTCTACAGGTCTTGGTTTCTTAAGGTAGGTGATGTCATTTCCGGTTCTTTTCTTAATGGGAAGGTAGATAGGATCTAAGTCTGTGTTTATTAGTTTTGGTTAGAATGCCATGCCTGTAAGAATTCTTGTGCATGTCTTTGTTTCACCTGTCCTAGGATGTGTGTGTTGTCCCAATCAAAGTGGTGTCCTTCTTTGTCTGTGTGTATGGAAACTAGTGAGAGTGGGCCATGTCTTTTGGTTTAGTAGTGCTGGAAGAGCACAGCAGTTCAGGCAGCATCCAAGGAGCAGCAAAATCGACATTTTGGGCAAAAGCCCTTCATCAGGAATAAAGCCGGAGAGCCTGAAGCGTGGAGAGATAAGCTGGTGGGGGTGGGGAGAAAGTAGCATAGAGTACAATAGGTGAGTGGGGGAGGGGATGAAGGTGATAGGTCAGGGAGGAGAGGATAGAGTGGATAGGTGGAAAAGGAGATAGGCAGGTAGGCCAAGTAGCGAGTTTGTTTCAGGACATGGTTGAAGAGCCAGTTGGTGTTCATGTACCCTGGTGGCAAGTTTCTAACAGTTCTTACATGATACCTTGTAAATGACATTAGTTTTTCTGGTGGTATCTAATGGGTTCTTTCTGTTCATTAGTCGGTGTTTAAGTGTGTTGGCAGGTTTGTGGGCTACTGTAATGCCAAGGGGTCTGAGTAGTCTAGAAATCATTTCTGATATGCCTTTGATGTGAGGCTATTGTTTTTGGTTGTGTTCTGTCTGCTTGTTTGGGTTTGTTTCGGAGGAATCGACGGATTGTGTTTATTGGGTAACTGTTTTTCTTCTGCTTTTTGTAGTTCTTGGGTGCTGTAGTGTGATGTTTCTCATTGAAATAATGTCTTAATGCAGCTCCATTTAAGGATGTTGGAGTGATTGCTTTATCTACTTTCCCTTGAAAAGAAGAACCGGAAATGACATCACCCACCTTAAGAAACTAAGGCCTATAAATAGAGAGGCGGGGACATAGCACCAGCGCTTCACCAGCTATTGTCTCTGATGATGTTACCTAGTATGGCGATGAAACGTCTGAAAACAAACCTTCAAGCTCAGTGAGCTAACTAACAGACACAAGATCCCAAGTTAGTCTCCTTGATTGCTTTTTGTTAACTATGGATGATTCATCCTTAGTCCTTTTTTGGCTGAAATAAATTGTTAATACAATACAGCACAGAAACCATCCTTTCGGTCCACAAGCCTGCATCAATCTTTATTTAGCCTGCTATTTATTGACTATGTGCAGCTTCTATCTCTTTCTTAGACACATGAACATGAGGCGATCAAGATATGCCTTAAACATTGCTAACCTGCCTGCTTCCATGACTTCTCGTGTGCTCCAGTGAAAATTTTCCCTGCACTTCTACTAAACTTTCCGCATCTCACCTTGAACTCATGCTGTCTTGTAGTTGATCTTTCCACCCTGGGGAAAAAGCCTCCGACTGTCTACACAGCGGCACAGTGGTTAGCACAGCAACAGGGCCTTGGGTTCAATTCCAACCTTGGGCGACTGTGTGGAGTTTGCACATTCTCCCTGTGTCTGAGTGGGTTTCCTCCCACAATCCAAAAATGTGCAGTTTAGGTGAATTGGCCATGCTAAATTGTCCATAGTGTTCAGAGATGTGTAGGTTAGGTGCATTCGTCAGGGGTGATTACAGGGGAGTGAGTCTGGGTGGTTACTCTTCGGAGGGTCGGTGTGGACTTGTTGGACCGAAGCGCCTGTTTCCACATTGTAGGGAATATAACATAATCTAATCTATACCTCTCACAATTTGTAGAGCTGTAGCAGGGCGCCCCTCAGTCTCTGTCTTTCCAATGAAAACAATCAGTTTATCAAACCTTTCCTCATAACTAAAACCTGCCAAGTGTTAAGAAATATTTTGATAAGAAATATTTTGATAAATGTCTCCTCCTGCTTATTTACAGATTTTTCCCTTAGTCTATTTTCCAAGCTTTACGACTTATTACATCTAAATGACTACTCCCCACAGTACTGATACTCTCCTTTATTAATAAAGCTATCCCACAACCTTTTCCTTTTTGCCAATTGCCATAAACCAAAGATTTATTACAGGTCCTGCCAATTCATCAACTGATTTGGAAATTTAGAAAGAAAGGAAATAAATAACCATTAAACAGCGTTTTTCAAATGCATGGAATCACTACCACCTGCAAGTTGCACACCATCCTGATTGGGAACTACACTGCCATTCCTTCACTGAGGCTGGGTCCAAATCCTAGAACTCCATTTTTAAATGCACAGTGGCTCTTTTATCCTCATGGCCTACAGTTCAGGGACGCCGTTCACCACCATCTCTAAGGTAATAAATATTGACTATCCAGTGCCACCCCATCCCATGAACAAATTTTAAAAATTGTGCGTTTAAAATGTTTGTTCCAGTGGAGAGCAAAATGACCAAAAGGAAAGGTTGCCCTTAATTACAATCAGAACTACAGAAGTCCTGCCAATTCAAAGTAGGTGGACTCTAAAGAAAAATCTACAAAATGAGTTCAGTCCAGGATTTTGCATATTGTCCACAGTCGAAACGAGGTTTACCCTGTTAAGCTCTGTGTTAATTATTGCCTAGTTTCTCAATCCGCTTTTCTCTAATTTGTTATGCTAAGATTTCTCATGGCACTATATTAAAATCTAGTAGGAGGTTTTATACCTTTATAGAATTTTAACCATCCTATTAGCTGCAAACTTAAATACCATTTCCTTTTCCTCAAAAACAAATGAGTTAGTGTAAACCTAACTATAAATACAAGGGTGGACATTTAAATGCGTGATGTTTTTGTTAGTTATACACTCTGCATTTAAGGTATTAATCTGGAAGGATTGTGCTTTAGAGTAATTAGACCATAAGACCATAAGACATAGGAGCGGAAGTAAGGCCATTCGGCCCATCGAGTCCACTCCGTCATTCAATCATGGCTGATGGGCATTTCAACTCCACTTACCCGCATTCTCCCCGTAGCCCTTAATTCCTTGTGACATCAAGAATTTATCAATTTCTTCCTTGAAGACATTTAGCGTCCCAGCCTCCACTGTACTCTGTGGCAATGAATTCCACAGGCCCACCACTCTCTGGCTGAAGAAATGTCTCCGCATTTCTGCCCCCAGTCCTTTCATCCAGATCATAAATATATAATGGCGAACAGCTGCGGCCCCAACACTGAACCCTGCGGGACACCGCTTGTCACTGGCTGCCATTCCGAAAAAGAACCTTTTATCCCAACTCTCTGCCTCCTGTCAGACAGCCAATCCTCTATCCATACCGGTAGCTCACCTCGAACACCGTGGGCCCTCACCTTGCTCAGCAGCTTCCCATGTGGCACCTTATCAAAGGCCTTTTGGAAGTCGAGGTAGACCATATCCACTGGGTTTCCCGGTCTAACCTACTTGTCACCTCTTCAAAGAACTCCAACAGGTTTGTCAGGCATGACCTCCCCTTACTTAATCCATGTTGACTTGTTCTAATCCGACCCTGCTCTTCCAAGAATTTAGAAACCTCATCCTTAATGATGGATTCTAGAATTTTACCAACAACCGAGGTTAGGCTAATTGGCCTGTAATTTTCCATCTTTTGCCTTGATCCTTTCTTGAACAAGGGGGTTACAACAGCGATCTTCCAATCATCTGGGACTTTCCCAGACTCCAGTGACTTTTGAAAGATCTCAACCAACGCCTCCGCTATTTCCTCAGCCACCTCCCTCAGAACTCTAGGATGTAGCTTGTCGGGGCCAGGAGATTTGTCAATTTTAAGACCTTTTAGCTTTTCTAGCACTTTCTCTTTTGTAATGGCAACCATACTCAACTCAGCCCCCTGACTCCCTTTAATTGTTGGGATATTACTCATGTCTTCCACTGTGAAGACTGACACAAAGTATTTATTAAGTTCTCCTGCTATTTCCTTATCTCCCATCACTAGGCTTCCAGCATCAGTTTGAAGTGGCCCAATGTCTACTCTTGCCTCTCGTTTGTTTCTTATGTATTGAAAGAAACTTTTACTATCATTTCTAATATTACTGGCTAGCCTACCTTCATATTTCATCCTCTCCTTCCTTATTTCTCTCTTTGTTATCCTCTGTTTATTTTTGTAGCCTTCCCAATCTTCTGATTTCCCAGTGCTCTTGGCCACTTTATAGGCTCTCTCTTTTTCTTTGATAGATTTCCTGACTTCCTTTGTCAGCCATGGCTGTCTAAGCCCTCCCCGGATAATCTTTCTCTTCTTGGGGATGAACCTCTGTACAGTGTCCTCAATTTTACCCACAAACCCCCGCCATTTTTGCTCTACTGTCTTCCCTGCTAGGCTCTGCTTCCAGTCTATTTTCGTCAGTTCCTCTCTCATGCCCTCACAGTTACCTTTATTTAATTGTAACACCATTACATCTGATTTTGCCTTCTCTCTTTCAAACTGCAGACTGATCGCTGCGTCCTAAGTGATCCCTTACTTTAAGATTTTTTATAACGTCTGGTTCATTACATAGCACTCGGTCCAGAATAGCCTACTCCCTTGTGGGCTCCATGACAAACAATTATTTAACAGTTTATAGTTTGGGAAATATTTAACTACTTCCAATTTCAATTGTAACCTGCTGCATCTTGAATTTAACTTCAATCAGGTAGTATTTAATCCCTCAAGTCAGGATGTGAAAGACTAACAAGATAGCATGTTATCTACAATGTGCAGTAAACAACTTTGTTTCCTGTACTGTAGAACACAAGATACAATCTAAAATCTAATTTTAGAAAGAAAACAACTTCCCACTTGCAAATTAGGGATATGCCTGAATTAATTTGGGATAGAATGTGTTTATTGTGAACCCTAAACAAAACAAGGTCACTTGTTAGGGGCTTAAATGTATTATTTTTTAAAAGAGTTTAACTTGGAAGATTAAAGAGACAACCTTCATGTTGTTCTAAGCACTCTAAAGTGATGTGATTTAAAAACATATTACCACTACTGGCAAGCACTTGCTCAGAAGCATGACAATTGACTACGTACATATTGTTACTCTCACTTATCAAACCGTTGGGTGGACATGTCTGCAGCAATTATTCCTCCTTATCTTCCAGTAGAAGAAAAATGTCACTTAACAACTATTACAAAATTTATTTCCTCAAAATACTTGGTAAGGTTATCTTGTAACAAGTTATTCCATGTGTTCTTTACTCGGAAATATTTGTCTTTTCTTCATTTGAATTGTGTCTTATGGTGTCAACAGTTTGTTGATTGTATTACTGATCTGACACTATATAAGAAAGGTTTATTGCTGTTTGTTCAAAACCATGAACTCGTGACTTTTTTTCTCTTAGTAAATCTCCTGAATCTCTTAATGTAAGAAAAGTTATTAGTGCCATTCTATGTAATTTGATGGTCAGGTCTAGGATTGTGCCTAAAATTCAATTTTTCACTTACTGGATTACATTTTATTTAAGATATTTCAGTAGAGAATTTTTGAACTAATTAACTTGTTAAATCTCTGGAAAATCAAAATGATTTGTTTTAAATTTGGATACACTGAAATCCTTAAAAAAAAAATTTTTAAATTTAATGATCAGACAAAAATTTTAATTTACTGAGACATAAAGGTCACGTAATCAATATTCCAAAACGTACCCAATAAGAATTATTATTGGATATACTCACTTTTAGCCAATTGTTGAAACATCGCTTAAGAAGAATGCCATTGTACACTTTTTCTGCTTTGAAGTTCTTTTCAGCTAGTGATTCTGTTACACTCTGATGCCAAGTACGTAGACATAGGTGTAACAGTGAAGAGCTGTGATGATCTTCTGCTAACTATATGATCATAAAAATAAATAGCAAAACTTGTATTCATATAACATCTTTAACATAAGATACTGCAAGGTGATTCACAGGAGGATTATAAAGCAAATCTGATAGTGAGCCATATAATATTTGGCCAAAAAAGGTAATTTTAAGCAATGTCTTAAAGAAAAGAAAGATAAGTACATTTGGATAAGGAATTTCAGAATTTCGGGCCTAGCCAGCTGAAGCACTTCCAGAATAGTCGAGTATATAAAATCAAGGTATGCAATGTTTCAAAATTTGATGGGCTCAGATACCTTTGAGAGTTGTGGGGCTAGATGACACAAAGCTTAGGAGAAATTTAAACTGGCAGAAGAACAGTGTAGAACTTCAGAAAGACACGGACAAGCTGTTAGTTGGCAGATAGTGGCAAATAAAGTGCAATGTAGGGAAGTGTGAGGTGACATGATTAGGTACTAAGAACATGAAGAGAGTATAAACTGAAGGGTTTTATTCTCAAGGGTATGCAGATAAAGAGAAACTTGGGTGTAAATCTAAATGTGGCAGGACAGGTACAGGGCTGTTTAAAAACAATCAGTGTTCTAGCCTTCATTAATAGGGCATAGAGTACAATAGCAGCAAGATTATGATGAACTTAGGTCACTGGTTAGATGTCAGCTGGAGTATTGAGTACAGTTCTGGGTAATATAGTTCTTGGTACTACATAATAGGGTGTGAATGTAGAAGCGGTTTATGACAATTGTGACATTTCAGTTCTGAAAGGCTGCAGAGAACGTGGCGAGGAGACCTGGTAGTTTTCAAAATCACGAAGGCTGTGGACACAGTGGATAGGGAAAAACTGTTTCTGTTGGTAAAAGAGTAGAGAACAAGAGGGTATCATTTTAAAGTGTTTTGCAAAACAAGCAAGTGTGAGGTTAGCAAAAAGATTTTTCTTACAGTGACTAGTTAGGCTCTAGAATCAATAACCTGGCAATGAATTGGGGGCACGTTTAATTAAGGCATTCAGGAGGGTATTGGATGATTATTTAATTAGTAACAATGTGCAGGTATTGGGGGAAAGGCAGGAGATTGAACCGTTAAATTGTTCAGAGAACTGCTACAGAATCAGTGGGCTGAATGGTTTCTTTCTGTACTGTAACAATTCCTCAATTCTGTGATAAGATTACAGAGATCAGAGAAATTACGCCATGGGGTGATTTGAAGACAAGTGAGAATTTTAAAACCAGCTTCTTGTATAATTGGAAACCAGTGCAAGTCAAATGTACACAGAATGCAAGTTAAAGTATAGGCAACATCATTGTAAATGTAGATCAGGTCATCCAAAATATGAGCAAGGGACACTGAGATAAGTGAGGGATGACAGATGGTGAAAGAAACTGCTTTTGGGAATAGATACCTTTACTCAGCTGCCACAGAAGATGATTTATTTATCTCAGATTCAATTATTTCATGGCTGTGTCCCAGAATCATCTCTGCCAGTACTGATGGTGAGTAATTAGCACCTAAGTTAGTTTTTATTCAGGAGATCGTTAGTGAGTTTTCCCCAATTTTGTCCCTGGTCTCTTCAATTCTTTCTGCTGTCTTACACCATTAATATTAGTGTATCCAGCACCTGAAGGTTTCATGATTTCTTAGCCATAGTTGTTAAATATAAGTTACCTTCAAATTTTTCTTAGAGATTTCTAAAAGTTTCTTCCAGGGCTCCAAACCCTTCTTTTGTAGAAGAAAATCCTGGTAGTGTTTTTCTGCAGCAGATTGGAGTTGTTTTTCTTTTTCACACCTCCGCTGCTTCTCAACCTCTCTCTACAACGACATTAGAAAGTCAGGTATTCTCAGTATAATGCATTAGCAAATTTTCGAATGCCTTATCTCAGCTTAATTTCAGAATTAGTAGTGAATTTTATCAAATAGATTTCTCATTTTTGTGTAGCTACTTTAAATATTTTTGAAGCCAATACAAAAGATCAGTTAGAAAACTTAAAACATGACAAATAACTTTTCAATACAAAATAGACACTGGCTTCACTCTCCTCATTTACCTTTACTTTTTTCCTTAATTTTCAATATATAGGAGCAAACAGCTCCATCTGGTGGCATTGACAAAGTATAGACTCTCCATCACCAACATGTAGGAAATTGTCCGATTTTTCTTCTGATGGCCAGATAAATATATCTGTGTTGGGACTCTGAGGGTCTTACACAGGAAATTGAAGATTCTGATGTTCCCTATGCCGAGAACCCTCAAGGTTTGTATTTAAATGGAGAATTTGGAGGATTCTGCTGCAATTAAGTAAATAGTTACTTAGAAATTTCACAGGACCATTAGGATATGTATCTAGATGTACATATTATAATGCCCCTAACTTACCACACAACTGCTCAAGTACGCTTCCACAGACTCCTTACAACCCCTAGACCCTGACCACCACCAACGCCCCAATCGAGATCCCATCCCTCAAAGGACCTGATATCTCTTGTCTACCCCGAGATACCCAAACCACTCATTCCTGGTCCCTTAGCATCATACTCTCACACTTGCCTTTCATGTTTGCCACTTTTACGACTTCTGAGCAATGGCAGTCAGTGATGCTGGACATTTAATCTCAGAATACGACAACTGTTAAAAAAAGGACCAGATTTACCTGTTCCCAACAATGCTGCAAAACAAGGAACTGTCCGAATTACAGTACACTCCACATTTTAAAAAAAGCTTTGATCAGAATTTCCTGTCAGAAATGAGTTCTTTCTTAATATTAAAAAAAAATGGAATGACAATCTGAGTTTGCCACACCTCTGAAAATCCAGCTCTAATGATTTCAAACGTGATATTTTGTAGGTGAGCTTTGTTTTGCATTTTAAGGATATTGATATTTATTCCAGTCTCTTCAGCATCCCTAATTTTAATCATCTTCAGGAGGGGGAGTAGTACCAAACTTTAAATCTTAACTGTTTCTCTCTCTACAGATGCTGCCAGACCTGAGTCCAGTGTTGTGTGTGTCACACATTTATTACATTCAACTTAACTGATTTGATTAGTGGGAGATTTTACCTTTGGACTTATAAACATGAGTCTTACTTTACTGCCATAAAACTAGTGCAGAACTGAGTACTGTGTGTCAACTCAGCTCCAGTGAGAACTTGGGGCATACACTTTAAATCTAAAATACTATCCTTGCATAGTTTGTGAAATAATAAATGGATCAGTCTTACTTTTCAGTTGTTGTTTTGGTGTTACAACACTGTTATTAAGGAATCCAATTAATTATCTGACCCCACCTTACAATAAAACAAGGTATTCTAAGCTACTTGTGCCTTACATTAGATTCAGTTTAAAAACAGCAATGGAATCAGATTTAAGTATTTATTTGGTAGTGCACCGAATTATAGAAACTGAGTTTTAAACCTTTGTATTGCTAAAATTTTTGTTACCCTTGGACAAGCACTTTGTTACCTCCAAACAATTCAATCCTACCTCCAAAGAGCACAGATTTTAAAAAAATAAGTTTGTACTGAAGAAAAATGCAATTAACTGTCTTTCAATGTACACAGAGTGAACTCAAAATACATAAAGTAAATAGTTTTCTATTTAATTTGGAATATTTCAATTGTATGTAAACAAAAATGATTTGTTTACAAGAGGCACAAAATTTTAATGAACTTAGCATTGTGCCTCTTGACTGAATACTATTTTTAAACTCAGACCTGTCTTTGCAATCTTCTCTCTTCGTGTTTCTTTTCTAGAGATGCCTGTTTCTCAGCTTCCAGCTGCCTCTGTCGCTCTTCCTCCTCAGCTCTCAGACGAGCCTTGCCCAACCATTAAAATAAAACATCTGTGAGGCCACACAATTTATAACACTATAAGTTCAAATTTCACTGTTAAATATTAAAATACCCACAACTGGGTTTTGTTCCTGTTGTCAATTGTGCTGCCTTGGGAGAAAATTGAACAACTTGTAGAATCCAAAACTCACTTTAAAACATCCAAACTCTAAAATATTACCCTTGAATTGTCTTGTAAAGTATACTATAGGGTATAGTCACTGCTATGTGGAGGAACGTGGTCAGCCAAATTGTAGATAGTAACATCCCACAACTGCAACTGTTAATTATCAGACAGTCTATTGTGTGATGTTAAGGAATAATCATTCACCAGGATAGCTATTCTTCTAAGTAGTGGCATATGATCTTTTATGTCCACCAGGGAGTCAAAGAGACATCCATTTCGCATCATATTAAAATTACAGGACTCCATCATAGAAGAATGAAGAATTTTAGCACCCAAGTTGTGCAGTGGGTCCATGTCCTTCCACAACTCTCAACCTTTTTGATATAAACAGGTACCTACATTGGAGGTTGTTACACAATACACTTACATTAACTTTATGTATGGAGAATATATCAACCTGTTCAATGACTAGTTACTTTGCCATATGCATGCAGTTAATTTTGCATTAAAATTACTGCTAGGTAAGTAACAACATCTTCATTGTGTAAAATGATTAGATGTACAGTTTAAACAAGTAAAGAAACAGGAAAACTACAAAGCACTGGGATGGACGTAAATGTAAAATACTGACAAGATAATTTTTTTTCTACTCACAACTCTCTCTTGCTCCTTTTTTCTTTTGAGTTCCTCTAGTTCTTTTCTTCTTGCCAAGCGTTGCTTTGCTCGTTCTTCCATTGCTGAGAAAATATTGAATATATTAGGAGGAACTACCATGTAAAAGATTACTGTACCAGATATGAGCTTGTGGTATTGAAGGCAACAAATCGATAAGCATGATGATCAAACTTCTCATTAGGTGTCTGTGTCTTAAAAATAGTTCAAAATGTTCCAGATTTACTGTTACTTTCAGTCAAATATTATCGGGTCTGGGGAGAGGAGAAATCTTGTCACTATCGTATAAAATGGAAAGACGATTAAGTAGGTATCAGAAAACAGATGAGATAAATGGAACATTTGATAAACTATTGTAAATCTGGACCTCCGGGCAGGGCCTCTCGGTTCTGCAATCGGTCAAATAAACACTGGCAGCTTGGTCTGACTTCACCAAAATGTAACAATTTATTACGACGCTGGGCGTAGGCTATCCAGCAACACAGGGGTTAAGCACCTCTGAGTACTGTGGAAAAGCTGCTACAATTTGCTTAAAACACAGACAACTTCTATAGGTCTCTTAAATGACAGCCTTAATTGCAAAATTAATCCAATAAAGTGAAATAAAATGACAAATACACATAAAATTAAACCAATGATATTTCCTGGGAACTGAGTTGTTTTGTGCGTCTTTATTTCCGGGACACCTGGTTTCCTAATGTCATAGATCTTACTTAGTATGAATCAACTATGGGCTTATGCCCGAAACGTCGATTCTCCTGTTCCCTGGATGCTGCCTGACCTGCTGCGCTTTTCCAGCAACACATTTTCAGCTCTGAATTAACTATGAACAGGGCATTGTTTGCTAATCTCTTTCAATTACTTCAGGAATGTAGTTTTCAGCAGAGTTAGAAGTCATTATAAACACAATTGGCAATTTGTTCCTAGAAGTCATTTTATGTTAGTTGCATTAAGAAGCCATTTTATAGTTAGTAAAAGCATGCATTAAATGGTTGCTCCTGACAACAGCCTAAATCCAGATTTTAGATCCTCACTATCCCTAATGAAGAATCTCGGGGATCAGAGCTGGGGCCTCAACTATTTATGATATTAATGGCTTGAAGCAGATACTTTAAGTACGGTTAATAAGAAAAAAGTAGAGCAACAGAGTTGGATTCAGTTATGTTTTAATCTGGAAAGAGGGAAATAGCTTATTTTTTAAACAGGTGAGAGAATGCAAGATTTCATGGGTTTCAGCTCTCCCAGTTAGAGTAATACAATCATCAATATAAATACACAAATTAGATTCTAACATCCACAACTAACAAACGATATACAGATGTGTGTGTGCTGGAAGTCCTCATCAGGTCTGGCAGCATCTGTGGACAGAAACAGTGTTAATGTTTCGAGTTTGCTAAGTCATATCAGATTCAAAACATTAACTATTTCCCTCCACAGATGCTGCTGGACCTGCTGAATTTCTCCAACATCCTTTGTTTGTAACCAGCGATATAGGTGGGTAATATACAAACTGGTTGAACAGCCCGGTGAGCGTATCTAACAGCAAATGCAGACAAGGCAGACTTCTCAGCAATTTCTCAGATGTTAGTAGGTCACCAAATTTCATTAAAACTTCAAAGAATTCCAATTCTTTACTTTTGATGATCAAGCTTTGAAACTCCTGTAAGAACTGCTATGTAATGGTACTTCATCTTCCTTGCTGGGGGTCTATGTTCCTCTGTATTTGGAAACTACACTTCAGTTATATGTCACAGACAGCTAGCTTCACCAAGCCAAAACTTACTCTGCCTTTTTCTCTGAGCTCTAGGTTTGCTTAGCTACACCATTTGATTCAAAGAACTTCTTTGAGTCGGAACTGCACAAACTTATCCAAATACTCTTATGTATTCTCCAAGCCCCAACTATATAGAACTAGTGCAGTTCGTTTATGTTCCCCTCAGTCCAACTAAACACTGGACTCTTTACACGGAGTTTGTTTCACTCATTGTCTGTCACTCACACAGAGTATCTTACTGCTTTTATCTTCAACTGCCTGTAACCTTTGAGCTGCTCAGTGACTACTGAAAAACTCTCAATAAGCCCTACCCTTGCTTCTAGGTAAGTATGAATGAGGGCCCTTGGAACATCCAGTTGCCTGAATGTTAAATTATTCACAATATGCTGGCTTCCACAGTAGAATCAGATATTTAAAAAATGAATTTCATCACAATACAGAATGTGCAAAAGCATGTTCGTTAAAAAGTGAGTGGGCAAAAAATTGAAATGGAGTATAGGGTGGCAGGAAGACTAGAAAAACAGTCCATATGGTTGCTGTGCTCAACTGACAAGAGGCAACACACATGGAATATTAATCAAAAGGCACTGAAATTCAGTGAGTGGCCAAGAAATTTGCATCTGTTTTACTCAGTTGCATGCTAACTTCACATTGAGAAAGGAAAGGTTACCTACAACTATCCAAGCATGGAATGGAACAATGATACAGACACTTGAATTCGCAAAGTAACAGAATACGAATAGTAGTCGTTGAGCAAAAAGAGAAAACAACGTGGACCAATAACAGCAGGAACCAGTACCTTTGAAGAAGCATTATGGACCTTTGTTCACTGAGAACTCAAGGTCTACAATCTTTGCCACAGCTGAAAACAGGACAACAGCTAAACTGTTGGACATAACGTTTTTCATTCTTACACCCAAGATATTCTTAAGATCTATGACAGTATTTGCCGATGACCTTCCTGTCACTATTAAACATCTCAACCTCACTTTCTTTGTAAGCTCATTACTTGTACTTTTGTGTCTGATATCAGATTAGATTACTTTTTTTCAGCGTCAACTCCACACTCTTTTCGAGAAAACCTTGGAAATAGTTAACCAGGTCAAAAATAAAGGATAGCTAAGTTTAATTAAAAACTGTAATGTCTATACACTAGAAAAGAATTTTTAGGAATCGTTGTGACTGATTAAGAGGGATTGAAAAAGAGGGAGCTGTGACTACTCCTTACCTAGCAATACGCTACACTGCTCATCTCATCATTTTCAGTGGGGAAACTTCTGTGGAGTTTCTCCCTTCTTCACACCCCACCTCTTAGTTTTTTTCACATTTTTGCCTCCAGTCCTGAATGCACGGTTTTGCTGGGTGCAGGTCCATAGCTGCTGCCAGACTTCAGTATCTCACCACAGTCTGCATTTATCATAGGGGAACTTAGACTAAAGAGAATAAATATGGCAGTCAACTACGTAGTGACTATTTGGATATAGTGGCCTAATCTGATACTACATTTGCTCAATATCCACTCACTTAATCTGCTGATATGGAAACTATAGTATCTTTAACAGCTCAGAGATTTAGAGAAGCATTTTTTCCCCTGATTTAGACTTTTCTCCAGATCAACTCAATAGCCCAAAGGAAACAAGAAATGATTAACATAATGTTTGATTTTGTAATTATTAATCAATCCACAGAGTCATAGAGATGTACAGCTCAGAAACAGACGCTTCGGTCCAACTCGTCCACGCCAACCAGGTATCCCCACCTAATCTAGTCCTATTTGCCAGCACATGGCTCATCTCCCTCTAAACCCTTCCCATCCAGATGCCTTTTAAATATTGCAATTGTACCAGCCTCCACCACTTCCACTGGCAGCTCATTCCACAGACGCACCATCCTCTGCATGAAAACGTTACCCCTTAGGACCATTTTATATCTTTCCCCCCTCAGCCTAAACCTATGCCCTTTATTTCTGGTCTCCCCCACCCCAGGGAAAAGACTTTGTCCACTTATCTTATCCATGTCCCTCATGATTTTATAAACCTCTATGAGGTCACTCCTCAGCCTTTGACGCTCCAGGGAAAACAGCTCCAGCCTATTCAGCCTCTTCCTATCGGTCAAATCTTCTAACTCTGGCAACATCCTTGTAAA
This sequence comes from Chiloscyllium plagiosum, assembly GCF_037043375.1. Lineage (NCBI taxonomy): Eukaryota > Metazoa > Chordata > Chondrichthyes > Orectolobiformes > Hemiscylliidae > Chiloscyllium > Chiloscyllium plagiosum. Next base: position 75,475,798 of record NW_028270150.1, on the reverse strand, counting down.
TCTTTTCTGAATCCTTTCAAGTTTCACAACAGCCTTCCAATAGGGAGACCAGAATTGCATGCAATATTCCAAAAGTGGCCTAACCAACATCCTATACAGCCGCAACATGACCTCCCAACTCCTATACTCAATGTTCTGACCAATAAAGGAAAGCATACCAAACGCCTTCTTCACTATCCTATCTACCCATGACTCTACTTTTAAGGAGCTATGAACCTGCTGTCCCTAGGATATTACCATTAAGTGTAAAAGTCCTGCTAAGATTTGCTTTCCCAAAACACAACACCTCACATTTATCTAAATTAAACTCCATCTGCCACTCCTCAGCCCATTGACCTATCTGATCAAGATCTCTTTGTAATCTAAGGAAACCTTCTTCGCTGTCCACTATTGGTGTCATCTGCAAACTTACTAACTATACCTCCTATGTTCACATCCAAATCATTTAAATAAATGATGAAAAGTAGTGGACCCAGCACCGACCCTTATGGCACTCCACTGGTCACAGGCTTCCAGTGTGAAAAACAACCCTCCACTACCAGCCTGTCTTCTATCTTTGAGCCAGTTCTATACCCAAATGGCTAGTTCTCCCTGTATTCCATGAGATCTAACCTTGCTAACCAGTGTCCCATGGAGAACCTTGTCGACCGCCTTACTGAAGTCCACGTAGTTATGTCCACCACTCTGCCCTCATCAATCCTCTTGAGTTTTTTTTGGAAAAAATAACAATCAAGTTCGTGAGACAACATCTGTATAGGTAGGCAAGAGCAGAGATAAGAAAGCTACTAAAACATCCAAATTTCCAGCACTCGAAGCATTACCCTACATACCTTTGACAATCGGGTGAGGTGAAATCAAGTTATGAATGGTTTTGCTATGATTGATACTTGTGCTGGGACAACTGGATTCCTCAAGTGACGAAGGACCTGCTGAACTAAGCAATGTCACAAACATTTAATTTTAGTAAATTGTAAAATGGAAGCAAAGCCACACGACAGTGTCAAAAGCACATGTTCAGTCCACTGAATATTCAAATAATTTTGCTATCTGTTAAATTGATTTAATTCAACACTGAGAGCTCGGTTCTTAGTTCTCAGAAACAAGCAGAGAACACAAGACTAATGTGTGTAGTGTGAAGGTATTTTGCCCTCTTCAAATGGAACAGTTTGCTTTCATTTTTTAAAACCACTTTCTCTGGGACATATTTTTTTAAAAGCAGTTTACATAGCACCCTCTAAGTTCACATATATGTACCTGGTTTTTGCTCTGGAGATACACACAGACATTATCAGGACCAATAAAGAAATGACTATCGACCAGCAGTTAAGCTGTTCCTTCAAGTTTTATTGCTAAAGTTACAGTGGCAGATTCTCTCCCACATTAATGAGAAATTAAAGTGACAGTTGAATTACAACGTAAACCCCCCCATCATTGTCAACATTTCTAGGAGCCAACAGTAAAATTTTACCATAATATATTTGTTTTTATTGGGTCTGGAGGAGCATGTTTGCATCGTGCATTCCTGTAAATAAATGTTTGGAATTGAATAATTATACTCTATTTATAAAATTCAAATTCTATATATCAATCTCAAGTTCCAATGGTGTTTAATATACATTTATGTATGTTGGTGAAATACTATGGTTCCCTCCAATGTTAGTCACTGGAGGGGCACTCTGATGGTTATTTAAATGAAAAAGACATTAATTAGTGTTAAACATGAAATATTGTGAACTATAAAGAAAACATTACCTGAATGAATCAATAGCAGCACCTTTCATTTTAGGCTGGGTATTTCCAGATTGTCTTCTACCAAGAGGAATGGACTCAGTTTGCACCTTTTGAGATGCATTACCAATTGCAGCTGTTATGGCTGAAGCCAGTTTTGCCTCTTCCCGCAATATTGCCAACTGCTGGTTATCCTGAAGTTCTGCAATTGTTTTCTGTTGTTCCTCCAGTTGCTTTTTTTGTTTCTCAATGAGTTGCTGTTGGAATCTGTGTCGATGTTCGAAGTTGCCCTGCAAATACTGAATCACCTTTCCCGTAGTGACAGAATCAGATTTTTGACTTCCCTGGGAGCCATTTGAGATTTTACTTGTGTCATTTGTATGTACTGTGTCCTCCAAACTCAATGCAGCATGCTTGCGAGTAACTTGCCAAGCAAATTTTGGGCTTTTTGCTCTGATCTGCTGTGTTTTGTTTGCTTGTTTTATCCGGGAATTGACTGAGGAGGAACTCATTTTCTTCACGTCATCCTGTGACTATTTGGAAGTAATATTAATATACTATGAAATAAAAAGTTTGCACAACAACTAAGTAAAGTTTTTCAATGTGAGCTTAATGCAACTGCAAAATACATGGATCAGAAAATCCATATCAGTCAAATTGCAGTGGTATAAGATAGCTCTATACTCATATAGCCCAGCCCTGAATCTCATCTCTTGTGACAGACAATAAGCATTTAATATCTACAGTATCCCACATATAATAATATTCTACCAGGACAGAAACAAAGAGAAAGAGAAGAAAACAGACATTTGTACATTGGCCTTGGCCAACATTTGTCCTTTGCAATGGTATTGGCGAATATAAGAGCCTATTCAGAACTGATAGATAATCTCTGCTAGTTACTGACAATAATGAAAATCATCTTATCACACATGAAAGCCGCTTTATCCAAGCTTGTGAAGCATTTCAATTCATTATTTTCAGCCCTTGGTTCAAACATGCTTTCAAAATAAATGCCAAACAGCATCACTGAGCAGACTTCTAAGTACTGAAATTAATAACTCTGAATTAATTAATTGATTTGAGAACCAAGAGATTTACTAAATCATTTCATAAGGTAGTTAAGAGTGAACCACATTACTGTGTGTCTTGATTCACGTTTAGCCTAGACAAGGCCTTACCTAAGGGGGCAATAATGAACCAAGTGGTTTTTGCAACACACAATAATAATTTCCTGGTCATCATCACTGAGACTAGCTTTCAGTTTCAGATTTGTTAATTGCATGAATCCACCAGTTGCCATGATAAGGTTTGAACTCACGTCTCAAGAGTATTAGCCTGTGCCTCTGGACGATCAGTGACTCTACCACAATAACACCATCTCCTCTAATTGTGATAATCTCTTGTAGTTGAAATAGTTGTTAAAGCTGTAATCTCCCCATTTACCTCTTCTTCAACACATACAATCTGCTGTGTTTCGCATATATGTTTTGAAGCTCTGTTGGAATTTGCTGACAATTTCCCAGAATATGCTGAATCCAGCAGGGCAGCCATCTTTTGCTTTGTCTCCTCTTTTCTTTCCTCCAGCTCTCTCTTTCCTTTCTCAGTTTTACACCATATTTGCCAATTTGTGAAGCAGTAACGGAGTCTGTGTTTCCGATTGCAGTCTGTTGCAAGTTGGTTTTTCCTATGAACAACAGACACCATATGTTTTAATTCTTTCAACTTAATAAATGCCTGCTCTGGCTTTAATAACATCTATTTTTAAAATAATGAAGCCAAATAGTTCAAACAGTTGATAAAAGTAATATACGATATTGTCAAATACTTCTGAGGGTGGGTGTTGGGGGGTGTGGGTGAGAGATGAAGAGAAAAAAAGATAATCAAATTTAATCCAAACTGCTTTGGTGAAAACAGCAATTTAACTCAAAGCACATGATTCATCACCCAAAATAATTTCCACAAGTACTTTACTCTAGTGTTGCATTACTCAAAGCATCCTCTGAATATAAGCTAACTTCAATAGTATGCCACTAGGGAAATTCTACTCAAAACTGTTACGTCCCCATTATGCTTTACTGAAATGCACCTGGAAACAAGAAAAATGCAGTAGGTAGTATTAAATTTTCAAGTACTGATAATTAAACTTTATTAACATCCTAGAACAACATTGTATCATAATAGATTTTGTAATTTCTTCACTTCTGGGACATGATCATGATAAAGAAAATTACATTTTTCCCCCATGAAAATAATAATGCAGCTTATTCTATCAGAAGGGGCAGCATTCCTGATTGCAACTCTTTGCAAATTTATTTCAATAATTTCATAAATGCCCAATATCCTTTGTATTTAGTGTTACAAGAGATGGTAGGAATGAATTATGATTGTTAAAAATTCATGAGAAGGTCAGTTCAAAAGTTATTTCATTACAGGTCATTTTGGAATATCTATAATTGCCATTTCACTGCCTTGATATGTACTTAGATCAAGGATGCATACTGCTATGCAATTTCCAAACTTAACATCCTATTCAAGTGGAGGTATGAGCTTTGGTAGGTCTCTCCCATTTTGAAATTCTCTTATTATGCATGCTATGCTTGGCCACCTTCTGACAATATAAAACCTTATTTGTACTGGTTAACCAATATTGGAATATGGATATCTCACCTATAAAACCATTCAACTCCTCCCACCTCAACATCTTATTTTGCACACTGTTTCCAGGATGATCTAGAATAGCAGAACCCCTAGTCACCCAAATACAATTTCCAACTATAAAACTGGTACTTATGTCTGGTGACTACTTAACTAACAGATAGCAAGATGAGAGTAAAGTATCTGGTCACCAGCAAAATGAAATAAAATCTCAGACCTTCTTGTGGAAAGCAATACCATAATGTATACAATTATCTATAAGCCAATCTATGAATTTATGAATAACATTTGACAATACATTTGATTCAACTAATTTTGATACTGAAATGATCAAACTTTCAAGTAGATAAGATTTTTCCATAAGCTAGTTAGTAAGTTGCTTTCAAGAGTTATATGCATTGCTAATTTCACCACATATCATTTTCCATCTTTCTTTTTCTCCATCCTCTCTATGGAATTGCTATCATATGTATATCATTAATTACATGCACAAATACTGCATGTGAAAATATAAATGTGATTTTTTTTAAAGAGAAAAATAACTTATATACCACTGTGATGTTGTCTACAGTTTATTTGATTCTCAATACTGTTTCCATTATCCTATTGCAATGGATTAATAGCTGGTTTCAGAAGCAGACTAGTTCAAATTGTCAGATGTTATTAGTTGCCACTTATCCCAAGGATTTAAAGCTGAATATGGTTCACACAGTACAACTGAAAAGAGTGATCATAACATGGTAGAATTTAGCATTTAGTTTTATAGGGAGAAACTTGGGTTGAAAGGGCGCAGGAGCAGAGGGACCTGGGCGTAAATGTGCACAGATAATTGAAGGTGGCAAGACAGGTAGAAACAGTAGTTAATTAAGCATATAGCATTCTTAACTCCATGAATAGAGGCAAGTGGCAAGGATGACACGTCGACAAAGGGATAGAGGTAGTTTAAATGGTTGAGTAGAAACTTGCCAAATGGAATATAATGTAAGATCATGCACTTAGGCAAGAGGAATAGTAGGGCTGAATGTTATTTAAATGGAGAAGGACTGCAGAAATCTATGGAACAGAGAAATTTTGGAGTCCTCTTCAATGAATCACAGAAAACTAGCATCCAAGTTCAGCAGGTAACCAGAAAGGCAAATGAATGTTGGCCTTTATTTCAAAGGGAATGCAGTATATAAAAGTAGGGTGGTTTTGCTAAAACTATACAACTATACTTGTCAGACCACAGCTGGAATACTGTAAACAGTTTTGCGTCTCTGAACTACTGGCATTGAAGAGTCCAGAGAAGGTTCTAGGCTAATACCAGGAATGGAGGGACTGTCTTAAGAAGAGAGCCTGAGTAGATTGGGCCTATATTCTATGAATTATAGAAGACTGAGATGTGATTCAGACATGTTGAAACAAGACTCTTAGGGGACTTGACAGAGTAGATGCAAAAAGGTTGTTTTCCTTTGTGGGAGAGTCTAGGAGCACAGGGCACCATCTCAGATTTAGGTATCGCACATTTAAGATAGAGATGAAGAGGAATTTCTTCTCAGCAGTTGTGAATCCGTGGAATTACCTCAGAAGGGCTGTTGAGGCTGGATCATTAAGTATATTCAAGGCTGAGATGTCAGATTTTTAATCAGTAAAGAAATCCAGGGTAATGGGAAAAGGCAGCAGAGTGGAGTTGAGGATTATCAGATCAGCTTTGATCTCACTGAATGGTGCAGCAAACTGGATTGGCTGGATGGCCTCCTTCTGCTCCTATTTCTTATGGTCATATAACTAATTTAAAATGACTGAACAAGTTAAATTTTAATTCTAATTACATTCTAACACAGGAAGTGAAAATGTTCATCAATGTTTTGCAAGAGAGTACCATGAAGATTTTTTTTTTCTTGAAAATTAAGAAAAGGGTTCAAGTATCTACTCAGGTATCGGTTTTCTCAGTGCCATTCATAGATATTCACCAAACTAGCACAAAAAGTTTAAGAATTTTAAGTACTAATAATATTCATTGTGGTTAGCTTCCATGGCCCACAAAACTGACCATGCTCTCAGATCAATTTAATCACTCGTCCAGTTTTCATCAATAATACTTATTTTTGTGCCTTTCAAGGAAGCTCTTAATATTAAACTTGTTCTTTTGGATTCTAGGACACTAATACATTCATTTTAAGAAATTTGGAATGTAGTTTACTAAGAACTACTCAATACAATATAAATAACAAATACCTGTGTGCAGGATTTTTTTTAAGTAATTCAAGATTCTGGTTACTCACAGGCTGGAGACTGATGATTAAAAATGCGTGTTTTTGTGACAAACTCATCTTTAGCTGTATTATTCAAACTTCACCAAATTACCACTCCTAAATACACCAAGGAATATTTTAAAAGCATTTTTTTAAAGTTATATTCTAAAGCAGAACCTAGGTTTACAGCAAATTTTACATATGGTGACATGCAATTAAATTTGAGCAGAAACTTAAGGAAAACATCTTCAAATGTAGTGCAATTTACATCAAAATGACCAATTGAATTGAAAGTGGGACCTCTATTCTAATGTGTTTAGCTCTTGAAGAAAAAATGATTTGCTTTCCTGTTAAATACTAGCAATAACACTCTTGTTGCATCATTGAGTTTACACTATTTTCACAAGACACTGCTCAAAGTCAACTTGAGATTTTTCATCTCTCATATTTCTTCTGTGTAATCTGAAAGGAACCTCTGAGACTACAGATATCATTCCTTCAAGTATAGATTCCAAATAATACCTACCTTTTTTCCTCTCGTAGCTCCATTTCAGTACGCTGCACCTCTTGTTCCAGTTTCTTTCCCCACACTAATGTTCTCCATGCCTGGAAAGCTCGGAGCTGACTCTTCCAATCAAACAAGGCCCTGGCTTTACCCATTTTAATCCTTCGTTCCAGCACCAGTTTATACCAAACTGAAAAATGCTTCTGCAAACACTAGATTTAAACGAATAAATATGAGTGCACTGATACTTCATTTAGGTTTAAAAATAGCATAGTGTTTTCTTCAAATTAATAGGTAAGATTGAAGATTGATTCCATATTGATGTGATGTGTTGCACCTGTAGCATTTGGGAATTGGTAGACATCTGTGTGGTCCACAGAAAGCACATCTATAGTAAATTTCCTGAGCTCAAGGAATTCAAGCTCAGAATTGATGATCCACTGATTCAGCTTCTGACACTGTGATCAGTGAGAGGGAAAGTTACCAGGTCATTGTGCTACAACAGGCAGACATAGCCCTTAGGTTAGATACCAGATTTGGTACATAGTCAGGGATAGTAGAGTGTTACTGCAAGTGTGGTATGTACAGTGATTCAGAAGATAGCTATGAAGGAGCCTCTCTTGTACTTGTCCAACAAATATAACGTTCTTGTAGCTTGAGAGGTGAGCAAACTGACCACAGCACCATACTGCAAGTGAACATTCAAGGCAGTCAAAAAAAACGTAATAGATGGAAGGGACAATATATCTAGAAAGATAGATATTTTATCTGCAGACAAGAACACAAGTCCTGAAAGGTTGTGTGCCCACCTGCTTAGAGCTGAGGAAATCTCTGCAGGACTGGAGAGGAACTTGGAACGAAAGGTAAAGAATCCGGTTGTCATGATCAATGTGGATAGATGACATAGGCAGAATTAGAAGAGAAAAAAAAAAGAGGTTCTGCGAAGGACATATAAGCAACAAGCACGATGGGCGGCACGGTGGCACAGTGGCACAGTGGTTAGCACTGCTGCCTCACAGCGCCAGAGACCCGGGTTCAATTCCCGCCTCAGGTGACTCTCTGTGTGGAGTTTGCACATTCTCCCCGTGTCTGCGTGGGTTTCCTCCGGGTGCTCCGGTTTCCTCCCACAGTCCAAAGATGTGCAGGCCAGGTGAATTGGCCATGCTAAATTTCCCTTAGTGTTAGGTGAGGGGGTAGGTGTAGAGGTATGGGTCTGGGTGGTATACGCTTCGGCGGGTTGGTGTGGACTTGTAGGGCCGAAGGGCCTGTTTCCACACTGTAAGTAATCTAATCTAAAAAGTTATAAAAGCTCGGGGCGGCATGATTGCTCAGTGGTTAGCACTGCAGCCTCACAGTCCCAGAGACCCGGGTTCGATTCCAGCCTTGGTCTACTGTCTGTGTGGAATTCGCACATTCTCCAGTGTCTGTGTGGGTTTCCTCCGGGTGCTCTGGTTTCCTCCCACAGTCCAAAGATGTGCAGGTCAGGTGAACTGGCCGTGCTAAATTGCCCGTAGTGTTAGGTGCATTAGGCAGAGGGAAGTAGGTCTGGGTGGGTTACTCTTCGGAGGGCCAGTGTGGACTTGTTGGGCTGAAGGGCCTATTTCCACACTGTAGAGAATCTAATCTAAAAAAAGCAGAACCTCTAAGATAATAATCTCTAAATGACTAATTGAACCATGAGCAAGTTGAGAGAGTAAATATGATAATAGCTGAGAGAGAAATGGGTTTTGCTTCATCAGGTACTGCTACCTGTACTGGTGTAAGAGGGAACCATTGAGAAGGTCTACACCTGAAGGATCAGAGTCTTGGCAGATCAATAGAACCTGTGCTGTAGATAGTGTTTTGAGCTATGAAAGAAATTTGGGTAAGATAGAAGAGAGTGGGAGTTCTCGTAAGTGAAAGATTGGAAAGTTAATGAAAAAAGACAAAGCAGAAATGCAGGGTGGTAACGATTACCACAATATAATAAAAAAAACAGAACATTTAAAGATCAGAGACCCTCTGGGTAAAAGATAATCCTTGAATCCCCTCCAAACTTCACCTTATCAATGTATGCCCCCTAGTTATTGACCCATATACTAAGGAGAAGCTACCTTAACTATGTCCTTCAATTACTTTAGACTTCAAATCAAGTCTCCCACAACTGTCTCTGCTTTGAGGAACCAGCCCAAACCTATCCAGTTTCTCTTCAAGCTGAAATGCCTCAGCAAGGGCAACATCCTAGTAAATCGCCTCTGCACCATCTTCAGTGCTACCTCGCCCTATGTGGCAACCATATCTGCACATAATACTTCAGATGTGGCCCAACTAACACTTTTCATACATCATAACCTCCCTGCTCTTGTATTCAGTGCCTTGACTTATGAAGGCACAATTCGCATATGCCTTCTTAACAACCCTATTAGTCTGCCTGCTGCCTTCAAGGAACAAGGAATGGTGGTGGGGGTAGGGGGAATATCTCCCCCTACCCCCACCTCTGTGCCTAAAGAATGGTTATACCTGAAATGTTGACTTCTCCACCTCCTGATGCTGCCTGGCTTCCTGTGTTCTTCCAGGCATCTGCTTGTCTACTTTGGATTCCAGCATCTGCAGTTTTTTGTCTCTTCAATGGGATTACAAAGGAAGGTCCCTCTGATCCTCAGTACTTCACTATGTCCTATATTCATCATGCATTCCCTTGCCATATTAGTTCTTCTAAAATGAATCACCTCACACCTTTTAAGGATGAAACTCCATTTGCCACTGTTCTGCCTATCTGATCAGCCCATCTATGTCATCCTGTAGACTAAGCTTTTCTCTTTGCTATTTACCACACCAGCAATTTTTGTGTCAGCTGTGAACTTACTGATGAAATGTCCTACATTCGTGAGGAGGCCAGAAGATTGAGAAATTTTCAGAAACTATGAAAGCATGACTAAAAAGAGAGGGATAAATTAGAATACAAGAGAACACTAGTAAGAAATATAGAAGACATTCAGAATTTCTTCAGGTATATAAAAAGAAAAAGAATAGCTAAAATAAGCATTGGCCTCAGAGGGATTGGGGTATTAATAATGGGTAACTAGTAGTTCATATTTGTCTTCACGGTAGATGCAACATAAGTATTCTAAGTATAGTGGAAATTCAAGAGGCAAAAAGAAGGAAGGAAATCAAATAGTCATTGTGATTTAAGTATAAAGGAAACTAAAGAGGCTGGAGGCTGAATAGCCCCCTGGACCTGATGGCCTGCATTCTTAGAATTAATGGCCGCAAAGATTCATAGTGGGAATTTTGAAAAATTCCCACTATTCGGGAAAGACCTCAGTACAATAGAAAACTGCAAATTTATTCGAAAAAAGGACAGATAATGGAAACAGAAAATGATAGCTCGTTAGCTGAACATCTGTCCTCACGAATATCAATTATTAAGGAAGTAAGTGGTGGGTTATTTTAAAAAATCATAATATAATCAGGAAGATTCAATATGGTTTTCATAGAATCCCTAGTGTAGAAATAGGTTATTCGGCCCATCAAGTCCACCACAACCCTCTGAAGAGCATCCCATCCAGACCCAGATCCCTACATTATCCCTGTAGCCCTAGATTTAGCCTGGCTAAGCAATATACAGTAGCCTGCAGATCCCTGGACACTATCGGCAATTTAGCATAGGCAATCAACCGAACCTGCACATCTATGGACTGTAGGAGGAAAGCGGAGTACCCGGAGGAAACCCATTCAGACACGAGGAGAATGTGCAAACTTCACAAACAGTCGCTCAAGGCTGGAATTTAACCCGGATTGCTGGCACTGTGAGGCAGCAAGGCTCACATGTTTTATCAAAGGAAAATCACAGCTCAGAAATAAATGGGATGCAATGTCTTTGGATTTCCAAAAGATATTTGATACCAGTGCTACATAAATTTAAAAATGAAAGTGGTTAAACATGTACGGCAAGTATTAGGGAGGCAAAAAGAATGTTGGGATTGAGTAAAGGAAAATAGGGAAGTATTGCTACAACAGCACAGTATGGGGCACAATACTGGTCAACGTATTGAATGGGGAACATATTTGCATTGGAAGTAGTTCAGAGGAGTTTCAGTGAGGTGATTTCAAAGATGAGGTATTTGTTTCATCAGCATAGGAATATATCAATGGAGTTTAGAAGATTGAGATGTGGATTGAGAGTAAATATATATGATCAAGAGGGAGCTTTACAAGGTAAATATTGAAAGATTGTTTCCCCTCAAGGGGGAATCAAGAATTAGTAAACAGAATATAAAAATAAGCGATCTCCAAATTTAATGGGGAAATGAGGAAAAGTTTCTTCTGAGGTTTGTTAGTCATGGAGTCATAGAGAAGTACAGATCGGAAACAGACCCTTTGGTCCAACCCGTCCATGCCAACCAGACATCCTAACCTAATCTATTGTCATAATTTGGAGATGCTGGTGCTGGACTGGGGAGTACAAAGCCAAAAATCACACAACACCAGGTTATAGTTCAACAGGTTTAATTAGAAGCACTAGCTTTCGGAGAACTGCTCCTTCATCAACCACCTGATGTACGAGCAGCGCTCCGAAAGCTAGTGCTTCCAATTAAACCTGTTGGACTTTAACCTGGTATTATGTGATTTTTGGCTTTGTTAACCTAATCTAGTTCCATTTGCCACCACTTGGCCCATATCCCTCTCAACCTTTCCCATTCATATACCCATCCAGATGCCTTTTAAATGCTGTAATTGTACCAGCCTCCACAACTTCCTCTGGCAGCTCATTCCATACGTGCACCACCCTCTGTGTGAAAAAGTTGCTCCTTAGATCCCTTTTATATCTTTCCCCTCTCACCCTAAACCTATGCCCTCTTCTAGACTCCCCCACCCCAGGGAAAACACCTTGTCTATTTATCCTATCCATGCCGCTCATGATTTTATAAACCTCCATAAGGTCACTCCTCAGCCTCTGACGATCCAGGGAAAACAGCCCCAGCCTATTCAGCCTCTCCCCATAGCTCAAATCCTTCAACCCTGGCAACATCTTTCTAAATCTTTTCTGAACCCTTTCAGGTTTCACAACATCCTTCCGATAGGAAGGAGACCAGAATTGCACGCAATATTCCAAAAGTAGCCTAACCAATGTCCTGTACAATGGCAAAATGACCTCCCAACTCCTATACTCAATGCCCTGACCAATAAAGGCAAGTATACCACATGCCTTCATTCACTATCCTATCTACCTGCAACTGTACTTTCTCCCAAGGAACTATGAATCTGTACTCCAAGGTCTCTTTGTTCAGCAACACTACCCAGAACCTTACCATTAAGTGTATAATTCCTGCTCTGATTTGCATGTCCAAAATGCAGCACCTCACATTTATCTGAATTAAACTCCATCTGCCACTTCTCAGCCCATCGGCCCATCTGATCAAGATCCTGTTGTAATCTAAGGTAACCTTCTTCACTATCCACTCCACCTCCAATTTTGGTGTCATCTGCAAACTTACTAACTATACCTCCTATGTTCACATCCAAATCATTTTTATATATGACAAAAAGCAGTGGACCCAGCACCGATCCTTGTGGTAGTCCACCTGTCACAGGCCTGCAGTTTGAAAAGCAACCCTCCACCACCACCCTCTGTCTTCTACCTTTGAGCCAATTCTGTATCCAAATGGTGAGTTCTCCTTGTATTCCGTGAGATCTAACTTTAATCAGTCTCCCACGAGGAACCTTGTCGAACGCCTTACCGAAGTCCATATAGATCACATCTACCACTCTGCCCTCATCAATTCTCTTTGTTACTTCTTCAAAAACCTCACTCAAGTCGTGAGACTTGATTTCCCATGCACAAATCCACGTTGACTATCCCTAATCAGTCCTTGCCTTTTCAAATACATGTACATCCTGTCCCTCAGGATTCCCTCCAACTACTTCACCACCACCAATGTCAGGCTCACCAGTCTATAGTTCTCTGGCTTGTCCTTACCACCTTTCTTAAATAGTACCACCACATTATCCAACCTCCAGTCTTCCAGCATCTCACCTGTGACTATCAATGATACAAATATCTCAGCAAGAGGCCCAGCAATCGCTTCCCTAGATTCCCAGAGTTCTCGGGTATACCTGATCAGGTCCTGGGGATTTATCCACTTTTATGCGTTTCAAGACATCCAGCACCAATCCTCAGTAACATGAATACTTTTCAAGGTGTCAACATCAATTTCCCCACATTCTATATCTTCCATGTCCTTCTCCACAGAAAACACTGATACAAAATACTTGTTTAGTGTCTCCCCCATCTCCTGCAGCTCCACATATAGGCTGCCTTGCTGATCTTTAAGGGGCCCTATTCTCTCTCTAGTTATCCTTTTGTCCTTAATGTATTTATAAAATCTCTTTGGATTCTCCTTAACCCTACTTGCAAAGCTATCTCATGTCCCCTTTCTGCCCTCCTCATTTCCCTCTTAAGGATACTCCTAATGCCTTTATACCTCTTCTAAGGATTCAGTCAATCTCTGCTGTCTATACCTGACATATGCTTCCTTCTTTTTCTTAACCAAAACCTGAATTTCTCTAGTCATCCATCATTCCCTACACCTACCAGCTTTTCCTTTCACCCTAACAGGAATATACTGTCTCTGGACTCCCATTATCTCATTTCTGAAGGCTTCCCATTTTCCGGCGGTCCCTTTACCTGCGAACATCTACCCCCAATCAGCTTTTGAAAGTTCTTGCCTCATACCGTCAAAATTAGCCTTCCTCCAATTTAGAACTTCAACTATTAAATACAGTCTATTCTTTTCCATCACTATTTTAAATCTAATAGAATTACGAACGCTGGCCCCAAAGTGCTCCCCCCACTGACACCTCAGTCGCCTGCCTTGCCTTATTTCCCAAGAGTAGGTCAAGTTCTGCACCTTCTCTAGTAGGTACATCCAAATACTGAATCAAAAAATTTTCTTGTACACAATTTACAAATTCCTCTCCATTCTAAACCCTTAACACAGCAGTCTCAGTCTATATTTGAAAAGTTAAAATCCCCTACCATAACCACCCTATTATTCTTACAGATAAATGAAATTTCCTTAGAAATGTGTTTCTCAATTTCCTGCTAACTATTAGGGGCCATAGAGTCATACAGCACGGAAGCAGATCCTTCGGTCCAACCAGTCCATGCCGGCCACAATCCAAAACTAAATTAGTCCTCCCTGTCTGCTCCTGGCCCATATCCAGCCAAACCTTTCCTGTTCATGTACTTATCCAAATGTCTTTTAAATGTTGTAACTGTAGCTGCGTCCACCCTTCCTCAAGAAGTTCATTCTACACACACTAACCACCTGCTGTATAAACAATGTGCCCCTCATGTC